>NC_056449.1:32882852-32905352 GCF_018296145.1 Oncorhynchus tshawytscha
CATATGTTTGGGGAGTCTCCCACCTGCTTTTTGGCAAACACCAAATGCATTTGCTTATTTTTTCTTTAAGCAATGGCTTTTTTCTGTCCACTCTGTCCACCCAAGCCCAGCTCTGTGGAGTGTATGTCTTAAAGTGGTCCTATGGACAGATAATCCACTCTCCACTGTGGAGATTTGCAGCTCCTTCAGGGTTTTCTTTGATCTCTTTGTTGCCTCTCTGATTACAGTTTTTTCCAACTGCTTACACACAAAATCTTTTCATGTCACACGATTTTTGAAACCTCTCACTCAAAGTGCAAAACTACACACCAAATACCCAAAACCATAAGCTATTTCTCAGCGTTTGACTCAGTTGTCAATTGCATAAAACACCTTTTTCAAAACACTACACACAATTCTCTACCTAAAACACAAAAATCTAACAGGAAGTGACTTGCTTTCCTTTTCCAAACACAACCAATCAAAATGCTACACTTATTCACCAGGTCACACACACACTCCTCACATGTGCAAACACAAATAGCTTAACTGATCATTAACCAATCACTGCTTTATTGTAGTATAGGCCTATAAATAGGTCAAAGGTTAGATTACCTGTTTTGAACAATGGATGCCAACAATGGACAGAGAGCAAGAGGAGTAGGAGGAAGAGGAAGAAGAGAGGATGAGGGCAAAGAAGAGAAGGAAGGAGAGCCATCTCTGATGAGATTAGGGCAACACTTGTTGATCATGTGATCAACCACGGTTTGACCATGAGAGAGGCTGGACTGAGAGTCCAGCCCAACTTGAGTCGATTTACAGTGGCGTCCATAATTCAAACCTTCAGAAATGAGAACAGGTATGCAACTATCTAAAGACTATTTTAGCATTACAGTAATGTACTGTAAAATACGTATGACTGCATAGTATTGGATAAACATTTGTAACTCTAAGCCATCCATTTACTGCACTGCATTGAATGAATGAGGTTGGTGTACTATGCTGTATGCTGTACTACATTTTTTTGTACATTGTTTACAGTTCCTATGCTGAACACATACTGTGTTTGAATTCTGTACAGAGTGGAAAGGCAAAGACATCATGGAGGATGAGGACACTTGTTTACAGATGTACAAGAGACTGCAATTATAAATATGGTTTTGGCCAACAATGCAATTAGGATTCGAGAGATAAGAGAGCATATCTTGAATAATGACACCATATTTAACAACATCAATGCTGTAAGCCTGTCGACCATACAACGCATCCTCCAACGGCACCGACGATGAACACTGACGATGAAACAACGTTACAAGGTGCCATTTGAGAGAAACTCTGACAGAGTCAACAATATGCGACATGACTTTGCAGAGGTATGTATGCAACACTACTTCCAGTACTTCAGACCATATTTACTCATCTGTATATCCTTTTGTCTGTTACAGAGAGTATTGGAGCTGGATGCCCATGTAATTCGCCATTAATTTATTTATGTGGATAAGGTTGGCTTCAACCTCACCAAAACCAGGCGCCGTGGAAGAAATGTAATAGGACAGAGGGCAATTACCAATGTCCCTGGACAGTGTGGGGGTAATATAACTATGTGTGCTGCCATCACTCAAAACGGGGTCTTCCATCACAATGCCACACTGGGTCAGTACAACACCAGCCATATGCTCACTTTTCTGGTTGCAATTTACACAATGCTTGTCCCTGATCCAGATCAGGAGCCTGATAGATTTGTGGTTTTATGGGACAATGTTAGTTTTCACCGGGCTGTTCTGGTCCAAAACTGGTTTGCCACCCATCCACAATTTGTAGTTTTGTACCTACCCCCATATTCACCTTTTCTAAATCCCATAGAGGAATTCTTCTCAGCCTGGCGCTGGAAAGTGTATGATCGCCAACCCTATGCCCGCATGACGCTTCTCCAGGCAATAGAGGACGCATGTGGGGACATAGAGGTTGCCTCTGTCCAGGGTTGGATACGCCATGCTAGGAGATACTTCCCTCCATGTGGGGACATAGAGGTTGCCTCTGTCCAAGGTTGGATACACCATGCTAGGAGATACTTCCCTCCATGTGGGGACATAGAGCTTGCCTCTGTCCAGGGTTGGATACGCCATGCTAGGAGATACTTCCCTCCATGTGGGGACATAGAGGTTGCCTCTGTCCAGGGTTGGATACACCATGCTAGGAGATACTTCCCTCCATGTGGGGACATAGAGGTTGCCTCTGTCCAGGGTTGGATACGCCATGCTAGGAGATACTTCCCTCCATGTGGGGACATAGAGGTTGCCTCTGTCCAGGGTTGGATACGCCATGCTAGGAGATACTTCCCTCCATGTGGGGACATAGAGGTTGCCTCTGTCCAGGGTTGGATACACCATGCTAGGAGATACTTCCCTCCATGTGGGGACATAGAGGTTGCCTCTGTCCAGGGTTGGATACGCCATGCTAGGAGATACTTCCCTCCATGTGGGGACATAGAGGTTGCCTCTGTCCAGGGTTGGATACGCCATGCTAGGAGATACTTCCCTCCATGTGGGGACATAGAGGTTGCCTCTGTCCAGGGTTGGATACGCCATGCTAGGAGATACTTCCCTCCATGTGGGGACATAGAGGTTGCCTCTGTCCAGGGTTGGATACGCCATGCTAGGAGATACTTCCCTCCATGTGGGGACATAGAGGTTGCCTCTGTCCAGGGTTGGATACGCCATGCTAGGAGATACTTCCCTCCATGTGGGGACATAGAGGTTGGATACACCATGCTAGGAGATACTTTCCTCCATGTGGGGATAGAGAGGTTGGATACACCATGCTAGGAGATACTTCCCTCCATGTGGGGATAGAGAGGTTGGATACACCATGCTAGGAGATACTTTCCTCCATGTGGGGACATAGAGGTTGCCTCTGTCCAGGGTTGGATACACCATGCTAGGAGATACTTCCCTCCATGTTTGGCAAGAGAAAACGTATCTTGTGATGTGGACGAAGTATTGTGGCCAGATAGGCCGGAGAAGAGATGAAGCGTAGCTTAACACTGGTGACTCTGTGGGATGTTCAAAGTTTGGGATATTTTTTTATAACCCAACCATGACCTGTACTTCTCCACAACTTTGTCCCTGACCTGTTTGGAGAGCTCCTTGGTCTTCATGGTGCCGCTTGCTTGGTGGTGTTACAGACTCTGGGGCTTTTCAGAACAGGTGTATATTTCCTAAGATCATGTGACGGATCATGTGACACTTAGATTATACACAGGTGGACTTTATTTAACTAATTATGTAACTTCTGAAGGTATTTGGCTTGATCTTATTTAGGGGCTTCATAGCAAAGGGTGTGAATACATATGCATGCACAACTTTTCCATTATTTTATTTTTTTACATTTTGAAAGTTATTTTTTTCATTTCACCACCAATTTGGACTATTTGATGTTTGTCCATTACATTAAATCCAAATTAAAAATCTATTTTAATTACAGGTTGTAATGCAGCAAAATAGGAAAAACGACATGAGGGATGAATACTCTGCAAGGCACTGTACTGGTGTCTGTTTCATAACCAGAGTAAGGCTGTAAGGGTATGACTATAGGTCATGACCTATCGAAATGCCCACACCTAACCTCAGTGCTTCTATAAGGTGCTTCAACACAACAACTCTACATTCACAAGTTGAACTTTAAATGTTGCTTTTGCATAATTACCAACGTGACGACAGAAATGAATTCTTACCAAGCTACCATTAGTCATATATGATGAAGGGCAATAACAGCCCACTTCACTGTCTCAGATACAGTAGTCTTTATGTATGAAGAAAAGCAATAACAGCCCACCTCACTGTCTCAGATACAGTAGTCTTTATGCAATAAACTCAGAATGATTCTAAATTATGCAATGTGTGTGTGTGTGTGTGTGTGTGTGTGTGTGTGTGTGTGTGTGTGTGTGTGTGTGTGTGTGTGTGTGTGTGTGTGTGTGTGTGTGTGTGTGTGTGTGTGTGTGTGTGTGTGTGTGTGTGTGTGTGGCTCTAAGGTATATTGCATAATGTAGTGAAAAGTACAATTATCTTGACACTGAAAGTATTGCCTGGTTGTCCAAAAGACTTGTTCACTCCAAAATGGCAGAGCCCTATGGGACAAAAACTAGTGCACTTTGTGGGTATTAGGGTGCCATTTGGGATGCAGAAAGACAGTCATGCAGTAAATAATTCCATTTGTCAGTTTTAGTTTTGGGGGGTTTTCCTATAAAGCCTAGAACATAATGAGAAGAAATATAAATTAGAGGAAAACTAAAAAACAGCATGAAATTCTTTGTTTCCATCCTCATTTATTCACAAGCACTAATGAAAGTAATATGGGATGAAGAGAGGAACAGGAGAGGAGGAGGAGGAGAGGACAGGAGGGAGGAGAGAAGGAGAGGAAGAGGAGAAGAGGACATGAGGGAGGAGAGAAGGAGAGAATGAGAGGAAGAGGAGGAGAGGACAGGAGGGAGGAGAGGAGGAGGAGATGAGGAGAAGAGGACAGGAGGGAGGAGAGGGGGAGGAGATGAGGAGAAGAGGACAGGAGGGAGGAGAGGAGGAGGAGATGAGGAGGAGAGGACAGGAGGGAGGAGAGGAGGAGAGGACAGGAGGGGGAGGGGAGGAGAGGACAGGAAGGAGGGAGGAGGAGGAGGAGAGGACAGGAGGGAGTGAAGGAGAGAGGAGGAGAGGAGGAGGAGGGAGGGACAGGAGGGAGGGAGGAGGGAGGGGAGGGAAGGAGGGAGGGAGGGAGGACAGGAGGGAGGGAGGGAGGGAGGGAGGGAGGGAGGGAGGGAGGGAGGGAGGGAGGGAGGGAGGGAGGGAGGGAGGGAGGGAGGGGGAGGGAGGGAGGGGGAGGGAGGGAGGAGAGGAAGAGGAGAGGAGGGAGGAGAGGACAGGAGGGAGGAGAGGAGGGAGGAGAGGAGAGGACAGGAGGGAGGAGAGGACATGAGGGAGGAGAGGACAGGAGGGAGGAGAGGGGGAGAGGAGGAGAGGAGGAGGGAGGAGTGGAGGAGAGTACAGGAGGGAGGATAAGAGGAGGAGGAGAGGAAGAGGAGAGGAGGGAGGAGAGGACATGAGGTAGGAGAGGACAGGAGGGAGGAGAGGACAGGAGGGAGGGAGGAGAGGAGAGGTCAGGAGGGAGGAGAGGAGAGGACAATAGGGAGGAGAGGAGGAGGAGAGAAGAGGAGAAAACAGAGGGCAGAATAGGAGATATAAAGGGAAGGAGAAGTAGATTGAGAGGGGGAAGAAGAGAGGAGAGGAGGAGATGAGAAGGAGGAGGGAGAAAGGGTGGAAGTATGAAGACAAAATGAGAAAACGATGAAGGGAGGAGGAAGAGGATGATGGTGAGAAAGAGGATAATAATATACTGTATATAGGGCATTCTTGCTCAAGATGGAAAACCTTGGTAATCCACAATGAACATGATGACATAAAGATGTTTGATTGAAGTATATTTATTCAGGACCTCAATAAGAAAACCATTCAAAAATTGTCCTTTCCCAATATTTATTCTTGCGTCATATCCTTTTCTGTAAATACTCTGCTGAACATGTCTACATTAGTTCTCACAATGGGCATGTTTATTTTTCCTTTAAAGTACCGTTGGTGTGCTCTGGGGAAAGACAATGACAAATGAACGTAGAAATGGTAAAAGACACACAAATCTTTTTACATCAGTAATGTCATGTTTTTGGCTATGCCGGATTAAGTGATATGACATGCTATTCTATAAAATCCTTTCTCTGTAATTAATATTACCTGATTAAGCTAATCATGTAAATGTAATTAACTAGACAGGCGGGGCACCATGAAAGAGTGTTTATAGAGCTGTTATCTTCCGAATAAACTCTTAAAGACCTAGTAATATTTTACATCAATAGCAGTCAATATTAATTGTCACCTTATTTCAGTCTCATCTGAAAGTTGTAAATTCTTGGTTATCTTCACGAACTCTGGCTAACAAGTTGAATCAGCAATACAAAATTGGGTTTAATTATTTATTTACTAAATACCTAACCAATCACACAGAATTACATATACACAGAATCAATCATACCTTGATTACAAATTATGTCATAAAGTAAAACGTCCCTAGAGGACGTAACAGATATGACAGCTGGTTACACAAAGAAAAGGGGCTGGATTTGAGTGAAAGAGCAGGAAGACTGAAGAACAAAGGGAAAAGTGATGTCTCTATCGGGCCGTAGGCAGCTTCTCTATCGTAAATACAGAATCTTATGCATTCTAAATTACCGCCCATTTGGAAAAGGAAAATGCAATAAATATTTACTCTGAGCTGCGCTTCGGTAGGTTGGTCGTAGATGCTGGTCGTGTTGGCCAACAGAGATCTTCCTGTCCTCGGAAGAATGTCTCTGGTGGTAAAGTGATTTCTCTATCATGATTTCTCTATCGTGATTCCGCTATTGTGATTTCTCTATCGCGGTTTCTCTATCATGGTATTTCTATCATGGTTTCTCTATCATGGTTTCTCTATCGTGGTTCTCTATCATGATTCCTCTATCGTGATTTCTCTATCATGGCTCATGGTTTCTCTATCATGGTTTCTCTATCATGGCTCATGGTTTCTCTATCATGGCTCATGGTTTCTCTATCATGGTTTCTGTATCGCGGTTTCTCTATCATGATTTCTCTATCATGGCTCATGGTTTCTCTATCATGGTTTCTCTATCATGGTTTCTCTATCATGATTCCTCTATCATGGTTTCTCTATCATGGTTCATGGTTCCTCTATCATGGTTCCTCTATCATGGTTTCTCTATCATGGCTCATGGTTTCTCTATCATGGTTCCTCTATCATGGTTTCTCTATCATGGTTTCTCTATCATGATTCCTCTATCATGGTTTCTCTATCATGGTTCATGGTTCCTCTATCATGGTTCCTCTATCATGGTTCCTCTATCATGGTTCATGGTTTCTCTATCGTTGTTTCTCTATCATGGCTCATGGTTTCTCTATCATGGTTCATGGTTCCTCTATCATGGTTTCTCTATCATGGTTCATGGTTCCTCTATCATGGCTCATGGTTTCTCTATCATGGTTCATGGTTTCTCTATCATGGTTTCTCTATCATGGTTCATGGTTCCTCTATCATGGTTTCTCTATCATGGTTCATGGTTCCTCTATCATGGTTCATGGTTTCTCTATCATGGTTCCTCTATCATGGCTCATGGTTTCTCTATCATGGTTCATGGTTTCTCTATCATGGTTCCTCTATCATGGTTTCTCTATCTTCGCTCATGGTTTCTCTATCTTGACTCATGGTTTCTCTATCATGGTTCATGGTTCCTCTATCATGGTTCCTCTATCATGGTTTCTCTATCTTGGCTCATGGTTTCTCTATCATGGTTCATGGTTCCTCTATCATGGTTCCTCTATCATGGTTTCTCTATCTTGGCTCATGGTTTCTCTATCATGGTTCATGGTTCCTCTATCATGGTTTCTCTAACGTGTTTTCTCTAACGTGATTTCTCTATCATGGTTCATGATTTCTCTATCGTGGTTCCTCTATCATGATTTCTCCATAATGTTTTCTCTATCATGGTTTCTCAACAGAGCACACCAACCGCGTGTGTGTATACATGTGGTCGTGTGTTTGCATCTGTGAGAATAGGTGTGTGTGATTCCATGTGTGTGTGTATATGTGTGCGTGCGTACACGTGCATGTGTGTGTATGCGTATGTATGTAAGTACGTATGTATGTGCGTGCACACCACTATGTGTGTGTGTGTATTCTGTCTCTAGCTGGTAATAAATGCAAAAGCAATGATCCCATGTCTCCCGTTCAGGTGTTCCATTCTCAAAAGAGAGAGAGAGAATTAATCCTGAGCAAAAGTCAAGAATCTTTCAGCAATCTCTTACAGTAATACACATTAGAGACCCAACTGCTGCTAACTCAATATACTCCACTATAACGCCCTCCTGCTGTTAACTCAATATACTCCACTATAACTCCCTCCTGCTGCTAACTCAATATACTCTACTATAACTCTCTATATTGTCCTGCTGCTAACTCAATATACTCTACTATAACTCTCTGTATTGTCCTGCAGCCAACTCAATATACTCCACTATAAGTCCCTCCTGCTGTTAACTCAATATACTCTACTATAAACTCTCTATATTGTCCTGCTGTTAACTCAATATACTCCACTATAACGCCCTCCTGCTGCTAACTCAATATACTCTACTATAACTCTCTATATTGTCCTGCTGCTAACTCAATATACTCCACTTTAACTCTCTATATTGTCCTGCTGTTAACTCAATATACTCCACTATAACTCTCTATATTGTCCTGCTGTTAACTCAATATACTCCACTATAACTCTCTATATTGTCCTGCTGCTAACTCAATATATTCTACTATAACTCTATATATTGTCCTGCTGCCAACTCAATATACTCCACTATAACTCTCTATATTGTCCTGCTGTTGACTCAAAATACTCCGCTATAACTATATATATTGTCCTGCTGTTAACTCAGTATACTCCATTATAACTCTCTATATTGTCCTGCTGTTAACTCAAAATACTCCTCTATAAATCCCTTCTGCTGTTAACTCAAAATACTCCACTATAACTCTCTATATTGTCCTGCTGTTGACTCAATATACTCCACTATAACGCCCACCTGCTGCTAACTCAATATATTCCACTATAACTCTCTATATTGTCCTGCTGCTAACTCAATATACTCCACTATAACTCTCTATATTGTCCTGCTGCTAACTCAATATACTCCACTATAACTCTCTATATTGTCCTGCTGTTAACTCAATACACTCCACTATAATATATATACTCCACTCCTTCCCACCCTTCCCTTCCTTCCTTCCCTTCCTTCCTTCCCTTCCTACCCTTCCCTTCCCTTCCCTTCCCTTCCCTTCCCTTCCCTTCCCTTCCCTTCCCTTCCCTTCCCTTCCCTTCCCTTCCCTTCCCTTCCCTTCCCTTCCCTTCCCTTCCCTTCCCTTCCCTTCCCTTCCCTTCCCTTCCTTCCCACCCTTCCCTTCCTTCCCTTCCTTCCCACCCTTCCCTTCCTTCCCTTCCTTCCCACCCTTCCCTTCCTTCCCTTCCTTCCCTTCCCTTCCTTTCCTTCCTTCCCACCCTTCACTTCCTTCCCTTCCTTTCTTTCCTTCCCACCCTTCCCTTCCTTTCCTTCCTTCCCACCCTTCACTTCCTTCCCTTCCTTTCTTTCCTTCCCACCCTTCCCTTCCTTCCCTTCCTTCCCACCCTTCCCTTCCTTCCCACCCTTCCCTTCCTTCCTTCCTTCCCTTCCTTCCCACCCTTCCCTTCCTTCCTTCCCTTCCTTCCTTCCCACCCTTCCCTTCCTTCCCTTCCTTCCTTTCCTTCCCACCCTTCCCTTCCTTCCCACCCTTCCCTTCCTCCCCTTCCTTCCTTCCCTTCCTTTCCTTCCTTCCCCTCCTTCCCTTCCTTCCCTTCCTTCCCTTCCTTCCCACCCTTCCCTTCCTTCCCACCCTTCCCTTCCTCCCCTTCCTTCCTTCCCTTCCTTCCCTTCCTTCCCTTCCTTCCCACCCTTCCCTTCCTTCCTTCCCTTCCCTTCCTTCCCACCCTTACCTTCCTTCCCACCCTTCCCTTCTTTCCTTCCCTTCCCTTCCTTCCCACCCTTCCCTTCCTTCCCTTCCTTCCCACCCTTCCCTTCCTTCCCACCCTTCCCTTCCTTCCCACCCTTCCCTTCCTTCCCTTCCTTCCTTCCCACCCTTCCCTTCTTCCCTTCCTTCCCACCCTTCCTTCCCACCCTTCCCTTCCTTCCCACCCTTCCCTTCCTTCCCTTCCTTCCCACCCTTCCCTTCTTTCCCTTCCTTCCCACCCTTCCCTTCCCTTCCTTCCCTTCCCTTCCCTTCCCTTCCCTTCCCTTCCCTTCCCTTCCCTTCCTTCCCTTCCTTCCCTTCCCTTCCCTTCCCTTCCCTTCCTTTCCTTCCTTCCCTTGCCTCCCCCCCCCCCTCCCCTAAAATCCCTTCCCACCCTTCCCATCCCATCCCTCCCTTCCCATCCCTTCCTTCTCATCCTTCCCACCCTTCCCTTCCTTCTCATCCTTCCCTTCCTTCTCATCCTTCCCTTCTTTCCCATCCTTCCCTTCCCTTCCTTCCCATTCTTCCCTTCCCATCCTTCCCCTCCCTTGCCTCCCCCCCCCCCCCCTCCCATCCCTCCCTTCCCATCCCTCCCTTCCCATCCCTCCCTTCCCATCCCTTCCTTCTCATCCTTCCTACCCTTTCCTTCCTTCTCATCCTTCCACCCTTTCCTTCCTTCTCATCCTTCCCATCCCTCCCTTCCCTTTCCTTCCTTCTCTTCCTTCTCATCCTTCTCATCCTTCCCATGCTTCCAAGTGATGATAAACATGATTTCACAGTGTGTTACCATCATCATCAGAACTCTCCTAAAAGGATTCATCCAAGCTCTGAAACAGTCAGAGAGACAGAGAGACAGAGAGACAGAGAGACAGAGAGACAGAGAGACAGAGAGACAGAGAGACAGAGAGACAGAGAGACAGAGAGACAGAGAGACAGAGAGACAGAGAGACAGAGAGACAGAGAGACAGAGAGACAGAGAGACAGAGAGACAGAGAGACAGAGAGACAGAGAGACAGAGAGACAGAGAGACAGAGAGACAGAGAGACAGAGAGACAGATAGATAGATAGATAGATATATAGATAGATAGATAGATAGATAGAGAGACAGAGAGATAGAGAGACAGATAGATAGATAGATAGATAGATAGATAGATAGATAGATAGATAGATAGATAGATAGATAGATAGATAGATAGATAGATAGATAGATAGATAGATAGATAGATAGATAGATAGATAGATAGATAGATAGATAGATAGATAGATAGATAGATAGATAGATAGATAGATAGATAGATAGATAGATAGATAGATAGATAGATAGATAGATAGATAGATAGAGAGACAGATAGATAGAGAGACAGATAGATAGATAGATAGATAGATAGATAGATAGATAGATAGATAGATAGATAGATAGATAGATAGATAGATAGATAGATAGATAGATAGATAGATAGATAGATAGATAGATAGATAGATAGATAGATAGATAGATAGATAGATAGATAGATAGATAGATAGATAGATAGATAGATAGATAGAGAGACAGAGAGATAGAGAGACAGATAGATAGATAGATAGATAGATAGATAGATAGATAGATAGATAGATAGATAGATAGATAGATAGATAGATAGATAGATAGAGAGACAGAGAGATAGAGACAGATAGATAGATAGATAGATAGATAGATAGATAGATAGATAGATAGATAGATAGATAGATAGATAGATAGATAGATAGATAGATAGATAGATAGATAGATAGATAGATAGATAGATAGATAGATAGATAGATAGATAGATAGATAGATAGATAGATAGATAGATAGATAGATAGATAGATAGATAGATAGATAGAGAGACAGAGAGACAGAGAGACAGAGAGACAGAGAGACAGATAGACAGATAGATAGATAGATAGATAGATATAGATAGATAGATAGATAGATAGATAGATAGATAGATAGATAGATAGATAGATAGATAGATAGATAGATAGATAGATAGATAGATAGATAGATAGATAGATAGATAGATAGATAGATAGATAGATAGATAGATAGATAGATAGATAGATAGATTGATTGATTGATTGATTGATTGATTGATTGATTGATTGATTGATAGATTGATTGCTTGAGAGAGAGAAGGGGTGTGGGATGTAATATCTGGTGCTGTGGGAAATTAAAATTGAAGTTCATTGGTTCTTTGCCTCTGCTCAGGCACACACACACACACACACACACACATTAATCAGCAGCCCAGAGAGAAATCTAAGACCACATCTACACCCAGTGGAGGAAATCTGATACAACTGTAGTTCTCTCTTCTCCCTCCTTCTCTTCCTCAATCTTTCTCTCTCTCTCTCTCCCTTTTTCTCCCTCCATTCCATCTCTCTTTCTCTCTCCCTTTTTCTCTCCTTCATTCCCTCTCTTATCTTTGTAAATCCCTCTTTCTCTCTCCTTTCTCCCTCTCTCTCTGACTCTCTCTCCATCTCTCTTTCTCCAGGATAATGATGTGGTTATGATTAAGATATAATGCAGTTATTTAACCTCTAGTAACTCCCCATCCCGGGTCCGGGAGCGTAATCATCGACGGACACTAATTAGCATAACGCAACGGACATAAATATTCCTAGAAAATATTCCTATTCATGAAAATCACAAGTGAAATATATTGAGACACAGCTTAGCCTTTTGTTAATCACCCTGTCATCTCAGATTTTCAAAATATGCTTTACAGCCAAAGCTAGACAAGCATTTGTGTAAATGTATCGATAGCCTAGCATAGCATTTTGTCCAGCTATAGCAGCAGGTTACTTGGTCATGGAAATCAGAAAAGCAATCAAATTAAATCGTTTACCTTTGATGAGCTTCAGATGTTTTCACTCAGGAGACTCCCAGTTAGATAGCCAATGTTCCTTTTTTCCAAAAATATTATTTTTGTAGGCGAAATAGCTCCGTTTGTTCTTCACGTTTGGCTGAGAAATCGCCCGGAAATTGCAGTCACGAAAACACCGAAAAATATTCCAAATTAGCTCCATAATATCGACAGAAACATGGCAAACGTTGTTTATAATCAATCCTCAAGGTGTTTTTTCAGTAGGACCGATTGTAATAATGACTACCTCTGTATTTTACGCGAGAATCTCTCTGGGAACATCAGGTGACCACTTGCGCAATGTAGCCGCTTACGGGTATTCTTCAACATAAATGCGTAAAACGATGTCACAATGCTGTAGACACCTTGGGGAATATGGAGAAAAAGTAATCTGGTTGAGCCCATTCACTGCTCAATAGGGACGCATTGGAACGCAGAGGTTTCAAAAGATGAGTCACTTCCGGATTGGATTTTTCTCAGGCTTTCGCCTGCAATATCAGTTCTGTTATACTCACAGACAATATTTTTACAGTTTTGGAAACTTTAGAGTGTTTTCTATCCTAAGGTGTCAATTATATGCATATTCTAGCATCTTGTCCTGACAAAATATCCAGTTTTTTTTCTCCAAAAATGAAAATACTGCCCCCTAGTCACAAAAGGTTTTAAGGTAAGTAGTCAAACTCATCAAGAGAGAATGACCTCCTTATTCAGTCTCCAGGCAAACATACGCTTTTGAAAACCTCAAACTCCCATTTCAGAGCGTTGACAAACATAACCTACTCTTACTGCTCGGAAAATAAATCACACTTTCAAGACAAATACATGTCCACTGGGACTTAGTGAGGGCTGCAGTCATAATGGACCTTCTCTCTCTCTTAAACCTCTCCCTCTGCCTCCCTCCCTCCCTCCCTCTCCTCCCCCTCTCTCTCTCTGAGACTGTCAGTCTCTCTGAGAAACCAGTAAATGGACATTCCAGTGTGAATGAGTTCATGGGGCTGCGCCTCGTGCCTTTGGCTGCATCCTAAGTCTCTCTCAACTCGTCCCAGACTGAGACCAGCTGCAGGAAGCTGTCTTTCTCCTCATGCAATCAGGTTGCCTCTCCAGGGTTGGGTAGGTCACTTTTCAAATGTAATCCGTTACAGTTAAGAGTTTTACCGTGTCCAAAATTGTAATCAGTAATGTAACTTTTGGATTACACAAACTCTGTAACGTAATCTGATTGCTTTTTGGATTCGTTTCCCCTTAAGAGGCATTATTTTATTTGGTGTGTCACAATGTCACGCCCTGGTCAAAGTATTTTGTGTTTATCTTTATGTATTTGGTCAGGCCAGGGTGTGGCATGGGGTTTTTGTAATTGTGGTGTGTTTGTCTTGGGGTTTTGGTGGTGGTATTGGGATTGTAGCTTAGTGGGTTGTCTAGCAAGGTCTATGGCTGTTGGAGTGGTTCTCAATCAGAGGCAGGTGCTTATCGTTGTCTCTGATTGGGAACCATATTTAGGCAGCCATATTCTTTGAGTTTGTCGTGGGTGATTGTCCTTAGTGTCCTATGTGTACTCGTTGTTAGTTTGCACCAGATAGGCTGTTTCGGTTTCGTTTATTGTTTTTTGTAAGTTCGTGTTTTTTTGTTATATTAAACATGGATCGCAATCGACACGCTGCAGTTTGGTCCGACTCTCTTTCATCACCACTAGAAAACCGTTACAGAATCACCCACCACCAACGGACCAAGCAGCGTGTTAACAGGCAGGAACCACAGGAGAGGCAACAGAGGCAGCAGCAGCAGGAGCAGCAGCAGCTGCAGTGGGAGAGGCTGCACCACCTGGAGAAATGGACATGGGAGGAAGAACTGGACGGTAAAGGACCCTGGGCTCAGCCTGGAGAATATCGCCGCCCCAAGGAAGAACTGGAGGCGGCGAAAGCTGAGAGGCGCAGATATGAGGAGGCAGCACGGCGTAGCGGATGGAAGCCTGAGAATCAGCCCCAAAAATTTCTTGGGGGGCTCAGGGAGAGTGTGGCAGAGTCAGGAGTCAGACCTGAGCCAACTCTCCCTGTTTATCGTGAGGAGCCAAGGAGGAGACCAGAACCAGAGACTGTGAAGGAGTTAATGGGGAAATTGGAGGAGAGAGAAATGAGGGAGTTGCTGTGTTGGTGCTTTTGCATGGAATTCGCCCCGGAACGTGTTGGGGATTTGATGGCACCTGGGTTAGCGCTCCATACTCGTCCTGAGGTGCGTGTTAGTCGGCTGGTGAAGTTGGTGCCAGCCTCACGCACCAGGCCTCCTGTGCACATCCCTAGCCTTGCACATCCTGTGCCAACACTGCTCTCAAGATCTCCAGTACGCCTTCACGGTCTAGCCCATCCTGTGCCACCTCCACGCTCCAGTCCTCCGGTAGCAGCTCCCCGCTCCAGGCTTCCTGTGCGTGTCCTCGATCCAGTACCACCAGTTCCAGCACCATGCACCAGGCCTTCAGTGTGCCTCGCCTGTTCAGCGCAGCCAGCGCTTTTCTCCTCTCCTGCGCTGCTGGAGTCTCCCGCCTGTTTAGCGCAGCCAGAGCCTTTCTCCTCTACAGCGCTGCCGGATCCTCCCGCCTGTTCAGCGCAGCCAGAGCCTTCCTCCTCTGCAGCGCTGCCGGAGCCTCCCGCCTGTTTAGCGCAGCCAGAGCCTTTCTCCTCTCCTACGCTGCCGGAGTCTCCCGCCTGTTCAGCGCAGCCAGAGCTGCCAGCCTGCATGGAGCAGCCAGAGCTGTCAGTCCGCATAGAGCAGCCAGAGCTGTCAGTCTGCATGGAGCAGCCAGAGCTGTCAGTCTGCATGGAGCAGCCAGAGATGTCAGTCTGCATGGAGCAGCCAGAGATGTCAGTCTGCATGGAGCAGCCAGAGCTGTCAGTCTGCATGGAGCAGCCAGAGCTGCCAGTCTGCAAGGAGCAGCCAGAGCTGTCAGTCTGCATGGAGCAGCCAGAGCTGTCAGTCTGCATGGAGCAGCCAGAGCTGCCAGTCTGCATGAAGCAGCCAGTCTGCATGGAGCAGCCAGAGCTGTCAGTCTGCATGGAGCAGCCAGAGCTGCCAGTCTGCATGGAGCAGCCAGAGCTGCCAGTCTGCATGAAGCAGCCAGAGCTGTCAGTCTGCATGGAGCAGCCAGAGCTGCCAGTCTGCATGGAGCAGCCAGAGCTGTCAGTCTGCATGGAGCAGCCAGAGCTGCCAGTCTGCATGGAGCAGCCAGAGCTGTCAGTCTGCATGAAGCAGCCAGAGCTGTCAGTCTGCATGGAGCAGCCAGAGCTGTCAGTCTACAGGAAGCAGCCCGAGCTGCCAGTCTGCATGAAGCAGCCAGTCTACATAGAGCAGCCAGAGCTGCCAGTCTGCATGAAGCAGCCAGAGCTGTCAGTCTGCATGGAGCAGCCAGAGCTGTCAGTCTACATGAAGCAGCCCGAGCTGCCAGTCTGCATGAAGCAGCCAGTCTACATGGAGCAGCCAGAGCTGTCATTCTGCATGAAGCAGCCAGAGCTGTCAGTCTGCATGGAGCAGCCAGTCTGCATGGAGCAGCCAGTCTGCACGGAGCTGTCAGTCTGCACGGAGCTGTCAGTCTGCACGGAGCTGTCAGTCTGTAAGGAGCTGCCAGTCTGCAAGGAGCTGTCAGTCTGCAAGGAGCTGCCAGTCAGCACGGAGCCGCCAGAGCGGTCAGTCTGTAAGAAGCCGCCAGAGCTGTCAGCCTATATGGAGCAGCTAGTGCCGCCAGTCTGCCCAGCATCGCCAGTCTGCCCAGCGCCATCAGTCTGCCCAGCATCGCCAGTCTGCCCAGCATCGCCAGTCTGCCCAGCATCGCCAGTCTGCCCAGCATCGCCAGTCTGCCCAGCACCGCCAGTCTGCCCAGCGTTCAGTCTGCCCAGCGTAATCAGTCTGCCCAGCACCGCCAGTCTGCCCAGCGTCGCCAGTCTGCCCAGCGTCGCCAGTCTGCCCGGCGCCGCCAGTCTGCCCGGCGCCGCCAGTCTGCCCGGCGCCGCCGGTCTGCCCAGCATCGCCAGTCTGCCAGACTCTTCCAGATCTGCCAGTCAGCCAGACTCTTCCAGATCTGCCAGTCAACCAGACCCTTCCAGACCTGCCAGTCAACCAGACTCTTCCAGATCTGCCAGTCAACCAGACTCTTCCAGATCTGCCAGTCAACCAGACTCTTCCAGATCTGCCAGTCAACCAGACTCTTCCAGATCTGCCAGTCAGCCAGGATCTGCCAGTCAGCCAGGATCTGCTGAAACCACCAGCCAGCCAGGAGCTGGTAGATCTATCTACCTGCCTGAGCTTCCTCTCACTCCTGAGCTTCCTCTCACTCCTGAGCTTCCTCTCACTCCTGAGCTTCCTCTCACTCCTGAGCTTCCTCTCACTCCTGAGCTTCCTCTCACTCCTGAGCTTCCTCTCACTCCTGAGCTTCCTCTCACTCCTGAGCTTTCTCTCACTCCTGAGCTTTCTCTCACTCCTGAGCTTTCTCTCACTCCCGAGCTTCCCCTCAGTCCCGAGCTGCCTCGGTCCCGAGCTGTTCTTCAGTCCCGATCTGTTCCTCAGTCCAGTGGGGTTCTGGGTGAGGACTACTAGGCCATGGTCGGCGGCGAGGGTGGACTATCCAGGGACGAAGGGAGAGGGGACTAAGACATTAAAGGAGTGGGGTCCACGTCCCGCGCCGGAGCCGCCACCATGGACAGACGCCCACCCGGACCCTCCCTATTGTTTTGAGGTGCGTTCGGGAGTCCGCACCTTAGGGGGGGGGTTCTGTCACGCCCTGGTCAAAGTATTTTGTGTTTATCTTTATGTATTTGGTCAGGCCAGGGTGTGGCATGGGGTTTTTGTAATTGTGGTGTGTTTGTCTTGGGGTTTTGGTGGTGGTATTGGGATTGTAGCTTAGTGGGTTGTCTAGCAAGGTCTATGGCTGTCTGGAGTGGTTCTCAATCAGAGGCAGGTGCTTATCGTTGTCTCTGATTGGGAACCATATTTAGGCAGCCATATTCTTTGAGTTTGTCGTGGGTGATTGTCCTTAGTGTCCTATGTGTACTCGTTGTTAGTTTGCACCAGATAGGCTGTTTCGGTTTCGTTTATTGTTTTTTGTAAGTTCGTGTTTTTGTTATATTAAACATGGATCGCAAACACGCTGCAGTTTGGTCCGACTCTCTTTCATCACCACTAGAAAACCGTTACAAATAATGGTCTCTGATTGGTGGTCATCATTTGGTGTGTCACGGTAGAGGTCTCTGATTGGTGGTCATCATTTGGTGTGTCACGGTAGAGGTCTCTGACTTGTCGTCAGACTTGCGAAGGTGGAACAAATCTAAATTTGCACCTTTTTTTTCTCGCAAAAGTCCTTTTTGAATTTAAAAGTAATCCAAGAAGTAATCATGTAGTTTTTGAAAAGTATCTGTGATCTGATTAGAATATTTTTTACTGCAACATAACTGACTACAGTTTTTTTTTAAATCAGATTACATGTAATCAGTTACTTCCCAACCCTGCCCTCCATGTAATCCTCCCTATTCCCTTTCTTCTCCACCTTCTCCTCCTACCTATTCCCTTTCCTCTCCACCTTCTCCTCCTCCCTATTCCCTTTCTTCTCCACTTTCTCCTCCTCCCTATTCCCTTTCCTCTTCACCTTCTCCTCCTCCCTATTCCCTTTCATCTCCACCTTCTCCTCCTCCCTATTCCCATTCCTCTCCACCTTCTCCTCCTCCCTATTCCCTTTCCTTCTCCTCCTCCCTATTCCCTTTCCACTCCACCTTCTCCTCCTCCCTATTCCCTTTCCTCTCCACCTTCTCCTCCTCCCTATTCCCATTCCTCTCCACCTTCTCCTCCTCCCTATTCCCTTTCCTCTCCACCTTCTCCTCCTCCCTATTCCCTTTCCTCTCCACCTTCTTCTCCTCCCTATTCCCTTTCCTCTCCACCTTCTCCTCCTCCCTATTCCCTTTCCTCTCCACCTCCTCCTCCCTATTCCCTTTCCTCTCCACCTTCTCCAGACCATCTCCCTAGTCCTCTCTCCCCTCTCACCTCCTCCTCTCCTCTTCCTCCCATTTTCCCAACTCTCTACAACTTCTGCCCATCTTTCAGTCCTTTCCTTCTCTCCCTTCCCTCTCCACCTCTGTCTTTCCCTCTCCATCTCCTCTCTCCTCCTCCTCTTCCCTCCATCCAGACCATTTCACAAGCCTCTTTATGATGCAGCTAAAAGCAGATCATGTTCAAACACTCCTTTAAACGGCACACTCTCTCTCTTTCTCTCTCCTGGGATATCCTCCTTTAAACCCACAGTGAGATGAGAGGGGCTGTCTGGTGAAATAGTAATAGTCTGTTAATTGGTTGTTAATGGACTGGGTTTTGGTAATAGTCCCAATAGTCTCCTGTTTATTACCATTCCACAGCCCTGTGAGCCCTGGTCATAGTGTAGGGTTACACCTCTACAACTGGCTGACTGCTTTCTGCTCACAGTAAACCAAGAACAGCATCCCAAATGGCACCCTATTCACTATAAAGTGCACTACTTTCGACCAGGGCCCATTGGTGCACTTTATAGGGAATAGGGTGCTGTTTTGGACGCACCATATATTGTGTTATCCGGAGGGTAGATGTTCATCTCATTATTGTTTTATGTGCTGCTGCTCTGGTTTATAATTGTCATTTTTTGGCCCCAAGTGAAGTGCTCTAAGTGCCAACATCAATGTGAAAGACTGGTGGAGAACAGGCCATGACGCATGAAAGCTGTGATTGAAAATCAGGGTTATTCCACCAAATATTGATTTCTGAACTCTTCCTAAGTTAAAACATGAGTATTGTGTTGTTTAAAAAGGAATATGATCTTGTTTTCTTTTCGTTATTCGAGTTCTGACAACACTGTATCTTTTTTAGTATTTTGACCAGTTGTCATTTTCCGCAAATAAATGCTTTAAATGACAATATTTTTATTTGGAATTTGGGGAAAATGTTGTCAGTAGTTTATGGAATAAATCAAAAATGTTCATTTTACCCAAACAGAAACCTATAAATAGTCAAACCAGGGAAACCTATAATTTTGCAGTGGTCGATTAATTATTTCCAGAGCAGTATATAAAAGTACACTACATGACCAAAAGTATGTGGACACCTGCTCGTCGAACATCTCAATCCAAAATCATGGACATTAATATGGAGTTGGTCCCCCCTTTTCTGCTATAACAACCTCCACTCTTCTGGGAAGGCTTTCCACTAGATGTTGGAACATTGCTGCTATAACAACCTCCACTCTTCTGGGAAGGCTTTCCACTAGATGTTGGAACATTGCTGCTATAACAACCTCCACTCTTCTGGGAAGGCTTTCCACTAGATGTTGGAACATTGCTGCTATAACAGCCTCCACTCTTCTGGGAAGGCTTTCCACTAGATGTTGGAACATTGCTGCGGGGACTTGCTTCCATTCAGCCACAAGAGCATTAGTGAGGTCGGCCCTGATGTTGGGTGGTTAGACCTGGCTCGCAATCAGTGTTCCAATTCATCCCATAGGTGTTAGATGGAGTTGAGGTCATGGCGCTGTGCAGGCCAGTCAAGTTCTTCCACACCCATGTCAGCAAACCATTTCTTTATGAACCTTTCTTTGTGCATACTGAAACAGGAAAGGGCCACAGAATCGTCTGGTACCGGTACCGGTACAGAGTCAATGTGGAGGCTATATACAGGGTGTACCGATACAGAGTCAATGTGAGGGGGCTATATACAGGGTGTACCGGTACAGAGTCAATGTGGAGGCTATATACAGGGTGTACCGGTACAGAGTCAATGTGAGGAGGCTATATACAGGGGGTACCGGTACAGAGTCAATGTGGAGGCTATATACAGGGGGTACCAGTACAGAGTCAATGTGAGGAGGCTATATACAGGGGGTACCGGTACAGAGTCAATGTGGAGGCTATATACAGGGGGTACCAGTACAGAGTCAATGTGAGGGGCTATATACAGGGGGGGTACCGGTACAGAGTCAATGTGATACAGGGGTACCGGTACAGAGTCAATGTGAGGGGGAGGCTATATACAGGGGGTACCGGTACAGAGTCAATGTGGGGGGCTATATACAGGGTGTACCGGTACAGAGTCAATGTGAGGGGGCTATATACAGGGGGTACTGGTACAGAGTCAATGTGGAGGCCATATACAGGGGGTACCAGTACAGAGTCAATGTGAGGAGGCTATATACAGGGGGTACCGGTACAGAGTCAATGTGATGAGGCTATATACAGGGGGGTACTGGTACAGAGTCAATGTGGAGGCTATATACAGGGGGTACCGGTACAGAGTCAATGTGAGGAGGCTATATACAGGGGGTACCGGTACAGAGTCAATGTGATGAGGCTATATACAGGAGGTACCGGTACAGAGTCAATAGTGAGGATATATACAGGGGGTACTGGTACAGAGTCAATGTGCGGGGGCACCGATTAGTCGAGGTAATTGAAGTAATATGTACATGTATGTAGAGTTAACGTGACTATGCATAGATAATAAACAGAGAGTATCAGCAGCGTAACAGAGGGGGGGGTACGCCAATAGTCTGGGTAGCCATTTGATTAGCTGTTCAGGGTCTTATGGCCTGGGGTTAGAAGCTGTTAAGAAGCCTCTGGGACCTAGACTTTGCGGTCTGGTACCACTTGCCGTGCGGTAGAAGAGAGAACAGTCTATGACTAGGGTGGTTGGAGTATTTTTAGGGCCTTTCTCTGACACCGCCTGGTATAGAGGTCCTGGATGGCAGGAAGCTTGACCCCAGTGATGTACTGGGCCGTACGCACTATCCTCTGTAGTGCCTTGCGGTCGGAGGACGAACAATTGCCATACCAGCTAGTGATGCAACCAGTCGATGCAACCAGTCGATGGTGCAGCTGTAGAACTTTTTGTAGAACTTTTTGAGGATCTGAGGACACATGCCAAATCTTTTCAGTCTCCTGAGGGGGAATAGGCTTTGTTGTGCCCTCTTCACTACTGTCTTGGTGTGCTTGGACCATGTTAGTTTGTTGGTGATGTGGACATCAAGGAACTTGAAGCTCTCAACCTGCTCCACTACAGCCCCGTCGATGAGAATGGAGGCATGCTCAGTCCTCCTTTTCCTGTAGTCCACAATCATCTCCTTTGTCTTGATCACGTTGAGGGAGAGGTTGTTGTCCTGGCACCACATTGCCGAGGTCTCTGACCTCCTCCCTATAGGCTGTCTCATCATTGTCGGTGATCAGGCCTACCACTGTTGTGTCGGCAGCAATCTTAATGATGATGTTGGAGTTGTGTCTGGCCATGCAGTCATGGGTGAACAGGGAGTACAGGAGGGGACTGAGCACGCACCCAAAAGGGGCCCCAGTGTTGAGGAACAGCGTGGCAGATGTGTTGTTATCTACCCTTACCACCTGGGGACGGCCGTCAGGAAGTCCCGGATCCAGTTGCAGAAGGGGGTGTTTAGCTTAGTGATGAGCTTTGAGGGTACTTGTATGCTGTAAGGTTAAGATTTCCCTTCACTGGAACTAAGGGGCCTAGCCTGAGCCATGAAAAACAGCCCCAGACCATTATTCCTCCTTCACCAAACTTTACAGTTGGGGTAGGTAGTGTTCTCCTGGCATCCGCCAAACCCAGATTAGTTTGTCAGACTGCTAGATGGTGAAGCGTGATTCATCACTCCAGAGAGTCCAAAACCCATTTAATGAAGCTTCCGAACAGTTCTTCCACTAACATACACAGTGTATGTGGAAACCCTTCAAATGAGTGGATCTGGCTCTTTCAGCCACACCCGTTGCTGACAGGTGTATAAAATTAGAGCACACAGCCATGTAATCTCCATAGACAAAGGTTGACAGTAGAATGGCCTGTACTGAAAAGCTCAGTGACTTTCAACGTGGCACCATTATAGGATGCCACCTTCCAAACAAGTCAGTTTCCAACAAGTCAATTCCTGCCCTGCTAGAGCTGCCCCGGTCAACTGTCAGTGCTTTTATTGTGAAGTGGAAACGTCTAGGAGGAACAGCAGCTCAGCCGCAAAGTG
>NC_056449.1:32910352-33017852 GCF_018296145.1 Oncorhynchus tshawytscha
TACCTGCCTCTAACCACCAGGCTACCTGCCTCTAACCACTAGGCTATTTAACCACAGGCTCCCTCACTAACCATAGGAACCTCCTCTAACCACTAGGCTACCTGTAACCACCAGGCCACCTGCCTTAACCACTAGGCTACCTGCCTCTAACCACCAGGCTACCTTCTAACCACTAGGCTACCTGCCTCTAACCATAGGCACCTCACTAACCACCATAGCCTCTAACCACATACCTTTTAGGCTACCTGTCAACCACTGGCTTATTAACCAGTAGGACCTGTAACCAAGGCTCCCTATTTAGGCTCCCTTTAACCCAGGCATCCCTAACCACTGGCTACCTGCCTCTAACCACTAGGCTAGACTGCCTCTAACCACTAGGCTCCCTGCCTCTAACCACTAGGCTACCTGCCTTAACCAGGTAAGGCTACCTTTACCTTTAACCACATCAGGCTCACTGAATAGAACATCCCTAAGAAATGTATTGTGGTGAACAGATGATTGTTTCTCAGGTAAAACAGTTGTGTTGCTTCCTTTCTATCTGTAATGTTGTGAACATATCTTTCTATTTATTTAACCACATCACCTCACTGAATAGAACATCCCTTTTAGAGTCAGGCCACTGACTTATTAGTGAGGTAAGGTATTTATTTAACCACATCACCTCACTGAATAGAACATCCCTTTTAGAGTCAGGCCACTGACTTATTAGTGAGGTAAGGTATTTATTTAACCACATCACCTCACTGAATAGAACATACCTTTTAGAGTCAGGCCACTGACTTATTAGTGAGGTAAGGTATTTATTTAACCACATCACCTCACTGAATAGAACATACCTTTTAGAGTCAGGCCACTGACTTATTAGTGAGGTAAGGTATTTATTTAACCACATCACCTCACTGAATAGAACATCCCTTTTAGAGTCAGGCCACTGACTTATTAGTGAGGTAAGGTATTTATTTAACCACATCACCTCACTGAATAGAACATCCCTTTTAGAGTCAGGCCACTGACTTATTAGTGAGGTAAGGTATTTATTTGGTAAGTAGAAATGTGAACTCGGACAGGATGAAGTATTGATGAAGCTCAATACTTCAATAGATAGTAACACCTTACCTGAAGGAGAAATATAGGCTTTACATTGAAAACGACTGGGATTGAGTCAGAAATTGGCACCCTATATAGTGCAGGATATTTGGCCAGAGCCCTGAGGGCCCGACTCAAAAATCTAATCAAATTGTGTTGGTCACGTACACATATCTAGCAGATGTTATTGTGGGTGTAGCGAAATGCTTGAGTTCCTAGCTCCAACAGTGCAATAATATCTAACAATTCACAATACACACAAATTTAAAGTAAAAGAATGGAGTTAAGAAAAATATAAATATTAGGACGAGCAATGTCGGAGTGGCATTAACTAGAATACAGTAAATACATATGAAATGAGTAAATCACTATGTAAACATTATTAAAGTGACTAGTGTTCCATTATTAAAGTGGCCATTGATTCCATGTCTATGTATATAGGGCAGCAGCTTCTAAGGCTCTCAATTGTGCATCTGTAAGTTTGTGTCTTAGGGGCCAAACTGAATTTCTTCAGCATCCTGAGGTTGAAGAGGTGCTGTTGCAGCCTTCTTCACCACACTGTCTGTGTGGGTGGACCATTTCAGATCGTCGGTGATGTGTACGCTGAGGAACTTGAAGCTTTTCACCTTCTCCACTGCGGTCGATGTGGATAGGGGCGTGCTCCCTCTGCCGTTTCCTGTAGTGCTCTATAAGTTATACGGTTCTATTTTGGACACACCCTGTATGCCTGATTCCCTCTGGACACACCCTGTATGCCTGATTCCGTCTGGACACACCCTGTATGACTGATTCCCTCTGGACACACCCTGTATGCCTGATTCCCTCTGAACACACCCTGTATGCCTGATTCCGTCTGGACACACCCTGTATGCCTGATTCCGTCTGGACACACCCTGTATGCCTGATTCCCTCTGAACACACCCTGTATGCCTGATTCCCTCTGGACAAACCCTGTATGCCTGATTCCCTCTGGACACACCCTGTATGCCTGATTCCCTCTGAACACACCCTGTATGCCTGATTCCCTCTGGACAAACCCTGTATGCCTGATTCCGTCTGGACACACCCTGTATGCCTGATTCCGTCTGGACACACCCTGTATGCCTGATTCCGTCTGGACACACCCTGTATGCCTGATTCCGTCTGGACACACCCTGTATGCCTGATTCCGTCTGAACACACCCTGTATGCCTGATTCCGTCTGGACACACCCTGTATGCCTGATTCCGTCTGGACACACCCTGTATGCCTGATTCCGTCTGGACACACCCTGTATGCCTGATTCCGTCTGGACACACCCTGTATGCCTGATTCCGTCTGGACACACCCTGTATGCCTGATTCCGTCTGGACACACCCTGTATGCCTGATTCCGTCTGGACACACCCTGTATGCCTGATTCCGTCTGGACACACTATGGAAGACACTAAATAAATCAAGGGACCCCAGTGAAGTGGAATATAGATTGTTTTATTTGTTCGTTTTAGATCGAATTTGAAAGAAGTCTGATTTGTTTTTATAGAATATGCAACATATAATCCATTCCATATTTACAGAAGTCATGTACACTTTGTGTTTGATAGGGTGTAATATACAAAGGTCAAATGAACAGCTATAGGCACCTCTTTGTCTGTGTCTATAGAGTATGAATAATGTGTAATTCAGAAGAATTATGTCTTATTTTGACATATTGTGTAATGTACTACTTACTACATTTTGCTGAAACTATGAAAGAGAAAATAATGGTAAACTGAAAAGTAAAAGAGAAAAACAACAATCTGAGATGCACATTCAGGATCAAACCCCAGCTTGAGATCAGGGGATCCAACGTAATCAATGGCATAGATTCTGGTGACTGTCGGTGAAGGGAAGGATAGTGAACAATACAGAATGATATTCAGTTTGGATTCCAGGCTAGTGACTAGCAGCGCAAATGAAGAGTATGTGTGGGATCCAGGGGAGACCAACTGCCACCTCTCATTGAAGCCAGGCTGTTTTTTTCCAGAAAGCAGGATCCCCCGTTAAAGCAAATGGTTGCCATATAGTAAATAGCAACCTTCAGGTCAATATTCAAAGAAAGAAAACAACAAAAACATTAGAAGACAATCATGTTCCAGATAATTGCTTCTATTACAACAGATGTATGTCCTTGAACCAACTTTTTTTATTATAAATCACACGAAGTTATATGGATAATTTAGTTGCTATGGCAGCCTGCAGTACCCGGGTCGGCTATCATTTCAACTTGAGAAACTCAATGAGAGGGGCAGCACTGAGCTAGCCTGCAACATCACTTCCTGGAGTAGCTCAAACCGTGCATGTGATGTCTACATAAATCTCCCTCATGAGATGCCATCTTAGCATGCTAAAATCGACTTGATATGATGTCATCGATGGCTTTGTGTCTAATTATGTACAGTAAATGGTTGGGTGTCTAACAAGGTTATAGTTATAGTTTTGACCTCCAAGGTGTTTTGTGATATATTGAACCAGGGTTAAGTTTACCCCCACCTCGCAGGGAAAACATTTCACTGGTACCCCTCTTGACGGCAAAAAAAAAGAAATGTTTTTAAGTACATTTTCTGCAATTCTGCACATTTTGACATGGAGCGGAGAGAAAATGTTGTGGTTTTAAAGCACATGTTCTGTAATTCTACAAATGTTGCCATGAGGCAGAGAGAAAATGCTGCAGTTTTAAAACACATTTCATGCTATTCTACTCATTTTGCAATGGGGTGGAGAGAAAATCTTGCTGTTTTAAAGCCAATTTTCTACAATTCTACACATTTTGCCAGGACTTATGAGTTCATATGATATCTGAGTGAGAGAGACTGACAAAATCAATGGGGGACCCTGGGTTGAATGTCTAGCAGATTGTTTTGTTATTGTCTGTCCCTCTTTTAGGATGAATTGTAAAGGGATGACCCTCTAGCAAGGTGCATTGTGAAAGAGGATTGGCTGAACCATGCCTGTGAGAATCTTGGGCACGTGAACGCTGACGATTTCAGAGATCATCTCTGGATAGCTGACTCTGGTGGGCAGAGACTGGGCCTGGATAAACAGATCATAGGTGAACTGGTGCAGCTTCCTTACAATCTGAGAGAAAGAAAAAGAGAGAGGGAGAGAAAGAGGGTGGGTGGGTAGAGAGCGAACAGGGGGAGAGATGTTAACTTTCAATACCACCAAAGCAGGGGGGGTTGATCAGGTCAGGGGTCAGAAGTTAGGGATAGTAGATCTATATTACCGGGTGTAGGTAGTTCAGTAGCTGTGTTAGCTGGAACTGGTGTTGTGTACAGGTTAGAGGTTAGGGGTCAGAGGTCAGGGTTAGTGTATATTACCGGGTGTAGATAGTCCAGTCTCAGTATTAGCTGGAACTGGTGTTGTGTACGGGTTAGAGGTTAGGGGTCAGAGGTCAGGGTTAGTGTATATTACCGGGTGTAGGAAGTCCAGTAGCTGTGTTAGCTGGAACAGGCGTTGGTTAGGGGTCAGAGGTCAGGGTTAGTGTATATTACCGGGTGTAGGAAGTCCAGTAGCTGTGTTAGCTGGAACAGACGTTGTGTGTGGTGTTTTTCTCCATGGTGGCTGGCCAGACGATCCAGCTCCTTGATGTAAGAGATCCTCAGCTCGTCAAAACACTTCTGATTCCTCAGACCCTCCACAGGGACTAACAGACACAAATAAACAAGAAGATATTGAACCAGATAATGATACAGTCACTTGGTGTCAGTGTGTCAGTGATGTGACTCACTGATGCTGAAGAGGAGCAGAGCCTTCATACAGAGGAACTCGTCCTGGGTGACTCTGAGCACACAGAACCTCTGGGACAGCAGACGGAACCGGACACAGTGTTCATACATACTGGACACACGCATTCTCTGACTGGGGTGGGGGGGGTAGAGAGAGACAGACAGAGAGAAAGCGAAGCAGATAGGTAAGAAGGTGAGAGGGAAAGAGAGAGAGAGAGGGTGAGAAGGTGTGAGAGAGGGTGAGGGAGATAGAGGGTGAGAAAGTGAGAAAAAGAGAGAGGGTCAGAGAGAGAGAGGGAGAGAGCGAGAGAGAGGGAGAGAGAGAAGGTGATTGAGAGAGAGAGAGAGGGTCAGAATTTGAGAGCGCCAGAAGTTGCGAGAGAGGATCAGAAGTTGAGAGAGAGAGAGAGAGAGGGTCGGAAGTTGAGAGAGACAGGGAGAGGGGGGGTTCAGAAGTTGAGAGAAAGAGAGGGCCAGAAGTTGAGAGCGAGAGAGGGTCAGAAGTTGAAAGAGGGTCGGCAGTTGAGAGAGAGGGTCAGAAGTTGAGAGCAGAGAGGGTCAGAAGTTGAGAGAAAGAGAGGGTCAGAAGTTGAGAGAGCGAGAGAGGGGGGTCAGAAGTTGAGAGAGAGGCTCAGTATAATGTTTATTGTTTATTGTTTAGGATTGTTTATTTCCCTTTTATTTATTGTCTAGAGAAAGAGAGCGATTTATCAATATTGTATTCAGCAAGACAATAGCTGTACTGACTCGTTGAAGATGAGGTCAGGAGCGAAGTAGAGCTCTCCAGCGTCTGTGTTAGTGTAAGACCTCCAGCCCAGAGCGAACACCATCAACCCCAGCCATGAAGACTGGATCACTGACATCTGGTCTTCTACATGCAGCTGTCTGAAACCTACACAGAGAACATCATCAACCCCAGCCATGAAGACTGAATCACTGACATCTGGTCTTCTACATGCAGCTGTCTGAAACCTACACAGAGAACATCATCAACCCCAGCCATGAAGACTGGATCACAGACATCTGGTCTTCTACATGCAGCTGTCTGAAACCTACACAGAGAACATCATCAACCCCAGACTGGATCACAGACATCTGGTCTTCTACATGCAGCTGTCTGAAACCTACACAGAGAACATCATCAACCCCAGACTGGATCACAGACATCTGGTCTTCTACATGCAGCTGTCTGAAACCTACACAGAGAACATCATCAACCCCAGACTGGATCACTGACATCTGGTCTTCTACATGCAGCTGTCTGAAACCTACACAGAGAACATCATCAACCCCAGCCATGAAGACTGGATCACAGACATCTGGTCTTCTACATGCAGCTGTCTGAAACCTACACAGAGAACATCATCAACCCCAGACTGGATCACAGACATCTGGTCTTCTACATGCAGCTGTCTGAAACCTACACAGAGAACATCATCAACCCCAGACTGGATCACAGACATCTGGTCTTCTACATGCAGCTGTCTGAAACCTACACAGAGAACATCATCAACCCCAGCCATGAAGACTGGATCACTGACATCTGGTTTTCTACATGCAGCTCTTTGAAACACACAGTGCAGGGAGAATAAAATACATGATGAGTAGAGCCTCCTCTGGTGGGAAGGACATAGAAAACTAGAACCGAGGCTACAGCACTGATATCAGTCATACACAGACCAGCTCTCTGTCCCCCAGCTCTCTCTATCACACCTGGGTTAGTGGGTTGGTACCATGTAGTGGTTAGGTAACAGTAAGATAGAGGGTTGGTACCATGTAGTGGCTAGGTAACAGTAAGATAGAGGGTTGGTACCATGTAGTGGTTAGGATACAGGGTTAGAGGGTTGGTAACATGTAGTGGTTAGGATACAGGGTTAGAGGGTTGGTAACATGTAGTGGTTAGGTAACAGTAAGATAGAGGGTTGGTAACATGTAGTGGTTAGGATACAGGGTTAGAGGGTTGGTAACATGTAGTGGTTAGGTAACAGTAAGATAGAGGGTTAGAGGGTTGGTACCATGTAGTGGTTAGGTAACAGTAGGATACAGGGTTAGAGGGTTGGTAACATGTAGTGGTTAGGATACAGGGTTAGAGGGTTGGTAACATGTAGTGGTTAGGTAACAGTAAGATAGAGGGTTGGTAACATGTAGTGGTTAGGATACAGGGTTAGAGGGTTGGTAACATGTAGTGGTTAGGTAACAGTAAGATAGAGGGTTAGAGGGTTGGTACCATGTAGTGGTTAGGTAACAGTAGGATACAGGGTTAGAGGGTTGGTAACATGTAGTGGTTAGGATACAGGGTTAGAGGGTTGGTAACATGTAGTGGTTAGGTAACAGTAGAATACAAGAAGAATGGTTTACCTGGCATGGCTTTAGCCCAGTTCACCACAGACACCAGTTGCCTCTCTCCCAGCTCGTTGAGGCTGGACAGTAGGGAGGTGAAACAGTCTGGCTGGGAGGTGTCATGGCCTGCGTTGACCATTCCTGGCTCGATGGAACTCAGGACGTTGAGGAGGGAGGGGCGTAGACTAGGGGAGGGGCCAAGAGTGGGAGCCTGCGAAGCACCACAGCCTGCAGAGAGGGATATGAGATGAGATGAGTTGAGGCAAGAGATATGTGACAAAATTAGACAAGTTGAGACTGAATATGTGCTGCCTTTCATCCAGGGTTGGTCGTAAATTCTGAATTAAGTTGTAACTGCTTTCTTTGTTAGGGATCATTTGAAAAAATTACATTCTGGTTAAGAAAAATATTTCACATACGGGCGGCAGGGTAGCCTAGTGGTTAGAGCGGTAACCGGAAGGTTGCAAGTTCAAACCCCCGAGCTGACAAGGTACAAATCTGTAGTTCTGCCCCTGAACAGGCAGTTAACCCACTGTTCCTAGGCCGTCATTGAAAATAAGAATTTGTTCTTAACTGACTTGCCTAGTTAAATAAAGGTAAAATAAAATATTGATCCTCACATTGAGCCTGTGGGGAAATGGTGGCTAACTGTAGTCCCCCAGTCCTCTCTCCAGTCCTCTCTCCAGTCCTCTCTCCTTCCCTCTCTCCAGTCCTCTCTCCAGGCCTCTCTCCTTCCCTCTCTCCAGTCCTCTCTCCAGGCCTCTCTCCTTCCCTCTCTCCAGGCCTCTCTCTGCCAGGTGCCTGTGTTCCCCCCTCCACTCCTCCTTTCAGTGGGCCAGCTCCCCTCAGCTTCCGGCCTGAAATGCACCACACACAGAAGTAGGACAGAGAGAAATGCCCCATTACCACTAGGAGATATGAAGGAGTCTGAGGAGTGGGGTGAAGAAAGAGAATGCTAGGTTTCCATTCACATGACATCCTTGCCTTAACCTTTCGTTGTGGCTGCTGGTCATGTGACATTCCTGGTCTGCAGCTCAAATTGACCGTAAATATCACAGTAGCCACTAGCCAGTAAGCACAAACTATTTAACAATGACAAACTTTTATTTTAAAACATTTTACACTCTTGAATAATACAACCAAACCATATTACACTCTTGAATAAGGCAAAAATTCACAAGCATGTACATGCAGACAATTAAAAGGTTGATTTTCTCATCTGTAGGCTACACTTACATTTTTGCTTCAAGAAAAAAGTGCAGAGTTGCTTTTGTAACAGCATGTCTTCATCACTAATGTTAGCCTATCAAAAATGAATGATTAATGCTCTCATTCTAATATAAAATTACAAAAGGACTACCTTACAACAAACCTGGCTTCATTTTTATCAATATCATGCAAATCAGTAGATGTGGTAAAAGCTAATTGTGACTGAAAACATGGTTACAAGTGAATTCACTGCAATACGTTTTATATGGAAGTCCATACCTGCCACCATTAAATGAAATAAACATAAACATGCCTCGTGATTTGTCAACGTGCACAATTAGTCTGTGCTTCAATCTGAACAACTGTAGCCTACAGATAACACCCACAGCTGCAGATGGGTGATTGTCATGAAACCATTTTTAAACATGTCTATAGCAAATTGAGTTGGAAAAAAAACATGATGCATCTGTAAAATCAGCTATCATTTTTGGGACTAAGTTAATGTCTAGTTTTTGGCAAAGTGTATTATTTTAAATACATTTGAAATTTATGCTTGAATTTTGCACATTTTCACCCCAGATTTTCATTGCCGAAATGAGTCCGGATTCAATTTCTCGGGTCATTTTATAAAATGTTATTTGAGAAAAACCTAACTGATTTGAATTAAACACAAAATATGTTGCTGCAGTTTGACCATAAAAATTGTATACTAGTTGAATTTTACATGAAACTATAATATTTATCACGTACAAATAGTGCCTCATTACCATAACAAATATGTGTCTCATTACCATAACAAATATGTGTCTCATTACCATAACACTTGTTAATGTTCCTGTAAAAAACGACATCTCATTACCATAACACTTGTTAAAGTTCCTATAAAAACGACATCTCATTACCATAACACTTGTTAAAGTTCCTATAAAAACGACATCTCATTACCATAACACTTGTTAAAGTTCCTATAAAAACGACATCTCATTACCATAACACTTGTTAAAGTTCCTATAAAAACGACATCTCATTACCATAACACTTGTTAATGTTCCTGTAAAAAACGACATCTCATTACCATAACACTTGTTAAAGTTCCTATAAAAACGACATCTCATTACCATAACACTTGTTAAAGTTCCTATAAAAAAACGACATCTCATTACCATAACACTTGTTAAAGTTCCTATAAAAACTCCAATCAGTTTACAAATAAAGTTATATTCACCCATGATGCATCATCTAGAGGAGTAGAAGCTAATGTATTTGTGTGTGTGCCTTCAGAATGAGGTTCTTATCCTTCTCATTACTAAAATGTAGAGGAAAAGACTGATTAAATGTTATCATAATTTTATAATTAAATGTTTTATTTTTATTTTCAGTGTTGTTTTTAACTAAGGCATTTTCATTAGGAGATAATGTAAAAAAAAATATATATTAGCAATTGATTTGTTTATTACTTTTTTGGATTGTTGCGGTAATGAGAATTTTGTGGAAATTGTGGTAAAATACATAATATCTGATTTTTAAAAACAATAATAATTATGAAATAGATAAATACAGATCCAGATAGCCTAGAGAAGCATATTGTCTCTGAGCCCATCTGGGGAAACTGGCCTAAACAATGTATTTATAGCCTAAAATTGGCCAAATTATTTGTGTTCTGACAAAATGTGACTGTGATCAAATTTGGTTTATATTCACACTTCGGGTGGCTAGGCTACCTAGGCCTTTTTAATCGAAAATGATTGGCTGAAATTAATCGATCAACACAATAGTGATGACATACAGTATGAGTATCTTTTTAATTACAGATGCAAAGCCCTAAACCATGCAATCCTGCATACAGCCAGCTCAGCCCTGTTAGTTTCTGTCCATTCTGTAACGGTTTTCTTGAGTTGAAGGAGAGGCAGACCAAAACGCAGCGTGGTTGAAGTTCATGTTTTTTAATAAGACAACTAAACATGAACATAATACAAAACAACAAACGTGGAAAACCGAAACAGCCCTATCTGGTGCAACAAACACAGAGACAGGAACAATCACCCACAAACACATAGTGAAACCCAGGCTACCTAAGTATGATTCTCAATCAGAGACAACTAATGACACCTGCCTCTGATTGAGAACCATACTAGGCCGGAACATAGAAATACCCAAATCATAGAAAAACAAACATAGACTGCCCACCCCAACTCACGCCCTGACCATACTAAATAATGACAAAACAAAGGAAATAAAGGTCAGAACGTGACAGTACCCCCCCCCCAAAGGTGCGGACTCCGGCCGCAAAACCTTAACCTATAGGGGAGGGTCTGGGTGGGCGTCTGTCCGCGGTGGCGGCTCTGGCGCAGGACCCGGACCCCACTTCACCATCGTCTTAGTCCGCCTTCTTGTCCGCTTCCGTGGCCTCCTAACCACGGTGACCCTACTAGATGACCCCACTCGACTGAGGGGCAGCTCGGGACAAAGGGGCAGCTCGGGACAGAGGGGCAGCTCGGGACAGAGGGGCGGAAGCTCTGGACAGAGGGGCGGAAGCTCTGGACAGAGGGGCGGAGGTTCTGGACAGAAGGGCGGAGGCTCTGGACAGAAGGGCGGAGGCTCTGGACAGAAGGGCAGGGGCTCTGGGCTGAGGGGCTCTGGCGCCTCTGGGCTGAGGGGCTCTGGCGGCCCCTAGCTGACTGGCGGCACTGACGGCCCCTGGCTGACTGGCGGCACTGGCGGCCCCTGGCTGACTGGCGGTACTGGCGGCCCCTGGCTGACTGGCGGCACTGGTGGCGCCTGGCTGACTGGCGGCACTGGCGGCCCCTGGCTGAGAATCCCCCTGGCTGACTGGCGGCACTGGTGGCCCCGGGCTGACTGGCGGCACTGGCGGCCCCTGGCTGACTGGCGGCCCCTTGCAGACTGGCGGCACTGGCGGCTCCTTGCAGACTGGCGGCTCCTTGCAGACTGGCGGCACTGGCGGCTCCTTGCAGACTGGCAGCACTGGCGGCACTGGGCAGACTGGCAGCACTGGCGGCGCTGGGCAGACTGACGGCACTGGCGGCGCTGGGCAGACTGGCGACTCTGATGGCGCTGGGCAGATGGGTAGCTCAGATGGCGCTGGGCAGACTGGCGACTCTTGATGGCGCTGGGCAGACGGGAAGCTCCGGCAACGCTGGAGAGGAAAGCTCTGGCAGCGCTGGACTGAGGAGCTCTGGCGCCTCTGGAATGAGGGGCTCTGGCGCCTCTGGAATGAGGGGCTCTGGCGCCTCTGGAATGAGGGGCTGGAGCTCTGGCAGCGCCGAACAGCCGGGAGACTCCGGCTGCGCTGGAGAGGAGGAAGGTTCTAGCAGCGCCGGAGAGGCGGGAGATTCCGGCAGCGCTGGACAGGCGAGGCGCACTGTAGGCCTGATGCGTGGTGCTGGCACTGGTGGTACTGGGCCGAGGACACGCCCAGGAAGCCTGGTGCGGGGAGCTGCCACCGGAGGGCTGGTGCGTGGAGGTGGTACCGGATAGACCGGACCGTGCAGGCGCACTGGAGCTATTGAGCACCGAGCCTGCCAACCTTACCCGGTTGAATGGTCCCGGTCGCCCTGCCAGTGCGGCGAGGTGGAATAGCCCGCACTGGGCTATGCAGGCGAACCGGGGAAACCGTGCGCAAGGCTGGTGCCATGTAAGCCGGCCCAAGGAGACGCACTGGAGACCAGATGCGTAGAGCCGGCTTCATGGCACTTGGCTCGATGCCCACTCTAGCCCGGCCGATACGCGGAGCTGAAATGTACCGCACCGGGCTATGCACCCGCACTGGGGACACTGTGCGCTCCACCGCATAACACGGTGCCTGCCCGGTCTCTCTCGCCCTCCGGTAAGCACAGGAAGTTGGCTCAGGTCTCCTACCTGGCTTCGCCACACCTCCTGTGTGCCCCCCTCCAATAAATTTTTGGGGGTGCCTCTCGGGTTTCCTTGCCAGCCGTGTTCCCTCATATCGCCGGCTCCTCTCTCCTGCTGCCTCTGCTCTCCTAGCTGCCTCCACCTGTTCCCATGGAAGGCGATCCTTTCCCGCCAGGATCTCCTCCCAGGTGTAGCAACCCTTGCCGTCCAATACCTCGTCCCATGTCCATTCCTCTTTGCGCCGCTGTTGCTGTTGCCCGTTACCATGCCGCTTGGTCCTGTTGTGGTGGGTGATTCTGTAACGGTTTTCTTGAGTTGAAGGAGAGGCAGACCAAAACGCAGCGTGGTTGAAGTTCATGTTTTTTAATAAGACAACTAAACATGAACATAATACAAAACAACAAACGTGGAAAACCGAAACAGCCCTATCTGGTGCAACAAACACAGAGACAGGAACAATCACCCACAAACACACAGTGAAACCCAGGCTACCTAAGTATGATTCTCAATCAGAGACAACTAATGACACCTGCCTCTGATTGAGAACCATACTAGGCCGGAACATAGAAATACCCAAATCATAGAAAAACAAACATAGACTGCCCACCCCAACTCACGCCCTGACCATACTAAATAATGACAAAACAAAGGAAATAAAGGTCAGAACGTGACACATTCGCAGTTGTTGTCTCTGCCTGTGTAAAGTGTTTTAATGTTGCCACCCTCCCTAGGGCCAGGAGTTTTTCCAGGATCTTAGAAAAAACCTTATGACCTGATATTTAAAAAAATGTTTACTGGTAATTTATGACTATGTCATACGCTAGAACTACGCTGTCACTGGGGTCAGGAGTTGGTTAAGGTTTCTACAAGCTCCATTCTGTTGATCTACATGCGTGCACGTGGGTGGAGTGGGATTTAAAAAAAAATCTGGTTAATAATAAAAATATATACCGTGCAAATATTCTTAATCTTGCCGTTGTAACCTAAAACAGTATCCCAGTTTGATATGCTGCTTGTGTATTCATTCCCCTATCAGCTAAAAATAGAAGTTAGTTGGCTACAGCAGTTTCTACCATTTCGTAATAGCCTGTAATCACTAGTTATTACAGGCTATAACCCTAACCCTAACAAAATGCAATTTTGTGTGGATTCTATTAAGGTTAAATGTTGTTTGGTTTATTGTTTGAACAGTAGTGGAGATTATATTTGCTTGTCAGTGCAAAATAGGCTTCTTTGATGCATAGCCTATACTGTTGATCAGATGAAGGAACCAAGCAACCGTCGTTGCCTACACAACACTGCCCAACCGCTACGGAAGAGATGATGCAGCGCGTTACAGTTCTCTTGTGGCACAGCTGCGGAGTCACCGAAATAACGTTTTCTCCCCCTCTCCCGCCGCACACGCCATCCCCAGTGCGTGTGCCATTGCTGTGACTTCTGTTGCACAGACACCTTCTCCAACTCTCGTTTTTGGCATAATTGAGTGGGTTAAAGGCGCTAAATGCCACCTAAACCATATAAACCCTCTGTGTCAAAACTCCCCAAAGGCAGCCTGAAAAGCAACTGAATTTATCGCTAGAATCTTTTCAGTCGCTGGAGGAGTTTTCAGTCGCTGGAAGAGTCTGAAAACTTGCTATATATAGCGAAAAAGTTGCTAAATCGGCAACACTGGTTATAAATCAAACAAAAATATCCTATTTGTATAATCTACATTTGACATGTTTTTGTGGTGGAGCTTTACATGGCTCAGTGCAGCCTGCAGTTACTGCAACAATTTCAGAATGTAACAGCATGTTACTTCAATTTAAGTTAAAAACACAATAAAACAAGTCTCAACTATTAGGAAAATGTCTGTACATTTCAGCTGTTTCAAAAACATTGTTCTGCTATTACCATTTATACTGTAGGAGTGTTGACTCAACAAGACAATTCTGTTTACACTGCCCTGCTTCAAGCCGGACAACTGTCGGGCGAGTGTCTTACAATACCTTCGGAGGTAGCGGTCGAGACACAGCAAGTACGTGAGTTTACATTTGAGTAATGTGTAGCCGATGGTATTTTTTATGAAAAGTAAAGTGTGAGTAAATTGTGAAGAGGCTCTTTCTTATTATCAATGAATGGCATTATCGGTCTGAAATGTCAATTGACATCATATGAACATACACTTTTCAATTAACTTTAGCAAAGGGAATGTCACGAGCCGAGAGGGTTCGATTCACGTTCTTGCTTCGCAGCTTAAAAGTACTGTGAATGTCACAGTAGCCACTAGCCAGGAGGCTAGGCATTACAAACTACACCGAGGGCACAAAACATTGGGGACACCTGTTCTTTCCATGACATAGAGTGACCAGGTGAATCCAGGCTGTGTTCGAATACTCATACTAACCACACTAATGGTACTATTTGTGACAATAAACAGAGCATGCCTTTTTCCGACTTTTTGAAATCCTAGTCGCTCAGCTCATGTAGCCTAGCCCATAGGGCTATATGCAGACGAAGTCCGATACAAATTCATTGCTTTATCTAATTATGACAAATGTTAAGAAAATGTTGGCCAATGTAATAGGTAATTACTTTTCGAATAAATTAATTTACGCTGGCTGACAATTTGAAAACTACGCTACTTACAAACCGCATAGCATTTAATTACAGCAGTATGTACCTGTATGTTAGCTAGCTACCTAATGTTAGTTGGCTTCTAAGGGTGTGTTCATAAATTCAATCTTGAGTGCCAGATTTCGCTCTGGGTGACCGTAAATTCAGAGCGTTGTCAGATTGTCCATTTTAAATTAGGAGCATCAGAGCGCACTGTACTCAGGAGGAGGAGTAGGGTTGATCTGAGCGTTCTGACCTCAGTTAAGAGTTACTTCCAGACACAAATGAGAGAACACCTCCCTCTGACCATTTTATTCGCCCTAGCAGAGCTGGTTAGGCTGTTTTTATGTCATCCAGAGCGTTGTTGACTGTAACTGTGCTGCAAGCAACAATTTAATTATGCTTTTTTGATGACTTTAAAAAAAAACATGTTTTATTTAACTAGGCAAGTCAGTTTAAAAACAAATTCTTATTTACAATGACGGCCTACTCCGGCCAAACCCGGACGATGCTGGCCCAGTTGTTTACTGACACCGGACATATTAAACGGATGTTTTGTTCATAAATGTGTCAGATATTCCGCGCTCTGGCACTCAGACGAGAGTGCTCTGAAATCGGAGTAGATAACCACAGTGGCTTTATAAACACAATCTATTGACTTGATTATTCAGGTAATTAGCTTAGCTAAGTGGTATAGTGGTTGTGTTCTTAATGGGCATTGTTAATGAAGTCATATGCAGTGGTGTAAAGTACTTAAGCAAAAATACTTTAAAGTACTACTTAAGTAGTTTTTTGGGAGTATCTGTACTTTACTTAACTATTTATATTTTGACAACTTTTACTTCATTACATTCCTAAAAACAATGATGTACTTTTTACTCCACACACTTTCCCTGGCACCCAAAAGTACTAGTTACATTTTGAATGCTTAGCAGGACAGAAAATGGTCCAATTTGCACAAGAGAACATCCCTGGTCATCCCTACTGCCTCTGATCTGGCGGATTCACTAAACAGAGAACATCCCTGGTCATCCCTACTGCCTCTGATCTGGCGGATTCACTAAACAGAGAACATCCCTGGTCATCCCTACTGCCTCTGATCTGGCGGATTCACTAAACAGAGAACATCCCTGGTCATCCCTACTGCCTCTGATCTGGTGGCCTCACTAAACAGAGAACATCCCTGGTCATCCCTACTGCCTCTGATCTGGCGGACTCACTAAACACAAATGCTTTGTGTTTAAATTATGTCTGAGTGTTGGAGTGTGACTCTGGCAATCCGTAATAAAAAAATATATAATAGTAATAATTGTGCCGTTTAGTTTGCTTAATATAAGGAATGATTTTATTATTCATACTTTTTACTTTTGAATCTTAAGTATATTTAAAACCAAATACTTTTAGACTTTTACTCAAGTAGTATTTTACTGGGTGACTTTCACTTTTACATGAGTCATTTTCTATTAAGGTATCTTTACTTTTACTCCAGTAGGAGATTTGAGTACTTTTTCCACCACTGGTTATAAGATGTCTAGCTAGTAATTTGTTATGCTAACAAGCTTGCAAAGAGTTGCAGAGCAACAGCATACACTTCCGGTAGACAGGCAAAGGGCTTGTTCGCTCAACTGAAAGGATACCATTAGTTTACGGTGTACTAAAATGAACTAATAGTATATAGTATGTAGTATACAATGGCAAGAAAAAGTATGTGAACCTTTTGGAATTACCTGGATTTCTACATAAGACAATAGACAAACATAGTGTGCTTAAACTAATAACACACAAATTACTGTATTTTTCTTGTCTATATTGAGTGTAGGTTGGGAAAAGCATGTGAACCCCTAGGCGAATGACTTCTCCAAAAGCTAATTTGAGTCAGGAGTCAGCTAACCTGGAGTCCAATCAATGAGACGAGATTGGAGATGTTGGTTAGAGCTGCCTTGCCCTATAAAAAACACTCACAAAATTTGAGTTGGCTAGTCACAAGAAGCATTGCCTGGTGTGAACCATGCCTCGAACAAAAGAGATCTCAGAAGACCTAAGATTAAGAATTGTTGACTTGCATAAAGCTGGAAAGGGTTACAAAAGTATCTCTAAAAGCCTTGATGTTCAGCCTTGATGTTCATTCTACACCTGCATTGCTTGCTGTTTGGGGTTTTAAGGCTGGGTTTCTGTACAGCACTTTGAGATATCAGCTGGTGTAAGAAGGGCTTTATAAATAAATTAGATTTTTGATGTTTTTTTATCAGTCCACAGTAAGACAAATTGTCTATAAATGGAGAAAGTTCAGCACTGTTGCTACTCTCCATAGGAGTGGCCATCCTGCAAAGATGAGTGCAAGAGCACAGCGCAGAATGCTCAATGAGGTTAAGACGAATCCTAGAGTGTCAGCTAAAAACTTACAGAAATCTCTGGGAACATGCCAACATCTCTGTTGACGAGTCTACGATACCTGAAACACTAAACAAGAATGGTGTTCATGGGAGGACACCATGGAAGAAGCCACTGCTGTCCAAAAAAACCCCATTGCTGCGTGTCTGAAGTTTTCAAAAGTGCACCTGGATGTTCCACAGCACTACTGGAAAAATATTCTGTGGACAGATGAAACTACAGTTGAGTTGTTTGGAAGGAACACACAACACTATGTGTGGAGAAAAAAAGGCACAGCACATGAACATCAAAACCTCATCCCAACTGTAAAGTATTGTGGAGGTAGCATCATGGTTTGGGGCTGCTTTACTGCCCCAGGGCCTGGACAGCTCGCTATCATTGACGGAAACATGAATTCCCAAGTTTATCAAGACATTTTGCAGGAGAATGTTAGGCTGTCCGCCAATTGAAACGCAACAGCTGTTGGGTGGTGCAACAGGACAAAGAGCACAGATGTAAATCAACAACAGAATGGCTTCAACAGAAGAAAACATGCCTTCTGGAGTGGCTCAGTTAGAGTCCTGACCTCAACCCAATTGAGATGCTGTGGCATGACCTCAAGAGAGCAGTTCACACCAGACATCCCAAGAATATTGCTGAACTGAAGCAGTTTTGCAAAGAGGAATGGTCCAAAATTCCTCCTGACCATTGTGTAGGTCTGATCCGCAACTACAGAAAACGTTTGGTTGAAGTTATTGCTGCCAAAGGAGGGTCAACCAGATATTAAATCCAAGGGTTCACATACTTTTTCTTGCCACTGTATCATTAAGTATGCAGTATACAGTATGTTAGTATGGGTATTTAATTACAGCTCATGTGGAAGCTATGATCACTTATTGATGTCACCTGTTAAATCCACTTCAATCCGGAAGGAGAAGGATTTTTACACCTGGAGATTTTTTTATTATGCTAATTAGATGTTCACGGGGGCACGGACATCGACTCAAGGGTTTTTAAAATCCACTTCAAATCTGTGTAGATGAAGGGGAGGAGACAGTTTAAAGAAGGTTTTCAAAGCCCTGAGACAATTGGGACATGGATTGTGTGTGTGTGCCATTCAGAGGGAGAAAGATTTAAGTGCCCTTGGACGGGTTATGGTAGTAGGTGCCTGGTACACTGGTTTGAGTGTGTCAAGAACTGCAACGCTGCTTGGTTTTTCATGCTCAACAGTTTCCTGTGTGTATCAAGAATGGTATTTCACCTGTAGAGGAAATTATTTAATTACCCATTATGTTGTTTAATTAGAGAATTGTCCATTGTTCATTTGTTAGTTTTGATACACACTTGTCTTGTGTGGGTGCGACTGCAGTGTGTGACATCCTGTTTTCTGAATCTGCAAGAACTTAGATGTGTGGAAACATGCAGGAAGGAACAGACAATTGTGGTATCTTAAATCTGCATAGAAAAACTAAATCAGCTTTTTGAACCCTTATTTAACTAGGCAATTCAGTTAAGAACAAATTCTTATTTACAATGACGGCCTACCCCGGCTCTCCTAACAAAAAGTTGATGAGTGTTGAGTGGATGTTATTGATTGCTTCATTTTTTGCAAATCTTATAATAAAGTTGTTTTGAAGAATACTGTCTCTCCTTTCGGTTAGAATTACCACAACACACCCAAAGGATATTCAGACACAATGTAATCAAAATGGAAGAAGTTTGAGAGCTGGCCACCTGGCCAAACTGAGCAATCTAGAGTTCCTCTGTGGCGATGGGAGAACCTTCCAGAAGGACAACCATCTCTGCAGCCCTACCCCAATCAGGCATTTATGGTACAGTGGCCAGACAGAAGCCACTCCTCTATAGTTTGCCAAAAGGCACCCAAAGACTCTCAGACCATGAGAAACAAGATCCTCTGGTCTGATGAAACCAAGACTGAATTCTTTGGCCTGAATGCCAAGTGTTACGTCTGGAGGAAACCTGGCACCGTCCCTACAGTGAAGCACGGTGGTGGAGGCATCATGCTGTGGGGATGTTTTTCAGCGGCAGGGACTGGGAGACGAGTCAGGATCGAGCGAAATATGAACAATGTAAAGTACAGAGAGATCCTTGATGAAAACCTGCTCCAGAGCGCTCAGGACCTCAGACTGGAGCGAAGGTTCACCTTTCAACAGGACAATGACCCTAAGCACACAGCCAAGACAACGCAGGAGTGGCTTTGGGACAAGTCTCTGAATGTCCTTGAGTGGTGTTGTGTCTTTGGCTATGCCGGATTAAATGATATGACATGCTATTCTATAAAATCCTTTCTCTGTAATTAATATTACCTGATTGAGCTAATCATGTAAATGTAATTAACTAGAAAGTCGGGGCACCACAAAATATTATTTACAGAGCTGTTATTTTCCCGAATAAATGCTTAAAGACCTAGTAATATTTTACATCAATAGCAGTCAATATTGTCAATAATTGTCACCTTATTTCAGTCTCATTTGAAAGTTGTAAATTCTTGGTTATATTCACGAACCCTGGCTAACAAGTTGAATCAGCAATACAAAATTGGGTTTCATTATTTATTTACTAAATACCTAACTAATCACACAGAATTACATATACATAGAATGAATCATACCTTGATTACAAATTATGTCAAAGGAAAACGTCCCTAGCGGAAGGAACAGATGAAAAGGGGGCTGGGTTTGAGTGAAAGAGCGGGAAGACTGAAGAACAAAGGGAGAAGCGATGTCTCTATCGGGCCGTAGGCAGCTACTCTATCGTATATACAGAATCTTATGCATTCTAAATGACCGGCCATTTGGAAAAGGAAAATGCAATAAATATTTACTCTGAGCTGCGTAGATGGAAGGCCGTGTTGCCCAACAGAGTCCTTTGAAGAGTGTCTCTGGTGGTGAACGGGAAACGTTGTAGTGTCGTCGTTGTGTGGTAGACGGAATACTCTGCCCGTCCTTTCCTAGCCCATGTTTACAGCGCCCACTGCTAACTCAACGGCTAGGAGGTATCACTTCTGTAGCGAATAAGAGTTCAAAGTTCATTCCATTCGCAACCAAAGCTCACGCTGAGGTTGGCTTCGTTCTGTAGTTATTATCTGAATCCTTCTGACATCGGATCGTCATCCTAATGTACCCGGAACAGGAGGTTACATTTTCGTCAAGGGCTTATATAGTGGATGGAGAAGGGTGTGTTTCATAGTTTATAGCCCATGTCTCTTCACAGGGGCGGGCCACTGATTGAGCAGAGCCCTAACCTTATGAAAACCCAAATCTCTCATTTGGAAGCTAAAATTACATTGAATCTTTTCACCAATAATTTTATATTTAAACATTTGAATTGCCCACAATTCCATGTGAATCTGATAACTATAATGTGTAGACTTTCCCAGATACAGTTTAGGTCGTCATGTCATCAGTCATAATGTCTCAGATGACAACCGAACATCATATTCATTAAATACCAACGCATATTTTCAACTGGTTCTATTACCGAAATATGGTTATTTTCCCTCCACTTGTTTGATGTTCCCAGACTCTCTGTTTAACAAAGGCTATTCAAGAGTCCCTATGTAGGGTCAAGAGAGAGGGAAGGGAGAAAAGTATTTATGGGGGGGTGTCATAAACCTTACCCACAGGCCAACGTCATGACAGTGGTCCAGCCAGAGCCCGGACTTGAACCCGATCGAACATCTCTGGAGAGACATGAAAATAGCTGTGCAGCAACGCTCCCCATCCAACCTGACAGAACTTGAGAGGATCTTCAGAGAAGAATGGGAGAAACTCCCCAAATACAGGTGTGCCAAGATTGTATTGTCATACCCAAGAAGACTCGAGGCTGCAATCGCTGTTAAAGGTGCTTCAACAAAGTACTGAGTAAAGGGTCTGAATACTTATGTAAATGGGTATTACCTGTTTTTGCTTTGTCATTATGTGAGTAGTTTGATGAGGGGAAAAAAACAAGAATAAGAATTTTAAAAACAAGAATCCATTTTAGAATAAGACTGTAAGCTAACAAAATGAGGAAAAAGTCATGGGGTCTGAATACTTTCCAAAGGTACTTGTATATTATTAGTATAGGCTATGTAAAGAAATATGAAATTAAGAATAGTCTGATGGGTGACAATATTAGCCTATCACTTGTGAGTGATGTATTATCACTTGAATGATGCCAGCGTGTGCAGTAATGTAATAAACAGAGCATGCCTTTTTCCCCCGACTTTTTGAAATCCTAGTCGCTCAGCTCATGCAGCCTAGCCCATAGGCCTATATGTTTTTAAATGTGGCCGCTAATCCGCTTTACAACCAGTGGCCAAAAGTTTTGAGAATGACACAAATATTAATTTTCACAAAGTCTGATGCTTCAGTTTGTATGATGGCAATTTGCATATACTCCAGAATGTTATGAAGAGTGGTCAGATGAATTGTAACAAATTGTAAAGGCCCTCTTTGCCATGAAAATGAACTGAATCCCCCAAAAACATTTCCACTGCATTTCAGCCCTGCCACAAAAGGACCAGCTGACATCATGTCAGTGATTCTCTCGTTAACACAGGTGTGAGTTTTGACGAGCACAAGGCTGGAGATCACTCTGTCATGCTGATTGAGTTCGAATAACAGACTGGAAGCTTCAAAAGGAGGGCGGTGCTTGGAATCATTGTTCTTCCTCTGTCAACCATGGTTATCTGCAAGGAAACACGTGCCATCATCATTGCTTTGCACAAAAAAAGGCTTCACAGGCAAGGATATTAATGCCAGTAAGATTGCACCTAAATCAACTATTTATCGGATCATCAAGAACTTCAAGGAAAGCGGTTCAATTTTTGTGAAGAAGGCTTCAGGGTGCCCAAGAAAGTCCAGCAACCTCCAGGACCATCTCCTAAAGTTGATTCAGCTGTGGGATCAGGGCACCTCCAGTACAGAGCTTACTCAGGAATGGCAGCAGGCAGGTGTGAGTGCATCTGCACACACAGTGAGGCAAAGACTTTTGGAGGATGTCCTGGTGTCAAGAAGGGCAGCAAAGAAGCCACGTCTCTCCAGGAAAAACATCAGGGACAGACTCATATTCTGCAAAAGGTACAGGGATTGGACTGCTGAGGACTGGGGTAAAGTCATTTTCTCTGATGAATCCCCTTACTGATTGCTTGGGGCATCCGGAAAACAGCTTGTCCGGCGAAGACAAGGTGAGCGCTACCATCAGTCCTGTGTCATGCCAACAGTAAAGCATCCTGAGACCATTCATGTGTGGGGTTGCTTCTCAGCCAAGGGAGTGGGCTCACTCACAATTCTGACTCAGAACACAGCCATGAATAAAGAACGGTACCAACACATCCTCCGAGAGCAACTTCTCCCAACCATCCAGGAACAGTTTGGTGACGAACAATGCCTTTTCCAGCATGATGGAGCACCTTGCCATAAGGCAAAAGTGATAACTAAGTGGCTCGGGGAACAAAACATCGATATTTTGGGTCCATGGCCAGGAAACTCCACAGACCTTAATCCCATTGAGAACTTGTGGTCAATCCTCAAGAGGTGAGTGGACAAACAAAACCCCACAAATTCTGACAAACTCCAAGCCTTGATTATGCAAGAATGGGCTGCCATCAGTCAGGATGTGGCCCAGAAGTTAATTGACAGCATGCCAGGGCAGATTGTAGAGGTCTTGAAAAAGAAGGGTCGACACCGCAAATATTGACTCGTTGCATCAACTTCATGTAATTGTCAATAGAAGCCTTTGACACTTATGAAATGCTTGTAATTATACTTCAGTATTCCATAGTAACATCTTACAAAACTACCTAAAGACACTGAAGCAGAAAGCTTTGTGGAAATTAATATTTATGTCATTCTCAAAACTTTTGGCCATGACTGTAGATCCTAACTGGCATACATAGGCGGCGCGTCAGTTTCAAGTTTGGGGAAGATCATTTTCACCTTAAAAACGCACCTTTATAATAAAATCATTACATGCATAATCGCATTTACGGTCACTTTTGAGAATAGTGTTTTCCTGCTAATTGATTGCATTTTGAAACATTTGCGCTTACAGCCTACTGCCGTATGTGCATTGCTGCGCTTATAATGTGAAGAAATAGCCTAATAGTTTATCAATCTTAAAAGCTAAACGTTCTGATCTGTTGCATCAGCCTCATTGCTTTTAAAAATTGAAGTTGACCGACACAATAGGTCAACTTTTGTACTATGGGGATAGTAGACTGACATAGACTAGTGCTTTTGCCGTTCGTTCCTACTCATCTTGTTGGCTGACGAAAAGTAAATGTGGACAGTTCTAAAATCTTCAATATTTTTTACATCGGAATTCGATAAGAGGGATGAGCGCAGTTGCATGCCCGACGTCTTCACTTGTAGCCTACTTCAGAGCTCAGATGCCTGAGAGAAGAACCCAATCGTGTGACAGGGATTGGCTAATAAGAATTGCGATAACTGAGAGAGTCATGTGAGTTAGAGGTGCTTTTGAGTACTGCTGCCGGGAGAAGGGAATTATAATTATTATATTCAGCCCAAGGGCACAATGGCAACTTTGGCCGCAAAATACATGTATGTTTTATGGGGCGTTACAGCCACACAAAGGGGATGCCGCCGGGAAAAAAAATCGAGGCCTGGTGAAAATATTATCAGGTTTTTATCACATTGTGATTGAGAGACTGATGGAGTGTGTGCAGCCTTCACAAGGCACAAATCAAAGCTCATGCCTTTCATGTGACATTTTTCATGTGACATTTTTCAAATCATCATTAGAGTGGCATCTTGCAGCTTTAGAATGTATTTAAAATCAAAACATACAGCCCAACGTTTGTAGAACAGGTAAAGTTTGCATAAATACCTCTAAATTAAGCATATAGGAGGACCTGTTTCTTTGTTAACCGCTCAACACAGAACAGCTGCATGTGTTCACTCCCTCAAATCGTTTGGAGAAAACATCCTTTATATATTATTCAGCTTTGTTCAATTGTATTCTTCATACTATAAAATAATATAAAATAATGCCACGGAATTCTAAGCAAATATTGTCTGCTAAATGAACTAGAGTAGCCCACAGCCATATACATAGCCAGATCATGGCCTAACACAAGGGCAACTACATTTCTTTTATATCATGTTTCTTTAGACCTGTCTAGAATAAATAATGGATTTAATGTGATAGTGTAGGCTATTTAACATAGATGTATTAAACTTTAAAAATGTAGATGTTCCATAGGTCTGCATCAGTGGCTTGTAGGCTATGCATGGAAGCCAGGAGATGCTAAACATGTTTACGTTAATTAACAGTCAATTACCGTGAGACCGGCAGTTATTTGTTTGACAGTCACTAGCTGACAAAATGTCATGACCGCCACAGCCCTATCCACATTTGTGTCAAGTTGGCTGGATGTCCCTTGGGTGGTAGAACATTCTTGATACCCAACAGGAAACTGTTGAGCAGCATTGCAGTTATTGACACAAACTGGTGCACCTGGCACCTACTACCATACCCCGTTCAAAAGTACATACAATCTGTCTCTTGCCCATTCACCCTCTGAATGACGCACATACTGTACACAATCCATGTCTCAATTGTCTCAAGCCTTAAAAAGAGATAAGGGATCATAGCTTTCACCTGGATTCATCTGGTCAGTGTATGTAATTGAAAGAGCAGGTGTTCTAAATGTTTGGACACTCAGTGTAGATCATACATATACAGGAAATTCACAAAGTATTCACACCCCTTGAATTTTTCAAATTTTGTTGAGTTACAGCCTGAATTCAAAATGTATTACATTGAGATGTTATGTCACTGGCCTACACACAATACCTCATAATTTCAAAGTGGAATTCTGTTTTTCGCAAAAATGTTACAAATTATAAAAAATATACAAACTGAAATGTCTTGAGTCAATAAATATTCAACCCCATTGTTATGGTAAACCTAAATAAGTTCAGAAGTAAACATTTGCTAAGCAAGTCACATAAGTTGCATGGACTCACTCTGTCTGCAATAATAGTGTTAATCTATGTACCCCACACATACAAATATCTGTAAAGTTCCTCAGTCAAGCAGAGAATTTCAAACACAGATTCAACCACAAAGACCACAAAGGTTTTAAAATGTCTCGCAAAGAAGGGCACCTATTGGTAAATGTGTAGAAATGTAAATTACAATTTTTTTCTAAGAGTATATCAATACACCCAGTGACTACAAATATGCAGGCGTCCTTCCTAACTCAGTTGCCGTAGAGGAAGAAAACTGCCCAGGGATTTTACCATGAAGCCAATGGTGACTTTAAAACAGTTACAGAGTTTAATGGCTGTTTTATTTATTTATTTTACCTTTATTTAACAGACTTGTACCTTGTCAGCTCAGGGGTTTTGAACTTGCAACGCTCTAACCACTAGGCTACACTGCCGCTGTGATAAGATAAAAACTGAGGATGTATCAACAACATTGTAAACTCAGAAAAAAAAGAAACGTCCTCTCACTGTCAGCTGCATTTATTTTCAGTAAACTTAACATGTGTAAATATTTGTATGAACATAACAAGATTCAACAACTGAGACATGAACTGAACAAGTTCAACAGACATGTGACGAACAGAAATGGAACAATGTGTCCCTGAACAAAGGGGGGTCAAAATCAAAAGTAACAGTCAGTATCTGGTGTGGCCACCAGCTGCATTAAGTACTGCAGTGCATCTCCTCCTCATGGACTGCACCAGATTTGCCAGTTCTTATTGTGAGATGTTACCCCACTCTTCCACCAAGGCACCTGCAAGTTCCTGGACATTTCTGGGGGGAATGGCCCTAGCCCTCACCCTCCGATCCAACAGGTCCCAGACGTGCTCAATGGGATTGAGATCCAGGCTCTTCGATGGCCGTGGCAGAACACTGACATTCCTGTCTTGCAGGAAATCACGCACAGAACGAGCAGTATGGCTGGTGGCATTGTCATGTCAGGATGAGCCTGCAGGAAGGGTACCACATGAGGGAGGATGATGTCTTCCCTGTAAAGCACAGCGTTGAGATTGCCTGGAATGACAACAAGCTCAATCTGATAATGCTGTGACACACCGCCACACACCATGACGGACCCTCCACCTCCAAATCGATCCCGCTCCAGAGTACAGGTGTAATGCTTATTCCTTCTACGATAAACACAAATCCGACCATCACCCCTGGTGAGACAAAACCTTGACTCATCAATGAAGAGCACTTTTTGCCAGTCCTGTCTGGTCCAGCGACGGTGGGTTGTGCCCATAGGCAACGTTGTTGTCGGTAATGTCTGGTGAGGACCTGCCTACAACAGGCCTACAAGCCCTCAGTCCAGCCTCTCTCAGCCTATTGCTGACAGTCTGAGCACTGTTGGAGGGATAGTGTGTTTCCATCCTGTACCTGTCCCGCAGGTGTGATGTTCGGATGTACCGATCCTGTACAGGTGTTGTTACACGTGGTCTGCCACTGCGGGGATGATCAGCTGTCAATTTAAAGTTTTCATACCAATCGGTAATCGGCCTTTTCGGACGCCGTTTATGGCCGATTACATTGCACTCCACGAGGGAACTACGTGGCAGGCTGACCACCTGTTACGTGAGTGCAGCATCAAAAAGACCTGTGGCTGCAAGGAGCCAAGGTAAGTTGCTCGCTAGCATTAAACTTATCTTATAAAAAACAATCAATCTTAACATAATCACTAGTTAACTACACATGGTTGATGATATTACTAGGTTAACTAGCTTGTCCTACGTTGCATATAATCAATGTGGTGCATGTTAATTTATCATCGAATCACAGCCTACTTCAACTTCGCCAAACGCGTGATGATTTAACAAAAGCACATTTGTGAAAAAAGCACAATCGTTGCACAAATGTACCTAACCATAAACATCAATGCCTTCCATAAAATGAATACACAGAAGTATATATTTGTAAACCTGCATATTTAGTTAAAAGAAATGTATGTTAGCAGGCAATATTAACTATAGAAATTGTCACTTCTCTTGCGTTCAGTGCAAGCAGAGTCAGGGTATATGCAGCAGTTTGGGCCGCCTGGCTCGTTGCGAACTGTGTGAAGACCATTTCTTCCTAACAAAGACCGTAATTAATTTGCAAGAATTTTACATAATTCTGACATAACATTGAAGGTTGTGCAATGTAACAGCAATATTTAGACTTAGGGTTGCCACCCGTTCGATAAAATATGGTACTGTTCCGTATTTTGCTGGAAGAAGAAATGTTTTGTTTTCGAAATGATAGTTTCCGAATTTTACCGTATTAATGACCAAAGGCTCGTATTTCTGTGTCTTTATTATATTATAATTAAGTCTATGATTTGATATTTGATAGAGCAGTCTGACTGAGCTGTGGTAGGCAGCAGCAGGCTCATAAGCATTCATTCAAACAGCACTTTACTGCATTTGCGAGCAGCTCTTAGCAATGCTTGATGCACAGCACTGTTTATAAGTCTATCAACTCCCGAGATTAAGCTGGGAATACTAAAGTGCCTATAAGAACATCCAATAGTCAAAGGTATATGAAATACAAATGGTATAGAGAGAAATAGTTGATATGTCATAATTCCTATAACAATGACAACCTAAAACCTCTTACCTGGGAATATTGAAGACTCATGTTAAAAGGAACCACCAGCTTTCATATGTTCTCATGTTCTGAGCAAGGAACTTAAATGTTAACTTTTTTACATGGCACATATTACACTTCTACAACACTGTGTTTTTGCATTAAACCAAATTGAACATGTTTCATTATTTATTTGAGACTAAATAAGGGGGCCCATAAGGGGTGTGTGCTTAGTCCTCTCCTGTACTCCCTGTTCACCCACAACTGCGTGGCCAAGCACGACTCCAACACCATCATTAAGTTTGCTGACGACACAACAGTGGTAGGCTGATCACCGACAACGATGAGACAGCCTATAGGGAGGAGGTCAGAGACCTGACAGTGTGTTGCCAGGACAACAACCTCTCCCTCAATGTGAGCTAGACAAAGGAGCTGATCATGGACTACAGGAAAACGCGGGCCGAACAGACCCTCAATAACATCGACGGGGCTGTAGCGGAGCGGGTCGAGAGTTTCAAGGTACTTGGTGTCCACATCACCAACAAACTATCATGGTCCAAACAGACCAAGACAGTCGTGAAGAGGGCACGACAACACCTTTTCCCCTTCAGGAGACCGAAAAGATTTGGCATGGGCCACAGATCCTCAAAAATTTCTACTAGCTGCGCCATCGAGAGCATCCTGACCGGTTGCATCACCACCTGGTATGGTAACTGCTCGGCATCTGACCATAAAGACCCACAGAGGGTAGTGCGTAAGGCACAGTACATCACTGGGGCCAAGCTTCCTGCCATCCAGGACCAATATATTAGGCGATTTCCGAGGAAGGCCCCCAAATTTAAAAAAAAACTCCAGTCACCCAAGTCATAGACTGTTCTCTCTGCTACCGCACTGCGAGCGATACAGGAGCGCCAAGTCTAGGTCCAAAAAGCTCCTTAACAGTATGAGAGCAAAATTGTAAGATTATGTAATAATACTGTAATTGCATCAACTGGTAGTTTTATGCAACAGAATAGAGGGTTCTTATAACTCTATCGTGTCTGTGTGAACTGAACGTGGGCCTCTAGGAGATTTAACACTGACAGGAGATTTACGATGTCTTTGGGTGATACCGCATTCCAGAGTAGGAGTTAATGTTTCTCTTCTATAAGGTACCAGGGAGAGATGGCTCGGGGCCAGACCCTGGTTTCTACACGAGAATAGTTTTTACAGTTTTTTTGTCTGCTGTGAATTATAAGTATTTTTTTATACAAATCTTATTATTTATTGTTATTTTTACTTCATTTTTTACATTTAAAAAAAAAACTTTACTTTAGTTTATTTAGTAAATATTTTTTTAAACTCTATTTCTTGAACTGCATTGTTGGTTAAGGGCTTGTAAGTAAGCATTTCAGAGTAAGGTCTACACTTGTTGTATTCGGCGCATGTGACAAATAAATTTGATTTGATTTTGAAATCTACACTGGAGTTGCTTACCAAGGAGACAGTGAATGTTCCTGAGTGGCAGAGTTGCAGTTTGACAGACTTCAATCTGCTTGAAAATCTATGTCAAGACCTGAAAATAGCTGTCTATCTATGATCAACAACCAATTTGACAGAATTTTCAAAATACCTTTGCTATGTTAAAACTGTCAAAGAAAGAGAGACAGACAGAGAAAATCCCACTATTTTACCATGCCTGCTTCTGTATACAGCTGTTGGTATAGCTGAAAGAGGGTAGGTAGGGGGTAAACAACATGGTCAATTAAATCCTAAAGACCTAGTCATGATTCCTGCTTTTTCATAGACCCTGTAACCAAAATACAGGCGTGTCTAGGCTTCCTGCCCTCCCATCTTTATCTCTGCTCCCCTCTTCACCCCTTCTTTTTCGTTATGTCTTTCACTCCCTCTCTCCATTTAACAGTCATGTATGTTATGGTAAAAGTTGTTACCTTTGAGGCTCATTCCAGACCGGAAGCATCTGCTGAGACGACAGGAAGGACAGTTCTTCCTCCTCAGCTTGTCGATGGTGCAGTCGTTACGGCTGGCGCACAGGTGATTCTGCTTACCTGGGGACACAATAACAAACAAGGCTGCTTCAGGGGAATTGGGTATCCCATTTCCTGTGTGGGTGCGCGTGCAAGGGTGTTTTTGTTTTTGTCTATCCTTGTGGGGACCAGACGCGCTCACAAGGATAGTAAAACAAGGAGTGGGGACATTTCTCCAGTCCCCACAGGGGAAAAGGCCATTTTAGGCTTAGGGGTTAGGTTTATGAGTTAGGGTTAGGGGTTAGGGAAAATAGGATTTTGAATGGGAATCAATTGTTTGTTCCCCAAGAGGATAGTAAGACAAACTTACAGTATGTGTGCGAGTGTATGTGTATGGTATGTGTGCGAGTGTATGTGTATGGTATGTGTGCGAGTGTATGTGTATGGTATGTGTGCGAGTGTATGTGTATGGTATGTGTGTGTATGTGTATGTATGTGTATGTGGTGGTATGTGTGCGAGTGTATGTGTATGGTATGTGTGTGTATGTGTATGTATGTGTGTGTGTATGTGTATGGTATGTGTGCGAGTGTATGTGTATGGTATGTGTGCGAGTGTATGTGTATGGTATGTGTGTGTGTATGTGTATGGTATGTGTGCGAGTGTATGTGTATGGTGTGTATGAGTGTATGTGTATGGTATGTGTGTGTGTATGTGTATGGTATGTGTGCGAGTGTATGTGTATGGTATGTGTGCGAGTGTATGTGTATGGTATGTGTGCGAGTGTATGTGTATGGTATGTGTGCGAGTGTATGTGTATGGTATGTGTGTGTGTATGTGTATGGTATGTGTGTGTGTATGTGTATGGTATGTGTGTGTGTATGTGTATGGTATGTGTGTCGTGTTTGATATGTGTGTGTGTGTGTGTGCGTGCATGAGTGTGTGTGGCTCACTCTCTGCGGCCCTCTTGAAGAACACCTTGCAGCTCCCACAGGTAACAGCTCCATAGTGACAGCCTGACGCCTCGTCTCCACATACCTTACACACCCTCCGGTCTGAGAAATACACCCTCACTGGCAACATATCCTCACATCTGAAACACACACGCACATCTGTAAACACACAACACACACCTAACACTCCTTCAGATCTTATATATACACCTCATAACCACACACAAACACACACACGCCTGAAAACACACAACACACCTAACGCTCGTTTAGATCTTACAGATACACCCTCACTTCTGAAAAGCACCTACCTGACTAGCTGCCTATACCTGCCTATCTGCACATACCTGCCTATTGATGATTGGGATTGAGTCATTATGATTCTTTTTCATTCATTTAGCAGCAGAAACTGTTTACCAGATATGGTGTGGAATACGGTCTCAGGTCAACTTTACACTACATTTGAGGTATGACAAGTCTGACAAATGTTACATTTTAAGTTAGCCAGCTATCCTTTTAAAGGGCGACTGGACTTTCTGGTTTGGCCGTGTTTTAGATTTGGTTAATAAAAAAATGCTAGTGGATTCAAACAAGTTGGTTTCGGGGTGTGGTTTGATGTGGGTGTTTTGTGTGTTCACAGGTGGAAAAGTTAGCCAAATAATTTAGCAAATTTGCTTCAGCCAGCTGGTGTACGACCGTGACAAAGTTGGTTTGACATTAGGTAGCATATCTACAGTGCATTTTGAAAGTTTTCAGACCCCTTCATTTTTCCCACATTTTATTACATTACAGCCTTATTCTAAAATTGATTTGATTTGTTGTTTTCTCTCATCAACCTACACACAATACCCCATAATAAGAAAGCAAAAACAGGTTTTTTATTTTTTTTGCAAATGTATAAAAAAGGGAAAAACAGAAATATCACATTAACATAAGTATTCAGACCCTTTACTCAGTAGTATTCAGACCCTTTACTCAGTAGTATTCAGACCCTTTACTCAGTAGTATTCAGACCCTTTACTCAGGACTTTGTTGAAGCACCTTTGGCAGCGATTGCAGCCTTGAGTCTTCTTGGGTATGACGCTACAAGCTTGGCACACTTGTATTTGGGACATTCAAAGACCTGTCCCGAAGCCACTCCTGCGTTTTCTTGCCTGTGTGCTTAGAGTCATTGTCCTGTTGGAAGGTGAACCTTCAGTCCCAGTCTGAGGTCCTGAGTGCTCTGGAGAAGGTTTTCATCAAAGATCTCTCTGTACTTTGCTAAGTCCATCTTTCCCTCAATTTGACTAGTCTCCCAGTCCCTGCCACTTAAAAACGTCCCCATAGAATGATGCTGTCACAATCTTGCTTCACCGTTGGGATGTTATTGGCCAGGTGATGAGTGGTGCCTGGTTTCCTCCAGACGTGACGCTTGGCATTCAGGCCAAAGAGTTCAATATTGTCTTTCATCAGATCAGAGAACCAGCGGGCTGTCATGTGCCTTTTACTGAGGAGTGGCTTCCGTCGGCCACTCTCCCATAAACACCTGATTGGTGGAGTGCTGCAGAGATGGTTGTCTTTCTGGAAGGAATCTCCACAGAAGAAATCTGGAGCTCTGTCAGAGTGACCATCGGGTTCTGGGTCACCTACCTGACCAAGTCCCTTCCTCCCTAATTGCTCAGTTTGGCCGGGTGGCCAGCTCTAGGAAGAGTCTTGGTGGTTCCAAATGACTTCCATTTAAGAATGATGGAGGCCACTGTGTTCTTGGGGACCTTTAATGCTGCAGACATTTTTTGGTACCCTTGCTCAGATCTGTGCCTGGACACAATTATGTCTCGGACCTCTACGGACAATTCCTTCGGCCTCATGGCTTGGTTTTTGCTCTGACATGCTATGTCAACTGTGGGAGCTTATTTAGACAGGTGTGTGCCTTTCCTATCATGTCCAATCAATTGAACCTGAGCTCAAATTTGAGTCTCATAGCAAAGGGTCTGAATACTTATGTAATAAGGTGTAATAAGGTATTTTTTGTAATAAATTTGCTAAAATTGATTAAAAAAACAGTCATTGCTTTTTCATTATGGGGTATGGTGTGTACATTGATGAGGAAAAATGTTGGTCAATCAATTTTAGAATAAGGCTGTAACGTAACAAAATGTGGAAAAGGTGATGTGGTCTGAATAATTTCCGAATGCACTGTCTAAATTAAATGGTCCTTGAATGTGAATTAATTCAACTTGATTAATATCCACTACTAGACATTTGACTGACCCATTACCCCACAGCCTTGGCATTAAGTGTGATATTATTATTAACAGGGGCGCAACTTACACTGGGGGCGGGGGAATGCCCCCCCCCCCATTCAGAAATAGCATTTTCGTGTTTTATAATGGAAATGTGATACTAAACGGGGCAACAGTGTGCTTTAGGACCAGTTGGACGCCACCGAGCGGTCGGGTAGGCTGTTTGGAGTGCTTATCAGACTGAAGAAAATACAAATACAGTACCATTCAAAAGTTTGGGGTCACTTAGAAATGTCTTTGAAAGAAAAGCACATTTTTTTTGTCCATTGATAACATAAAATTGATCAGAAATACAGTGTAGACATTGTTAATGTTGTAAATGACTATTGTAGCTGGAAATGGCTGATTTTTAATGGAATATCTATATAGGCGTACAGAGGCCCATTATCAGCAACCATCACTCTTGTGTTCCAATGGCACGGTGTGTTAGCTAATCCAAGTTTAGCATTTTAAAAGGCTAATTGATCATTAGAAAACCCTTTTGCAATTATGTTAGCACAGCTGAAAACTGTTGTCCTGATTAAAGAAGCAATAAAACTGTCCATCTTTAAACTAGTTCTGGAGCATCAGCATTTGTTGGTTCGATTACAGGCTCAAAATTGCCAGAAACAAAGACTTTCCTTCTGAAACTTGTCAGTCTATTCTTGTTCTGAGAAATTAAGGCTATTCCATGCAAGAAATTGCCAAGAAACTGCAAATCGCATACATCGCTGTGTACTACTCCCTTCACAGAACAGCGCAAACTGGCGCTAACCACAATAGAAAGAGGAGTGGGAGGCCCCGGGGCACAACTGAGCAAGAGGACAAGTACATTAGAGTTGCTGGTCTTCTAGGAGAGTTGCAAAGAAAAAGCCATATCTCAGACTGGCCAATAAAAATGTAATTTTAAGATGCCAATAAAAATGTAATATTAAGATGGGCAAAAGAACACAGACAATGGACAGAGGAACTCTGCCGAGAAGGCCAGCATCTCGGAGTCGCCTCTTCACTGTTGACGTTCAGTCTGGTGTTTTGCAGGTACTAAATGGTACTAAATGAAGCTACCAGTTGAGGACTTGTGAGGTGTCTGTTTCTCAAACTAGACACTCTAATGTAATAAACTTATTGTCAAAAGGCGTCGTAAGAAGTGGACCAAGGTGCGGCGTGGTGAGCTTACATATTCCTTTTATTAGATAAATGTCGCCAACAAAAACAATAAACAAGACAAAACGACCGTGAAGCTTAACAGGGCTATGATGCCTCTAACAAAGTTAACTACCCACCCTGAAAGGAGGGAGAAAGGGCAATCTAAGTATGATTCCCAATCAGAGACAACGATAGACACCTGTCCCTGATTGAGAACCATACCCAGCCAAAACATAGAAATAAAGAAACATAGAATGCCCACCCCACATCACAACCTGACCTAACCAAATAGATAAATAAAACGGCTCTCTTAAGTCAGATTGTGACACTTATCCTCTGCAGCAGAGGTAACTCTGGGTAATCCTTTCCTGTGACGGTCCTCTTGAGATCCAGTTTCATCATAGGGCTTGATGGTTTTCGCGACTGCACTTGAAGAAACTTTCAAAGTTCTTGAAATGTTCCGTATTGACTGACCATTATGTCTTATAGCAATGATGGATTGTCGTTTCTCTTTGCTTATTTGAGCTGTTCTTGCCATAATATGGACTTGGTCTTTTACCAAATAGGGCTATCTTCTGTATACCACCTAGGGTTGCAAAGGGTCGGAAACGTTCCGGTAAATTTCCAGAAATTTTCCATGGGAAGTTAAGCCCTGGAATTTGGGGAATTTTGCTTAATTTCATCAAAAAATGTTAGCTTAATAACAGTGAACCTTTTTTGTGGGATACACACAAGGCAATTCTAGGTCTTGCGGCATATTTTGGTTAACTATGCCCAATTCTCCCAATTCAATGGAATTGCAACCCTCTGCATGCACAGTGCACTCTTCCATCACATGTACAGGTGATTCTCAAGATCTTGCATACTAATGTGATGCTTTTCGAGCCTACACTGCTACACTGTCTGAGCCAAGGACTACATGCTTTCCGGTATATTTTGATTACAATACTGGGTGGGGTGAATATATTTTATACGACATACATGATTTTTTGTTAACTAGCAAATAGTAGCCTACAGCAAAGTGTATGTAAATCATTTATAACTTGTTAACAATTTATAATATTTACAAGAAACTGCCACGGGCACTATCTAATATGTGGAGACATTTCACTGCAGCTAAAGTAGAAGGAAAAGCAGTGTACATTTGCAAATACTGTGCCAAATCATATGTGAAGAACGCAACAAAGATCCAGAATCATCTGGCCAAGTGCATAAAGTTCCCTCAGCGCTCACAGCATGCAACCTGGTTCACCTCTGATGCTCACAGGCAATGTGTGTTGAAAGAGATTTTTGAATGTTCTTTGCCCAGCATACACCCCTCCAACCAGACATGCTATATCTACTAATTTGCTGGATGCAGAGTTCAAACAGAGTTCAAGTGAAGGCCAAGAAAATCATAGAGAAAACAGACTGTATTGCAATCAGGAATAATTAACTACATAATCTCCACCCCTCAACCAGTATTCTACAAGAGCACAAGCACAAGCGATAACAGACACACCAGTCTCTACATTGCAGATGAGCTGGCAGTTATCATGACCTTGGACCACAGATGGTATCTGCACTGGTGACAGACAATGCTGCGAACATGAAGGCTGCTTGTTCTAAAGTGGAGGAGTCCAACCCTCACATCACACCCATTGGCTGTGCTGCTCATGCATTGAATCTGCTCCTCAAGGACATCGTGGCACTGAAAACAATGGATACACTCTGCAAGAGAGCCAAGGAAATGGTTAGGTATGTGAATGGTCATCAAGTTATAGCAGCAATCTACCTCACCAAGTAAAGTGAGAAAGAATAAGAGCACCACATTGAAGCTGCCAAATAACACCCATTGGGAGTCTCCTGGAGGCGAAGGAGTCTCCAAGAAATGGCCATGTCAAAGTCTGCCAATATGGACAGCCGCATCAAGAGGATCCTCCTGGATAATGTATATTGGGAGAGAGTGGTAAGCAGCCTGAAACCTATAGCAGTAGCCATTGCACGGATTGAGGGAGACAATGCCATCCTGTCTGATGTTCAGACTCTGCTTGCAGATGTAAGAGAATAAATCTGTACTGCCCTGCCCACTTCACTGTTGCTCCAAGCAGAGGAAACTGCAGTTCTGAAATACATCAAAAAGCGTGAAGACTTCTGCCTGAAGCCCATACATGCCGCAGCGTACATGTTGGACTGCTAGCAGGAGCACGCTGTCTGGTGCAGCGATCCACAAGGCCTATGGTGTCATCAATACCATGTCTTGCCACCTTGGCCTGGATGAGGACAAGGTTCTTGGCAGTCTGGCGAAGTACACTTCCAAGCAAGGGCTTTGGGATGGAGATGCAATATGGCAGTTGTGCCAACATATCTCATCAGCCACCGGCGATGAGGAAGGGACTTTGTGGATTTGAGGCTCTTTCCCCTGTTGCTTCCATCATCCTCCAAATCCCACCAACATCAGCTGCCTCAGAGCGCAACTGGTCCTTGTTTGGGAACACACACACACACCAAAGCACGCAACAGGCTGACCAATACAAGGGTTGAAAAATTGGTGGCCATCCGGGCAAATTTGAGGCTTTTTGAGCCTGACCACGAGCCATCCTCAACAAAGTTGGAAAGTGACAGTGAAGATCAGGCCTCAGAGTCAGATGTTCAAGAGGTGGACATTGAGGAGGTCCAGAGCGAAGACATGGAAGCCTGAGAGGAAAACAACCAAAGCTTTAGTTTCTAGACTATAATTTTACAGATGCAGGTTGAAAACATTTTTGGAAGATGCGATGGATCATTGGGGATCATTGAATATTCCCATTCTTTTGTTGAAAATCATCCCATGTGAAGAGTCAACTCATTTAATAAAAGTTCAATTCGTAACGAAATTGTTTTTTCTTTCTATTGGACAGATTTAATCATTTTCAATTATGTCTATTTATGATAAGGTTAAAGGTTCATGTTTCTGTCTCCATATGATATCGTAAATATTTCCAATGCAAAAAACATCTACATTTAAATGGTATTAATATTAATTTGCATTTCCGTTAATTCCCCTATATTCTGGTTAATTCCCACGGAAAGTTTCCACCTCAGAATATTCCCCAAAATGTGCAACCCTAATACCACCCATACCTTGTCACAGCACAACTGATTGCCTCAAACGCATTTAAGAGTAAAGAAATTCCACAAATTAACTTTAACAAGGCACACCTGTTAATTGAAATGCATTTCAGGTGACTACCTCATGAAGCTGGTTAAGAGACTGCCAAGAGTGTGCAAAGCTGTCATCAAGGCAAAGGGTGGCTACTTTGAAGAATCTCAAATATATTTTGTTTTGTATAACACTTTTTTGGTTACTACATGATTCCATATGTGTTATTTCATAGTTTTGATTTGTTGTGTGGAATTGTTATATTACTTGTTAGATATTGCTGCACAGTCAGAACTAGAAGCACAAGCATTTCGCTACACTCACAATAACATCTGCTAAAAATGTGTAATACAATTTGATTCCAAACTTTTGACTGGTACTGTATATTATGTCCTAAAGCTGTGCCCCTGATTATTAAAGCTGCAATATGTCACTTCTGGGGCAGCCTGACCAAATTCACATAGAAATGTGAGTAATAGATCTGTCATTCTCATTGAAAGCATGTCTAAGAAGCAGTATATCTGTTCTATATGCGCTGTTTCTATACTTCCCATGCTTAAGTTTGTTTTTTTGCGTCTTTTACTTTCGGCTTGTACACCAGCTTCAAATAGCAGAAAATACAATATGTTTGCTTATGGAAAATATATTTCACAGATCTTTAAATGGAACAATGATTTTCTACATTATACTTGCTTGTTTTGGTCACATTAACTGAAATTAGGCAAACTATTAGAATTTCAGCAACCAGGAAATGGCTTAGTGATTTCTGCATAGTGCATTTTTAAGTGGTGAGTGTTGCCAAATGTCCTACTGGGCCGGCGGATTGAGACTAAATACATTACACCTGGTTAGTTGAAGGCCAGCGGATAGTTGACTGGAAGCCTATTACTCTAATACCCCTTAAATAAACAGTGGTTAGGAAGTAAACAGTTGTGTCAGGGGCAGACCCACTGGTGGGTAGTAGTCACTAGACGGCCATGCTGGAAAAGACAGCTGCAGTCTGTCCTCTCCAGCAAGGGGATATTGTAGTGAGTCTCTGAGGCAGCTGGTGAAGGGAATTAGGTCACATGTTAAAATGGATATTCACTAACATGCTTACCACACCAATCCCATCGCGTGCACGAGCGTTGCAAAATATATTTACGCACACGTTATTCAATCATTGCACCCACACTGCTCGCGCTCGTCAACGAGCGTCTGCATAGCCAGGCGCTAAAATAGAACTTGGTTCTATTTGTGACGCTTGACGTGCTTTAAGTCCCACCTCTCCCATCTCCTCATTGGTTTTTAGGAGCATATACCCATGTGTCATCTCCTCATTGGTTTTTAGGTACATATACCCACGTGGGTGATTGAAAGATGAACTGAGGTCCACACTCTCGTCCAGTTGGTGGTGGTAATGCACCTTAAAGTTGGTTGCCAACTGCCATATAAAGTCCAAAGAAGAAGAAGAAGAAGTCTGAAGTAGGATAGATTACTAGAAGGATAGTAGGATAGATTACTAGAAACTGACTGGGTTTATCCTTTTATTGTTGGATTAGTTGTCGGAGTGGAGGACCTTGTGCATTCCAGATAAAATAACAACCCAATGTTTATATCCCAGGACAAATTAGCTAGCAACAGCAAGCTAGCTAGCTATTGCCAGAAATGTTTAATTATTTTCCAAATGAGTATAGTTGGTTCAGAGTTTGTTTTGATATTTCAACTTGTGTGTCCTGATCGTGCCTGGTGTGTGGTGGACAAAATCAACATGTGCGAGATAGGGCATGTGGACACACATGTGCTTGTGGTTTGGTCAGAATGTTTTTTTTTTTTTTACCCTTATTTTACCAGGTGGCAGGACACATAGCAGGACACATGGCAGGACACATAGTGAACATGGTGCCATCCAGAAGCATCACAACACTTAACTCTACATAATACTGTCATAACAATATAACAGATGGCATTACAACTATTATTGAATTTGACAGATTATAAAAACTGTTGTTTTGTTATGATGACACAAACATAGTTAGAGAAGCTACATTGATGTTCCTCTGGCCCGCTTGGTATTATGGGAAACAAACAAACAATTTAAATAAAATGTCTTATAAAGAGTATATCTACCTCAAACTGGGGTCAGCACCCATCCATCCAGAACTATCCTTCTTGATAGCGGAATGATACACTTGGAGACCCCTTTCACCCATCATCACACTTTGGTAACTTTGCGCCTGGACATGAAACTCCTGTGGCATCCCAGAGTCATAGTCCGTATAGTTAACCCCAGGGAACGAGGTACAGGGAAAGGGGTTACGTGCTCCACGAGACATGCAATTTCCGTTGTCACAATATTTACAGAACCAAGATCCATCCGCCACGGGACAGGGTCCCTCATGCCCTGGTTCGATTTTGATGTTACGGCTGCTGGTTTGGTAATTGACTGCCGATGTGTCCGGAAAGTCCCTACCAAACACCAGGGCTGGGGGGTCTTTACGTAATGGAGAACTTAAAGGTAACAGTTCGTCAAACTGAGAGGGCACTGCGTTACCGTTATCCAGATTCACGAACATGTCCGAGTTTTTACGGAGACCTTGGGCCATCTCCAAATCGTGCGTAGGCCTTGTCACGTTCCATTCGCAGTCCCTTTCGCGCTCCAGAGTTTGTAAAAAACCCAAGTCATTTTGTCCACAAATGTCTTGATTTACTTCGAATGGTGGCCCATTTGATATAATTATCGTTTTCCTCGACATCTGGGTGGTTAATGAGGTCAAACTGGCGCCAGCTCCAAAATCCTCCGAGACGGAGAAACGGTTTCCGTAATTTGGGCCGCTGTCTGCAGAGAACGGAATGTCGCCCCGTCCATTATCCACTATCTCGTTAAACTGCGAACTCAAACCTAAAAACACAGGCACCGCGTCACTTAATTCATTGGCTGTATGTGATTTATTTGTGCCACTCTGCATTGTTGTTTTGATTCCGTCACAGACGCGCACGGTTCTAAACAAATACGTGATATCTAGGTCTCAGTTGTGCACAGTAGAACCTAAAACTCGAGGAGCTACAAAAAAAATGTCCCGTAATGTGAGAGTAGAAGCAACTACGTCAAATCCAAACGCAACCGTGTCACCGGAGACTCCTGCTATGTCGTTATGTCTGGCCACCACCTATAACCACATCGAACTACGGGATCTACATTAACAACAAGTCACTTCGACGCCTCCGCGCTTTGCTCATTCGGGTGTGACCTCCGCAGCTCAGTGAAGGGAATGGCTGGCGCGTGTCCAAGTTGAGACTTGTGTGGGGTAAAGTGCATTCTCTAACGTATTATTATTGTCTGTTTATAACACATGGTTCTAAATGTATATGGTTCTAAATCTATGTTGATCTAAATCTGTCTGTTACTTATTTGACTTGCTATTCTCACTGTAACGTATATTTAAAATATAGTTTTAATAAAGTTGAAGAGACAAGAGTGCCTCTGTTGCTGGTTCCTCTTATCTCCCAGTCAAAACACAGTGTGTGCTCTCCTCCTCCTTCAGTGTAATAACACAACAACAGTGACTTGTTAGTGTTTTTCTGACCCACAGACTCTCCGGTAATGTATTTAAAAAAAGTGATCGAAAGCTATGTTCACCGTGTTACAGTACCTTAAGATGAATGCACTAACTGTAAGTCTATCTGGATAAGAGCTGCTGCTAATTGACTCAATTTAATGTAATTGAGCTGCTCAATAGCCTACTTCCCAAAGAACATAACTGTATTTTCCCTAGGGAGGGATTTTGTCTTCCAGAATAGTAGACCTCAGATTTTATAACACTGTATAAAAAAAATAAAGATGTTGATTCAACTGAAAGCAACCAGCTGCAATATGATTGTGAGTTGGCTCAACAACATTTTTGCTCCAGCTGGTTATCTTACAATTGTATGTGGAATCAATATATATTTTATAAAACAGTCCTTACTATATGTTTTCAGTCATAACATGCCTACTGAAAAACACACACACTCCATACAAACATATGTCAGACCTGCACGCGCACACACACACACACACATAAAACAACAAACACACACACTCCGTACAAACATATGTCATATCTGCACGCGCGCACACACACACACACTCCGTACAAACATATGTCAGACCTGCACGCGCGCACGCACACACACACACACACACACACAGAGACACACACACACACAGAGACACGCACAGACACATAAAACAACAAACACACTCACATCAAGTACAATAATATATGCCTAGAGTAATACAGTAGCAAAATACACAGCACTCAACACATATTCAGTGTTGGTTAATGGTATTTATTGGAGTCATAGCAAAACACTTTGCAAAGGATGTTGTACTAATTGATACAGTTCAAGTCAGAAGTGTACATACACCTTAGCCAAATACATTTAAACTCAGTTTTTCACAATTCCTGACATTTAATCCTAGTAAAAATTCCCTGTCTTAGGTCAGTTAGGATCACCACTTTATTTTAAGAATGTGAAATGTCAGAATAATAGTAGAGATAATGATTTATTTCAGCTTTTATTTCTTTCATCACATTCCCAGTGGGTCAGAAGTTTACATACACTCAATTAGTATTTGGTAGCATTGCCTTTAAATTGTTTAACTTGGGTCAAATGTTTCGGGTAGCCTTCCACAAGCTTCCCACAATAAGTAGGGTGAATTTTGGCCCATTCCTCCTGACAGATCTGATGTAACTGAGTCAGGTTTGTAGGCCTCCTTGCTCGCACGCGCCTTTTTCAGTTCTTCCCACAAATTTTCTATTGGATTGAGTTCAAAGTTTTGCGATGGCCACTCCAATACCTTGACAATACCTCCAATACCTTAAGCCATTTTACCACAACTTTGAAAGTATGCTTGGGGTCATTGTCCATATGGAAGACCTATTTGCGACCAATCTTTAACTTCCTGACCGATGTCTTGAGATGTTGCTTCAATATATCCACATAATTTTGCTTCCTCATGAAGCCATCTATTTTGTGAAGTGCACCAGTCCCTCCTGCAGCAAAGCACCCTCACAACATGATGCTGCCACCCCCATGCTTCACATGTTCTTCAGTTTGCAAGCTGCCCCCTTTTTCCTCCAAACATAACAATGGTCATTATGGCCAAACAGTTCTATTTATGTTTCATCAGACCAGAGGACATTTCTACAAAAAGTACGATCTTTGTCCCCATGTGCAGTTGCAAACCGTAGTCTGGCTTTTTAATGATGGTTTTGGAGCAGTGGCTTCTTCCTTGCTGAGCGGCGTTTCAGGTTATGTCGATATAGGAATCATTTTACTGTGGAGGAATCGTTTTATTGTGGAAATAGATCATGTTGTACCTGTTTCCTCCAGCATCTTCACATGTTCCTTTGCTGTTGTTCTGGGATTGATTTGCACTTTTCGCACCAAAGTACGTTCCTCTCTAGGAGACAGAACGAGTCTCCTTCCTGAGTGGTATGATGGCTGCGTGGTCCCATGGTGTTTATACTTGTGTACTATTGTTTGTACAAATTAACATGGTACCGTTAGGCGTTTGGAAATTGGTCCCAAGGATGAACAAGACTTGTGGGGGTCTACAATTTTTTTCTGAGGTCTTGGCTGATTTCTTTTGGTTTTCCCATGATGTCAAGAGGCACTGAGTTTGAAGGTAGGCCTTGAAATACATCCACAGGTACACCTCCAGTTTACTCAAATTATGTCAATTAGCCTATCAGAAGCTTCTAAAGCCATGACATAATTTTCTGGAATTTTCCAAACTGCTTAAAGGCACAGTCAACTTAGTGTATGTAAACTTCCGACTTCAACTGTACCTGTGAAATAACATCCTAAGAAAATATTGCAATTAAGATCAAACCCTTCCTCTCACTAATCTATCCATACCCTTCCTCTCACTAATCTATCCATACCCTTCCTCTCACTAATCTATCCATACCCTTCCTCTCACTAATCTATCCATACCCTTCCTCTCACTAATCTGTCCATACCCTTCCTGTCACTAATCTATCCATACCCTTCCTGTCACTAATCTATCCTTACCATTCCTGTCACTAATCTATCCATACCCTTCCTCTCACTAATCTATCCATACCAATCCTGTCACTAATCTATCCATCACTAATCCAAAAATCTATGGTTTTCATACCCTTCCTGTCACTAATCTGTCCATACCCTTCCTGTGCTATATCAAGTCACTAATCTAATAATTATGGTTTTCATGCTATATCAGCTAATAATTATTTTGCATAGATTCATTTCAAGATTGCAAAAACCATGAGCAAAAGCAGCATAAATTATGATATATTATGATTAATAGTATCATCACTCACTTTGATTGTGGTACTAGTAGTAGTACAGTCTGTAGTCCACAGAATTTTACTTGACCAAACTACAAATCCCATGAAGTTGGCACTCTTTAGTCACAGGGGACAACACACTACTAGGGAGAAGCATTAATGACTTAGTAATTACACTGTACCTGCCTATATGACTCCCATTTAAATACATAGATTCAGTACCACCTCTCTCACACTCTCTCTCTCACTCTCTCTCTCTCACCCTCTCTCTCACTCTCTCTCACTCCCACACTCCCACACACGCGCACACACACACACCTTCTCTCTCATTCGCATTCTTTCTATCCTTCACATGGACTCAAACTCGTCGATGCGTTGCTTGGTGTTGCCCTGTCGTATCTGACGGAGGGTCCTGTACTTGTCCCGGCCGGCCTTAACGTTCTCCGCGTGGATCAGGTCGTTGGGAGTATTCTTACTGTCGTCTCGAGCGCTGGCCAACTCACTACTCAGGGCCTGAGGACAAACGGACAACAAGGACACAAATAAACCTGTGGAGCGTCAACATAATATACTATCCATGGGAATGAATGTGTAACGCATGTCGTCTAAGAACCATAGCTCTCATTTCAGGGCTCAGGCCTGGAGGACGTTTTTACATTTAGTCAGGACTGAACCCAACCATGCAGAATTATGGTTAGGTTAGGGCCATAGGTTATATGTTAAATAAGTTAGGGTCTGGCTTTTGTATAGTCAGTCGGTCATCCTTCTGGACCTCTGTCATGGTCATGAATTAGAGTCATGGGTTTAAGGTTAAAGGTCATGGAGTGTGGAAGAAGTGAAAAAATTATGATTGTCTATCTACAATGACAAGCCACCGGGGTCTGACAACCTGGATGGGAAATGACTGAGGATAATAGCAGACGATATTGCCACTCCTATTTGCTCTATCGTCAATCTAAGCCTACTAGAAAGTGTGTTCCATCAGGCCTGGAGGGAAGCCAAAGTCATTCCTTCACCCAAGAACAGTAAAGCCCGCCACCCGAGTGGCGCAGTGGTCTAGGGCACTTGCTATGCCACTAGAGATCCTGGTTTGAGTCCAGGCTCTGTCACAGCCGGCCGTGACCGGGAGACCCATGGAGCAGTGCACAATTGGCCCAGCGTCGTCCAGGTTAGGGGAGGGTTTGGCCGGCAGGGATGTTTTTATACCATCACGAACTAGCGACTCCTGATGGCGGGCCGGGCGCAATGCACGCTGACACGGTCGCCAGGTGTACAGTGTTTCCTCAGCTGGCTTCCGGGTTAAGCAAGCAGTGTGTCAAGACGCAGTGCGGCTTGGCTGGGTTGTGTTTTGGAGGACGCAAGGCTCTTGACCTTCGCCCCTCCCGAGTCCGTACGGGAGTTGCAGCGATGGGACAAGACTGTAACTACCACTTGGATACTACAAAATTCGGGAGAAAATGGGGCAAAAAAATAAGAATATAAATAAATAAATGAGTAGTAAAGCCCCCTTTACCTACTCAAATAGCCAACCAATCAGCCTGTTACCAACCCTTATTAAACTTCTGGGAAAAAATGGTGTTTGACCAGATACATGCTATTTTACTCTAGACAAATTGACAACAGACTTTCAGCACGCTTACAGGGAAGGACATTCAACAAGCACGGCACTTACACAAATGACTGATGATTGGCTGAGAGAAACTGATAGTAAAAAGTTTTTATAAGCTGTTTTGTTAGACTTCAGTGCGGCTTTTGACATTATCGATCATAGTCTGCTGGAAAAACGTATGTGTTATGGCTTTACACCCCTTGCTATCGTGTGGATAAAGAGACAACCTCAAACAGTCACACTCCAAACTCCACTATGTCCAAGACCAAAGAGCTGTCAAAGGACACCAGAAACAAAATTGTAGACCTGCACCAGGCTGGGAAGACTGAATCTGCAATAGGTAAGCAGCTTGGTTTGAAGAAATCAACTGTGAGAGTAATTATTAGGAAATGGAAGACATACAAGCCCACTGATAATCTCCCTCGATCTGGGGCTCCACGCAAGATCTCACCCCGTGGGGTCAAAATGATCACAAGAACAGTGAGCAAAAATCCCAGAACCACACGGGGGGACCTAGTGAATGACCTGCAGAGAGCTGGGACCAAAGTAACAAAGCCTACCATCAGCAAGGGCATTGAAGATGAAACGTGGCTGGGTCTTTCAGCATGACAATGATCCCAAACACACCGCCCGGGCAACGAAGGAGTGGCTTCGTAAGAAGCATTTCAAGGTCCTGGAGTGGCCTAGCCAGTCTCCAGATCTCAACCCCATAGAAAAGCTTTGGAGGGAGTTGAAAGTCCGTGTTGCCCAGCAACAGCCCCTAAACATCACTGCTCTAGAGGAGATCTGCATGGAGGAATGGGCCAAAATACCAGCAACAGTGTGTGGAAACCTTGTGAAGACTTACAGAAAATATTTGACCTCTGTCATTGCCAACAAAGGGTATATAACAAAGTATTGAGATAAACTTTTGTTATTGACAAAATACTTTTTTCCCACCATAATTTGCAAATAAATTCATAAAAAATCCTACAATTTGATTTTCTGGATTTTATTTTCTCATTTTATCTGTCATAGTTGAAGTGTACCTATGATGACAATTACAGGCCTCTCTCATCTTTTTAAGTGGGAGAACTTGCACAATTGGTGGCTGACTAAATACTTTTTTGCCCCACTGTATATATACGGGACACGACAAGACATGGACAAAAGACGTCTGACTGCTATGCCATCTTGGAGCAAGGATCATGATGATGTGGTTGGTGACACTTTTCTTCATGAAAATCCAATATCTTGACAACTTGACTGCTGACATGAAAAACATTTTGGGACCGTATCAACAGTGGACTAATGGGAGTTCCCCTTTAAGTTAGGTGTTTCTGACCTTGAGGTGTTTCTGTAGCCGTTCATTCTTCTGAGCCTCCGTCATGCGTCCCTCCTCGCTGCGGTCTCTGACCATGCCTGGTGATGTCAGCTCGGCGCTGGCCTCGGCGCTGCTCTCGTCGGTCTCGTCGTGGTCCCCCTGCACAGAGTCCTGGATGTGGACACGGATGACTTTAGTCTTCAAATTAACATCCACCATGATCGCCAGATGACAAACACACACATGAGGAGGGTTACGCTAGCACACACACACACACACTCAAACACACACACTCACATTTAATCACTGTGGTTAGATAGAGGGTTACACTGGCACACACACACACACTCACACTCACATTGAATCACTGTGGTTAGATGGAGGGTTACGCTAGCACACACACACACACACTCACACACTCACATTTAATCACTGTGGTTAGATGGAGGGTTACGCTGGCACACGCACACATTTATTCATTAATTCCTTCATTTATTAATTTATTCTCTCACCCTTTTCTGCCATCTCTTTGTATCGTCGTCCTTCTTCTGCTTTACGTCCTCCAGAAGGGAGATCTTAGAGGTCAGATCAGTAGCCTGGAAAAAGAACCTTAGAATAATAAATGATTCTCCTCGTGTCCGTCTGTCTGTCGGTCGGTCGGTCCGTCCATCCGTCCGTCCGTCCGTCCGTCCGTCCGTCCGTCTGTCTGTTCGTATTTATTATGGATCCCCATTAGTTGATGTTAGAGCAGCAAAATGAAGGCAGTTTATACAATTTTAAAACATAATACATTCACAGGTTTCACAACACACTGTGTGCCCTCAGGCACCTACTCCACCACCACCATATATCTACAGTACTAAATCCATGTGTATGTATAGTGCGTGTGTGTGTGTGTGTCTGTCTGTGTGGCTGTGTGGTTGTCTGTCTGTCTCTGTCTGTCTATGTATGTGTGGCTACCTGTCTGTCTTTGTGTGGTGTCTGTCTGTCTATCTATGTGTGTGTGTGTCTATGTATGTGTGTACCAGGTTCTCCTGGTTCTTCATCTGGCTCTCTGACTGCTGTAGGAGGGCTGCCTTGGTCTCTTCCGCTGCCCTGCGCTCCTTCTCCAGACGCTCTGCCTCCTCCTGGGCAAACGTCCTCTCTTTCTCCAGCTCCAGGGCCCTGCGAGTCCTCTTATCCAGCTCTACACATACACATACACACATACGCACACATGCACACACACACACACAACATAATATGAACACACACAAGCATGCATGCACATACAGCACACACACTGTCAGATGACAGAATGAGTCTGACCTTCCTGAGCTTTCTTGGTCTCTTCCTCAATCTGTTTCAGTCTGCCTATTAGCTCCATGGTTTCTCTGGCGATCTTCTCTGTCTCCTTCTCCGCATTCTCCCTCTTCTTCTTCTCGCTCTCGAGCAGAGCTCTGGAACGAGGGACACAAGGGATGAGTAAACATGTGCTAACAAACTCATCTCTCTCTCTCTCTCTCTCTCTCTTTTCTCCATGTCTCTGTCCTCACTTCTCCATCTGTCTCTTAGTCTTCTCCTCACGGGCCTGGGCTTTCATCTGCTGGACCTCGATGGTGTCTGGCTTCCTCCTCCTCATGTACAGGTCATGGTTTCCCATGCACAGCGCCAGGATACGCTTGTTGATCCGTAGACGAGGGGCGTAGAACACAAAATCCTGGAACAGACTCATTTACCACAAATGCCTCTTGAAAACATTACGTGACCTTTTTTAATACTTAACAAACGGGTCAGAGGTTGATTTATAACCAAATACACAGCAGATAAAGAAACAGAGGTGACGTACCGGGGCTTTCTTGTCCATGGGCTTTATAACAAACTTCTTGTCGTTGAAGGAAATGTTTCTGATCTCACTCCATGGGAAGCCGATCTTAGGGGTCATCCTATAAAGAAAACACTGTAGAATAGTTCACTCCAAAAGTAACGTTTATCCAATGTTTTCAGACTTCAAAAGTAGTCTAATATCATGATGAATCTATGGAGAATTCGGATCTATACTGAACAAAAATATAAATGCAACAATTTCAAAGATTTTACTGAGTTACAGTTCATATAAGGAAATCAGTCAATTAAAATAAATTAATTAGGCCCTAATCTATGGATTTCACATGCCTGGGGATACAGATATGCATCTGTTGGTCACAGATACCTTTAAAAAAAAGGGAGGGGCGTGGATCAGAAAACCAGTCAGTATGTGGTGTGACCACTCCGCCTCATGCAGCGCGACATATCTCCTTCACATAGAGTTGATCAGGCTGTTGATTGTGGCTTGTGGAATGTTGTCCTACACCACCTTCAATGGCTGTGTAAAGTTGCTCAATATTGGTGTGAAATGGAACAGGCTGTCGTACTCCTCAATCCAGAGCATTCCAAACATGCTCAATGGGTGACATGTCTGGTGAGTATGCAGGCCATGGAAGAACTGGGACATTTTCAGCTTCCAGGAATTGTGTACCGATCCTTGCGACACGGGGCCGTGCATTATCGTGCTGAAACATCAGGTGATGGCGGCAGACGAATGACAGGACAATGGGCTTCAGGATCTCATCACGGTATCTCTGTGCATTCAAATTGCCATAGATAAAATGCAATTGTGTTCGTTGTCCGTAGCTTATGCCTGCCCGTACCATAACCCCACCGCCACCATGGGGCACTGCTAAATTGACATATTAAGTTTATATTTTTGTTCAGTGTAGTTAACGGTTCCAACCTGTCAGTGTTCTGGTATATGTTGAGGCCCAGAGCGTCTACCCCCAGCCACAGCTCTGAACCCTTCTTGTTCTTGATGCTGAAGTAGTTGACTCCATACATCTCTAGATCCTGAGCTATCTTCAGATACTCCACCATGGCATCCTCCCTGGGGACAGATTGACACATAGACACACACAGACAGACACAGACACACATAGACACACATAGACACACATAGACACACACAGACACACATAGACACACATAGACACACACAGACACACACAGACACACATAGACACACACAGACACACATAGACACACACAGACACACATAGACACACACAGACACACATAGACACACACAGACACACACAGACACACACAGACACACATAGACACACATAGACACACACAGACACACATATACACACATAGACACACACAGACACACATAGACACACACAGACACACATAGACACACATAAACACACACAGACACACATAGACACACACAGACACACACAGACACACATAGACACACATAGACACACAAAGACAATCAGTGAGGAAGATGCTCTGTATGCAGCTATCATAATGCTTGGCACATTCTACATACACTGAGTGTACAAAACATGAAGGATACCTGCTCTTTCCATTACATAGACTGACCAGGTGAATCCAGGTGAAAGCTATGATCTCTAATTAATGTCACCTGAACCCTCTACAGTCTACAGACTAAACCTTGTCTATATACCGGGGGAGGGAAATGTTTTAAGAAGGTCATACCAAGGATCATTTAGATATTTTATTTTGAATTTTAAGACCCCTTGATGTATCCCAAAAAAGTATTATTATTTGATGAATATTTTAAAGTGGTCTTACTGCTATTAGCAAATGCATTGAATAACAGATTGTCCCCCAAAGAATGTAAAAGACGTTTGTTCTGAAGTGTTTGTCCTATATCTGGCGGCAGGGTAGCCTAGTGGTTAGAGCGTTGGACTAGTAACCGGAAGGTTGCGAGTTCAAAACCCCCGAGCTGACAAAGTACAAATCTGTCGTTCTGCCCCTGAACAGGCAGTTAACCCACTGTTCTTAGGCCATCATTGAAAATAAGAATTTGTTCTTAACTGACTTGCCTGGTTAAATAAAGGTAAAATAAAATAAATAAAAATATCTGAAAGATCAGGAAACATTTCTTGTTGTTTTTTTAGATTTTTATACATGTATTTCACCCCTTATTTTTGGCACTAAACATTCTCCATATATAATTCCATACGCTTTTTCAACTGGTACTGGGGGACCTTCAGACGAGTCTTGTGTGGCCTGTGGAGCAAAACAACCAACAAAAAATGTGTTTGTGAGACCTTTCCACAGAGGTGTCCTATTAGTGTGTAGCCCAAACTGTTGGGACGTTACAGACAGAAGTTGGCAGATCGGCTGTACCGATTTCAGACGAGTACCAAGACGCTTGTGGGGGTCGTAGGGCAAAACGGAGAACCACCATTGTGTTCATGAGAGTCTCATCTTCCCATAGAGTGTTTGTAGGACAAACCGTTAGGATGCTACAGACGATTTTGTGAGGTTTCTGGGATGTCTCATGGTCTTACAAACATATGCAGAAGTCCGAATGCGGTGGATTGAGACATATCCAAAGCAAACTAAAGATATCTCTGGCTTAAACTGACATATATTTCCTGGGGATTTGTTTATTATGCCAATTAGATTTCCACAGGGGTGCGGACATTGACTTTAGTTTTTTTTAAATCCACTTCAATTACGGGAGATGAAGGATTGGAGACAGGTTAAAGAAGGATGTTTAAGTCTTGAGACAACTGAGACATGGATTATGTATGTTTGCCATTCAGAGGGTGAAGGGGCAAGACAAAATATTTAAGTGCCTTTGAACGGGGTATGGCAGTAGGTGCCAGGCACATCGGTTTGGGTCAAGAAGTGCAAAGCTGCTGGGTTTTTCACACTCAACAGTTTCCCATGTGTATCAAGAATGGTCCACCACCTAAAGGACATCCAGCCAACTTGACACAACTGTAGGAAGCATTGGAATCAACATGGGCCAGCATCCCTGTGCAATGTTTTCGACACCTTATAAAGTCCATGCCCTGACGATTTGAGGCTGTTCTGAGGGAAAAAGAGGGGGGTGAAACTCAATATTAGGAAGGTGTTCTTAATGTTTTGTACATCAGTGTAAAATCAGTGCAATACAAGTAAGCCAGTGTTAACTTGGATTGTACTGTGAGTAGAGAGGACATGTGGTCTTACCTCAGCACTCCCTTGTGCTCCTCATGCCACACCTTTATCCTATTCTCCCACTGCTCCTTGTTCAGCTTGTGCTGCTCCAGAACCCTAAGGGTAGAGGAACCGAGAAGGGCCAATTAGGAGGGTAGAGAGAAGATGGTAGCCTAGTGATTAAGAGCGTTGGGCCGGTACTCAAATCCCAGAGCAGACTAGGTAACTCTCTCTGTATAAGAGTGTCTGCTAAATGAAATGGAATTGACCCCAACACTGATCTGAGTATGGAAGACAACAATCAGAGGAGCGTCCAGGGAGACTTGGAATAGATCTCTCTTCAAAATGATCACCAGTTTAGCTTCTGTTTGTGGGCTGAGGTATGTCACACAGGGGGACAGGGAGAGACGACACACCTCTGGGGAAGCAGCTTGTCCCTGCTGAGGTAACCCGGGAAGTGGTAGTCCTTCTTGTAGTCTCCATGTTTGGTCTGAACAGAGTAGGAGGCCAACAGCACAGCCGTCTCAGGAGGACAGTAGATATCATCATTCAGGATGCCTTCCTTCACCTGCAGTGACATACATTATAAACAGTGTGAGCTGTGTGTGTGTGTCTAACCTGTGTACATCTTAATATACATACAGTGCATTTCAGATCCCTTGAGTTTTTCCACATTATGCTACATTACAGACTTATTCTAAAATAGATCAAATAAAAATGTTCCTCGTCAATTTTTTGGGGCAAATTAAAAACAATTCAAATATGAAATAAATTATTTACATAAGTATTCAAACCCTTTGATGTGAGACTCGAAATTGAGCTCAGGTGCATCCTGTTACCATTTATCATCCTTAAGATGTTTTTATAACTTGATTGGAGTCCACCTGTGGTAAATTCAATTTATTGGACATGATTTGGAAAGGCACACATCTGTCTATATAAGGTCCCACAAAAACCAAGCCATGAGGTCTAAGGAATTGTCAGTAGAGCTCCGAGACAGAATTATGTCGAGGCACAGATCTGCGGAAGGTGACCAAGAAATGGATGGTCACTCATACAGAGCTCCAGAGTTCCTCTGTGGAGATGGGAGAACCTTCCAGAAGGACAACCTTCTCTGCCGTACTCCACCAAACATGACTTTATGGTATAGTGGTGTCATGACATTAGCCTCTTTGGGTATAGCAAACCCGTCCCCCTCTCCCTGCCTCCCCCTTGCCTCCTTCAACTAGGCTGCTGTGGTCAGAGGTCGTAAATTCCAGAGAAGACCCTGCCACATAGTATAGAGAGAGTACATTTTCATAGAGGACAAAGGAAAATCTTCCACCTTGAACTTGAGGTACGAACAAATTTCATGTTCCGGAGAAAGTATAAAAGATCGGTGAAGAATCCAGCTACGAACTGGTCCGTTTGTCACGACTTGGGAAGCTCATGGGAGACGGTGTGGCTGCATTACCATAACGCTGTTTATATAATAGCCCCAGATATGAGGTTTACATCTAATTGTTGTATAAGATGAATGAGTGACTATGATACTGTTTACACAATTTTACCATGTGATTTTGGACTGTTTAATGAAGGAAAACTCAAAAAGGGGATTGGAGTTAACTAAATCAGAGGACCGCCCCTGAGCCCAGTAGGGTCAGACATCCTGGGACGGCCTTTTCTGCCATTCCAAATAAAACCCCCACTCGGGTTTTCGATCAGCAGACCGAGCTTACCTCAATTACGAGATGGCTAAAGGTTGCAGACCATGTTTTTCTCCATTAGGAAGACAAAGGTTGTAGACCATTGCTGAATCTTTTAACCATACCACGTGGTTAAACTCTTAGACTATCGATACCGGCAGAATAAGAACAAGTCTTTGATATTAATTACTAGTCTGCAGCTAGGAATTCGGTATCATTGAACGCGAAGAACGACAACCGCCGAAACAACCATTCTATAACAAATCACTCTGTCACTCTGAACAATCCCCTCTAACCACAACGGGGAGAGAGACGACAATTCTACAAAAGAAATGAACTTTTCACCAGCGATCAAGACGACACACTGAGCGTAAATATATATATTGATTGCAATTGTTCCCGAATGAGTGAGCGTTCATGTGCAAAGGACTAACTTTTCAATTGTTATAATTATCACTCTGTAGTGACTTCTTAGTCGACCCCCACTTCCCCTTTGTCTAACAAGCCGCCATGCCGGTTTAGCCCACTAGGGCACATTCTCCCATCATTTCATGTAACCACATTTACCCTGTTTGTTTGTTTGTTTATGCATTTCTGTGAATTAGTTAATAATAAATAAATGATTTAAGACAATTGATGTATGGATGACTCATAGTGAAGACTGGGTTCGTGCAGATAACCAACAATTTACGACGTTTGGAATGAGACTAACGTGAGGTAAAGTAAATAATTCATTAATTCAAAGACTAATTGATCAGATAAATATCTGAAAAGTTATTTTAGGAAATGATAACTTTGTAATCTGAATATTTTTCATTGGTGCCCCGACTTCCTAGTTAATTAGTTACGTGAATAATCAGTTAATCGCGTAATAACTAATTACAGAGAATCTTTGATAAAAACTATCAGTCTTCAGTTAATGATAGTAAAGACACGACAGTGGTCAGAAGGAAGCCACTCCTCAGTAAAAGGTACATGACAGCCCACGTGGAGTTTGCCAAAAGGCACCTGAAGGACTCAGACCATGAGAAACAAGATTCTCTCCAAGTAATGCCAAGCGTCACGTCTGGAAGAAACCTGGCAACATTCCTACGGTGAAGCATGGTGGTGGCAGTATCATGCTGTGGGGATGTTCTTTAGCAGCAGGGACTGGGAGACTCGTCAGGATCAAGGGAAAGATGAATGGAACAAAGTACAGAGAGATCCTTGATGAAAACAATCAGGTCTCCTTTACCTTTGATATAGAACATTGCATTGTTGAGGAAAAGCTTGTAAGTAAACATTTCTCTGTACTGTTCACACCTGTTGTTTCCTGTGAACGTGACAAATAAACTTTGATTTGATGTATGTGTGTGTGCACGTGTGTCTGGCCAGCTCGTGTGTGTGTGTCTGTGTATGCGCATGTAGTCGTGTGTGTGTGTGTGTGTGTGTGTGTGAGACCTGCAGGAAGAAAAGTCGTTGCGTGGCCTCTTGGATCAGTTCCTCAGCTACGTCTTCAGGGTAGAACTTGGCCCGGAACTTTATCAACAGAGGGTTCTCCCTGCGTACATCCTGAGCTGTCACCTGGGAACATTACAGCATTGCAACAACATGAGTGAGTTAATAAGTGAATGAATGGGTGTGTGTGTGTGTGTGTGTGTGTGTGTGTGTGTGTGTGTGTGTGTTTGCATGCGTGTGTGTTTACTCTGTGTGTGCGTGCAGAGCTGGATGAGCAGACTCGCAGGGCCCTGGAGCTGGAGAAGGAGAGGATGTTTGCCCAGGAGGAGGCAGAGCGTCTGGAGAAGGAGAGGACGTTTGCCCAGGAGGAGGTAGAGCGTCTGGAGAAGGAGCGCAGGGCAGCGGAAGAGGCAGTCCTATATGTTGTTACTGTCTGAGGAGAGTAGTGAGAATGTACTCACCCTCTTGTTGAGTTTGAGCCAGGTAGAGAAGCCTTTGCTGTCCTGGTACTGTAGGCCAAAGAACCAGGTCTCTCTCAGCCCGATGGTCTTCACTATCTACACAACAATGAAGAAGAAGATCACTTGTTTGTCCATAGTCGAGGAAACAAAGATTTGTCTGTCTGTCTGCCTGTCTGTCTGTCCGTCCGTCCGTCCGTCCGCCTGTCCACGTACCTGGTCGAAGAGTTGTTTGCCAGTGGTGCTGGGCAGGACGGCGAACTCCAGCTCAGCGTCCATGGTGGTGACACGAACATTGATCTACCAGAGGGCGTTCACATAGACACAAACTGGAGTATGAATGGGAGGAGAGAGAACTTAATAGCCTATTAAAACACATAGATAGAGTAATGGTTAGTATAATAGGTAGTATGCTTTACAATAGGGGATAGGCATGCAGAATACACTGAACAGAAATATAAACGCAACATTCAACAATTTCAAAGATTTTACTGAGTTCAAAGTTCAAATGAGGAAATCAGTCAATTGAAATAAATTAAGTCGGTTCTAATCTATGGGTTTCACATGACTGGGAATACAGATATGCATCTGTTAGTCACAGATACCTTTTTTTTTTTAAATGGGTATTTTGTGCATTCAAATTGCCTTAGATAAAATGCAATTGTGTTTGTTGTCCTTAGCTTATGCCTGCCCATACCATAACCCCACCACCACCATGGTGCACTCTGTTCACAACATTGACATCAGCAAACCGCTCGCCCACACGACGCCATACACGTGATCTGCGGTTGTGAGAACGGTTGGACGTACTGCCAAATTCTCTTAATTTCAGGCGCCTCCAACGTTATTTAACATTCAGCTCTGGTGGACATTCCTGCAGTCAGCATGCAAATTGCACACTCCCTCAACTTGAGACTGTGGCATTGGGTTGTGTGACAAAATGTCACATTTTAGAGTGGCCTTTTATTGTTGCCAGTACAAGGTGCATCTGTGTAATTATCATGCTGTTTAATCAGCTTCTTGATATGCCACATCTGTCAGGTAGATGGATTATCTTGACAAATGAGAAATGCTCATCAACAGGGATGTAAACAAATATGTGCACAACATTTTTGAGAAATATGCTTTTTTGTGCGTCTGGAAAATGTCTGGGATCTTTTATTTCAGCTCATAAAACATGGGACCAACACTTTACATGTTGCGTTTATATTTTTGTTCAGTGTACTAAGGGGCTAAGCGAATTATATGTCTCTTACTATGATTGTAAAATTGTGTGCTAGGTTCTTAGGGACGTAGAAGACCCCCAAAATATAATATAATTATGTTTCTTACATTTTTCTGTTCAGCCTGCAGGATCATCCAATCGCAAGAGGTCGTAGGGGACTACAAGCAAAACATGAAGCCCACAAGGTATTTTTAAACGTTAAATATTATTTAGGGAGAATTCTCAGAACAAAATAGAGTTGAGAGTATTCTCAGAACAGGGGAAGGTTTATTCTAGGATTCCATGATCCACACAGAACTGTAGTGTAGGTTTCTGTTGTTGTTGTTTTGATGTCAATCATGTTAGTGAAAGTTTCCACATTGTGTGGACAGTAAAAATATCTATAATAAGTTCAAACCTATCCCAGGTAGCCCTCGCTAGGATATCCGAGGTGGTTTCTATTAACACTGAGCAAATTGGGATAAAGTTACTAAACAGCTGAGATCAGAGACGACCAGGCCAACCAGGAAGGCACATATTTAGGCCAATTATCAGATGTTTAATGTTGATCACATCGGCCTATTCTGACCAGGATACTTCAACCACAAAAAATATGAATGTTTCCACAAGTACAATGTTTATATTACTCAAAAGTGCTAAGATATAAAAGATTGAGTTTCAAAGTTGAGTGAACTCACTGTACTACAAGTGTCTCACAGAACAACGTACTGTTGTGTTGAAACACAAACTTTAAAAAACATTTGTGTCTGATGTGAGTGGTTAACAAACAAAAATGTAACTTTTAACAAACACGGTATAACTCAGGGTAGTAATACCGTAAACCTTTAAAATGGCTGGTTTCAAGTTGTAATGTCACATGCACACGTACCGTGAAATTCGATTCTTGAAAACTCAAAACCCCAACAATACAATAATAAATAACAATGTAATACTAGAAAAAGAACACAATAAATAAGAATAGGAAATGTGAAATACACAATAAAGGAAGTAAGCATATTATATACAATAAATAGTTTTCTAGACCATTATTCAGTCTCAGAGCAACAGAGACATTACTATGGGAAAAAGTTGGCCTTGTTTTACTGTCAAATGCTACATTTACACAATCTCACCCTAATCTTACACAAACAGCCACATTTGAACTTCAATCCAGATTTGATAGGATTAAGAGTATAAATGGATACTCACAGAAGACATTTGTAAATATTTTATCTCCTATATTATTACGTTCCTGAGAGTTTCTTCTTTCGGCATTAGCCTCTTCTCCACAGAGTCATATGAAAGTGCTTTCAATATTCACTGGGATTATGGTGAATTAAAACGAGCCATTGTTGTGTTCTCAGGACTAATCCAATGGCAGCCCAGGAATCTAACTCAAGGTGGATTATTGCGGTGTACTAACACTTGACCCTCACAGGACCACCGCAAAATGGCGCACAAGACGTTGAATTTACATCCACCTTTAGAATACGATACTTTCATATGAGATATATGATATAAGGCAATGTTGATAATATACTGTAGACCTAGCCTTAAACCCTAGACCACATTGCCACTAGCCAAGGAAAAAGTGATTAGTAAATACAACACTCAAGACATTCATTCCTACTTCTACATTGTTGTTGTTTTGTAAAAGACCCTCTGTCTTTTTCATTGTTCTTTTTTAATACAACATGTAATTGTTATTTTGTGAAAATAATGTTTTAAGAATTGAAACACAATAAGAAATCTACTATCAACTTTACCCTATGAGTGTAGGCAGTTGGCATCATTATCTTTAGAATTACATTGAAACAATGCAACCGTTTCCATTACAATGTTACAACAACAATGCTACGCAGCGTTTCTTAAAGTATGGGTCGCGACGTAAATGTATAATTATTTCATGAATTACTAGAATTGATTTGGTCAAGTGCAACTGCGCTCTCGGTTCAGCGCGCTATCTGCTTTGCAGCGGTTTCCGCTCAGTTTGGCAGCTGCGCGAGAGGGAGATACCCGTGTGCTTCGCGGTTTACCGGATCTTTTGTTCTCCAGTTTTGTTGGAAGATCCCTCCGCGACCCACCCGCTGCAGCGCTGTGGTTCAAGCCACTGACTTGTTGTTCTTCACCGCTGTCACAGGAAATGGACTCATGCTACCCACACGTTCTCACTGAGCTCAATCGTCATGAAACTCAAATACAGTGATTACTTTTTGTCTCTGGCATACAAACTTTGAGAAATAACGAGGAGCGCCCACAATGTTTTTTTTGTTTTGTTGTGTGTGTGGGGAAGTGGTTAGTAATGAGTCTCAAAACGAACAAATGAATAAAACGACACGTCCTGACCAAACATCCAGGCACTACTGTACATGGCGGTAAACCCAGGGAGTGATTTCAGAACCGGGCTTCAAGAAACAGTGCTTCAAAAGTGGAACAGTAATTCAACTAGCAAGGCATTGTCATTTTATAACAAGTGACGATAGGCATAAATAAGGGAGTACCATCTCATAGTAGTAGATGTGAGTTTCTCTTTCAACAATCCCCTGGCCTTTTAACGTTATACAGCTAATAGCTAACGTTAGCCAAAGCAAGCTAACTAGCCACTGATAGAGCAACCCTAAGAAACACTACAGATGAAGATTAAAAATGATCAGGCCTACTGTACATTTTACTATAGAAATTATTGTTGAAAACGAGTCTAGGTTGGAACTGTTGCTGTTACAGGAAATAATTTTTATTCTGAACTGGAATAAACTGACTGATTTGAAGCAAGATGCTTTTTGAGGCAAACACTCACACAGTTCTGGGTTGCGCATATGCAGCAGGAAGCGGTCTCCAGCCTGACTGAGAAAGCAGTAAATTGTTCTGATACAGTTTGGCACCACACACATATGCAAGTCAGGGTTCTCCTGTCTAAAGCAGCCCAGAATATACATGTTTGTTGAAAACTTCAACCAGCCATACACCTCTCATTAGGACTGTGTATGTGTGTGTTTTCTGGTCTATATCTGTGTGATATGATCAGTTTATTCCAGTTCAGAATATAAAAATATGTATTTTTAACAGCAACAGTTCCAACCTAGACTTTCTATCAACAATAATTTATACAGTAAGATGTACAGTAGGCCTGCTAATGTTTTATCTATACTGTTACTTTGGGTTGCACGATCAAAAAGTGTGTGTTCTGTTATACATCTGTGTAACGTGATCAATCCGTTTATTCAAGTTCAGAATAAAATTATTTATTGTATTTTAACAGCAACAGTTCCAATCTAGACAGGTATGTAAGAGTGTTTTTAATAGGGGAAAATAAACAAAAGATATCTATGGGTATTTCATTATTTGTTTTTGTCTATATTGCTTTTTTTTTTTGACATAAGGGCAATGATATTTACGTATAGTTGCATATTTTCCTACGCTTGGGTCCCAGGAAAACACAGAATTTCTTATTTGGGTCCCAGGCTGAAAAAGTTTAAGAACCCCTGATGTAACGGGTTTTATCAGATAGTTTCAGTGGCAGACGGACACTATGTAACAGTTTCCAGCCAGGGTCACTGCAGTACAGGACACGTAGACACTGGCTTTCCTAGCGCATGCGTGGTGCTTCATAGCGCATGTCACGGCTGAAGGTATTGTGTTTTTATTAGCTAGCTGGCAGACCACCCTGTCCTTCCATTAAGATCTAATTTATCAGGGCCTAAAGTCTAAATCATGGGGGACGAACAAGAGATAATGTGCAAACTAGAAAACATTATGGAAATACGGTAAAGATTTTTTTTCTTCTTCAAAAAGAAACCACATCTGGTAAATCAGGTAGCTGGATGGCTCAGGAAAAGAGCAGCGAGAAGCTAATATTAGCGTCTTGGCTTTGTTATTGAGCTAGGGAGCTAGCTATATGTGGCGACATAGCCTTGATCAAGGTTAGCCAGCAGTGGTGACCGTTCTATTGTTCTTGAAAGAACTGCAGATAAACTCTCGCTTTTGTTTTGCACATTACAACATTGCTTGCTAGTTATGTATTATGCATAACCAATCCAGCTGTTTGCATCAACAAAAATCCAGATGCGAAGTGCTTTGCCAGATTATCGGCTAGTTGGCTACTTAGCTAGCTTTCTGTCATTAGCCAGGTAACGTTAGCTAATAATTGGCTAACCATGGTTGGTGGTCCGGTTCCCCCAATGTCTGAGTTCATTCAGGCGGAACCAGTTGCAAATTTGCACATTGTTGAATAGATGTGACGCTGATTAGCTTGGCATCAGTAGAAAAAAAGATGTCTAGACAAGAATTGCTCCAGTTGTAACAATGGCATGTCGTGCACGAATATGTCGGTTATGCATGCATTATATTACTTATGCTCCTTGTTTCACAAACCCATCTATTGAAACAGCAACACAATAATACACTATGATGTCTCGGGTTCTGGTCTTTCTTTACAAAAAAAACATTTTTATCTGAAGAGGCTAACCTGGTTAAATAAAGGAGAAACAATAAGATGCCTTAGGGCAATTGGTTTCTGAAGCATGATTGAGTGATGTGAAGTTGAACTGACAGAATGTTGTCTTTGTGCCTTCTGCCCTGTAATCAAATTAATACTTGCAATTGTAAATAGTGCAGTGGTAGGTAACTACCTAATGCTGTAGAATTGGTAACTGGATCATTGGTAAGTAGCCCAGTGGTATGTAACTACTGAGTGGTGCAGCAGTCCAAGGCACTGCATCTCAGTGCTAGAGGCGTTACTAAAGACTGGTTCGATTCCAGGCTGTATCACAACCGGACGTGATTGAGAGTCCCATGTTACATTGGTAACTAGGGGTGTACAGTGATAACTAAGTAGTAATGTATTGGTTAAATTGTGTTTTCTATCATTTCAGGAATAAGACGGTACAGATGCAGAAGATCAAGTCTCGTCTGAAGTCAGAGTTTGAGTCCCTAGAGTCTGAGGAGAAACATCTGAAGGAATACAAACAGGAGATGGACCTCCTAATGCAGGAGAAGATGGCCCATGTAGAGGAGCTACGACTCATACATGCTGATATCAATGTGGTGGGTAGAGTAGAGGTCGACTGAATATGATTTTTCAACTCCAACACCGATTATTGGAGGACCAAAAAAAGCCAATATCGATTAATCGGCCAATTTTTATTTATTTGTAATAATGACAATTACAACAATACTGAATGAACACTTATTTTAACTTAATATAATACATCAATAAAAATCAATTTAGCCTCAAATAAATAGTGAAACATGTTCAATTTGGTTTAAATAATGCAAAAACAAAGTGTTATAGAAGTAAAAGTGCAATATGTGCCATGTAAGAAAGCTAACGTTTGAGTTCCTTGCTCAGAACATATGAAAGTTGGTGGTTCCTTTTAACATGAGACTTCAATATTCCAAGGTAAGAGGTTTTAGGTTGTAGTTAATATATTTATAGGATTATTTCTCTCTATACCATTTGTATTTCATATACTTTTGACTATTGGATGTTCTTAAAGGCACTATAGTATTGCCAGTGTAACAGTATAGCTTCCGTCCCTCTTCTCGCCCCTACCTGCGCTCGAACCAGGAACACATCGACAACAGCCACCCTCGAAGCAGCGTTTCCCATGCAGAGCAAGGGGAACAACCACTCCAAGTCTCAGAGCGAGTGACGTTTGAAACACTATTAGCGCGCACCCCACTAACTAGCTAGCCATTTCACATCGGTTACACCAGCCATTAGGCTGATAGGCTTGAAGTCATAAACAGCGCTGTGCTTGCGAAGAGCTGCTGGCAAAACGCACGAAAGTGCTGTTTGAATGAATGCTTATGAGCCTGCTGCTGCCTACCATCGCTCAGTCAGACTGCTCTATCAAATCATAGACTTAATTATAACATAATAGCACACACAAATACGAGCCTTTGGTCATTAATATGTTCGAATCCAGAAACTATCATTTCAAAAACAAAACATTTATTATTTCAGTGAAATACGGAACCGTTTGGTATTTTATCTAACGGGTGGCATCCTTAAGTCTAAATATCCTTGTTACATTTCACAACCTTCAATGTTATGTCATAATTACGTAAAAATCTGGCAAATTAGTTCGCAATGAGCCAGGCTGCCCAAACTGTTGCATATACCCTGACTCTGCGTGCAATGAACGCAAGAGAAATGACACTATTTCACCTGGTTAATATTGCCTGCTAACCTGGATTTCTTTTAGCTAAATATGCAGGTTTAAAAATATATACTTGTGTATTGATTTTAAGAAAGCCATTGGTGTTTATGGTTAGGTACAGTCATCCAACGATTGTGCTTTTTTCGCAAAATGCGCTTTTGTTAAATCATTCCCCAGCGTTGCATCGATTATATGCAACGCAGGACACGCTAGATAAACTAGTAATATCATCAACCATGTGTAGTTATAACTAGTGATTATGATTGATTTGATTGTTTTTTTATAAGATAAAGTTTAATGCTAGCTAGCAACTTACCTTGGCTTACTGCATTCGCATAAGAGGCAGTCTCCCCGTGGAGTGCAACGAGAGGCAGGTGGTTATAGCGTTGGACTAGTTAACTGGTAATGTTGCAAGATTCGATCCCCCGAGCTGACAATGGGAAAATCTGTCGTTCTGCCCCTGAACGAGGTAGTTAACCCACCATTCCTAGGCCGTCAATGAAAATAAGGTGTTCTTAACTGACTTGCCTAGTTAAATAAAAGGTATAATTATTTTTTATTTTTTTAAATCGCCGCCCAAAAATACCAATTTCAGATTGTTATGAAAACTTGAAATGGGCCCCAATTAATCGGCCATTCCGATGAATCGGTCGACCTCTAGTAGAGAGAGCAATAAAGAGTGTGTGTGTGTGAGACAGAAGCCACTATTCGACTTCTGAATGCACAAAAAGATTTTAAAAAGTAACGCATTATTTTTTTGTTGTTTGAAAAACAGACGTTTTAGGCTTTTAGTTATAGTGAAACCTAAATTCTGGTGTGTTCATTTTGACAGTTACAAAACATTAAGAACACTTTCTAATATTGAGTTGCACCCCCTTGCCCTAAGAACAGCCTACATTTGTCACGGCATGGACATAAGGTGTTGAAAGCATTACACAGGGATGCTGGCCATCTTGATGCCGATGCATCCCACAGTTGTGTCAAGTTGGCTGGATGTCCTTTGGGTGGTGAACCATTCTTTATACACACGTGAAACTGTAGAGCGTGAAAAACCCAACAGCGTTGCAGTTCTTGACACAAACCGGTGCGCCTGGCACCTACTACCATACCCCGTTCAAAGACACAAATCTTTTGTCTTGCCCATTCAGCCGCTGAATGGCAAACATACACAATTCATATCTCAATTGTCTCAAAGCGTAAACATCCTTCTTTAACCTGTTTCCTCCCCTTGAAGTGGATTTGACAAGTGAGATCAATAATAGCTTTCAACTGGTTTCACCTGGTCAGTCTACATCATGGAAAGAGCAGGTGTTCATAATGTTTTGTAATTTGGTCTTTTAGTAGTACATCTAGCTCTTTTTGCCCCAGTGGTTAAACTCTACCATTGAAATTGTGATGTAGAGGCACCTGGAGAAGGTTCCTATACGTCACCTCAAGGGAGGGGTTTGGTATGAAATACACTCCCTTCTAGATGTGCTGGGTGGTACCACCTTCTGGTTTCGTATAGAAACAAGCACCTTATTTGGCAGTGGAGTGTACCAATATATAGTGGAGTGTACCAATATATATATATATAGTGGAGTGTACCTATATATATATATATATATATATATATATATATAGTGGAGTGTACCAATATATATATATATATATATAGTGGAGTGTACCAATATATTTTGCTTGATGCTTCCTTGACTAGACTACTGACGTTATACAAAATTCAAAAGGCAGCAAGGCACACATTCTACATTTTGGTTTACCGTTTCACCCACATCTATGTCAAATCAAATGTTATTAGTCACATGTGCCAAATACAAACAGGTGTAGACCTTACAGTGAAATGCTGAATACAACAGGTGTAGTAGACCTTACGGTGAAATGCTGAATACAACAGGTGTAGTAGACCTTACGGTGAAATGCTGAATACAACAGGTGTAGTAGACCTTACGGTGAAATGCTGAATACAACAGGTGTAGTAGACCTTACGGTGAAATGCTGAATACAACAGGTGTAGTAGACCTTACAGTGAAATGCTGAATACAACAGGTGTAGTAGACCTTACGGTGAAATGCTGAATACAACAGGTGTAGTAGACCTTACAGTGAAATGCTTACTGACAAGCCCCTAACCAACAATTCAGTTTAAAAAATATGAATAAGAAATAAAAGGAACAAGTAATTAAAGAGCAGCAGTAAAATAACAATAGCGAGACTATATCCATTGTAACAAGAACTAGAGGACAATGGTGGTCATAGCAACTTCCTACAACTGATTAGTGGTGCAGTCTGTGGGTTCTAATCCCACGAGGCAGAGATATAGATATATTTATAATATTCATCCCGTGCCCACACACACCTAATTTCAACTATTTATTATGCACCCAATGGGGAATTCAAATTTACACTGCAAGTGGTACTAGATGTCAGGAACTCTGCACCTCAACACTGTCAGATAACTGTCCAGAGCTGTTTGTCCACCCACAACTTCTCACCTGGATGCATTTTTTAAAGGTGAAGGGGTTGAGAGTTACCCTTTAATAGTTTATGTATTTCTGTCCTCCTACTCCCCAGATGGAGAGCACTATAAAGCAGTCAGAGAACGACCTGAACAAGCTGCTGGAGACGACGCGGAGGCTCCATGATGAGTACAAACCCCTGAAGGAACATGTCGACGCCCTCAGGATGACCCTGGGCCTTCACAGACTGCCCAACCTCAACGAAGAGGAGGAGAAACTCTCTCTGGAGTCAGTACACATACTATACACACACACTTTCACACACACATCAACTGTTCTCTTTGCTATCTTCTATCTCTGTTGCCATAGTTACTTTGAGAAGCAGAAGGCTGAGTGGCAGAAGGAGCCTCATGAGCCCACCATCCCAGAATCCCTTGCAGCAGCGGCTGCCGCGGCCCAACAGCTCCAGGTCTCCCGGAAACAAGATGCCCGCCAGACCGCCACCTTCAGACAACAGCCTCCTCCCATGAAGGTACACAGTACACACCCTCCTATGAAGGTACACACATACACACCTCTCCCCTGTCTGTGTACCAACACAATAATGACACTGTACTGACGTCTGTGTGTCTATATAGTAATAACACACTAACATCTCTGTCCTCTCTCCAGGCCTGTCTGTCATGCCACCAGCAGATCCATCGTAACGCTCCTATCTGTCCACTGTGCAAGGCCAAGAGTCGCTCCCGCAACCCCAAGAAACCTAAGAGGAAGCCTGACGAGTAGACACACACACACACACACACACTCCTACTACCACCTCATATTGCTGAATTTCACATCTGGAATTCAGTAAAACATGTCGTCATACCCTTTCCCCATGCCATGGAACCTACATTTAGTGTAATCGTCATTAAGGGTTTTCTTTTTAACAGTGCTTGAGTGTTGAAATGTAATTGTTAACCTAAAGGTTTAATAGACCATAACCATGTTATATGCAATAATACACCATACTATACTGTAGCTGTACCCATGTTGTGATTGGTTCTGGCATTAAATGTGAAACGTACTGCATTTACTTGTTCCTCTGTATTTAACATGTTTACATTGCATGAACACTCTCCATGGCTGAACTATAATGACTGTGTTGTAACTGTTTGTGATATTGGACTGTATAACCCAGGAAGTTGTTCTAATGTTTACTGAAGGCATAATGGACGGTCAAGGACTGAGAGAACCACGATGCTCATTTGCTTTTAACAGTGTTGTATGTGAAACTTGAATACAAGAATACAAAAATAAAATGTATTTTGTACTGCAGTTGGAATTGTATTTTCTTTTATACTTTAGGATGAATCTCATAATACATATGATCAATGACACGCAATGAAAGTCAGAGGCTGGGTCACACAGGGCTCTGATCAGAAGTAGTGCAGTATGTAGGAAATATTTCAGATATGTCCACACGGTGATAGTGCCAGTACGAAGGCACCTTAAGCTCAGTTCTTGTACTGCTGTCAGGTTAACATTCTGGGCCTTCAAGGTAACCCCTTCATTGACATTGCGTTGGCAGAGTACATCCAGATTCCTGTTCTGTCTCCAAGGTAACCCCAAGTTGCTATGTCTTCCTCTGGGCTGCATTTGTTCCCAGATCCTGCTGGGGGCATCAGAGGGCTTGGGGAGGCTCCTCAGCAACTCACCCAACAAACATACTGGGAAAACCTCATTTGCATTCTCCTGGTGTCCTCTTTCCCTGTCTCCTCAAAACCCATTGGATGAGAAAGCTACAGGCACCACCTCTCTGACCTCCTCCAATGGGGTTAGAGGAGGCGGCGAGAGGAGTATGCAATTGAGATTCTCCCACTGCGTCCTACAACACATGAGAACACTGATTAATATTCTGTTCTCATAAGACTTGTTGTTCTCGGGACTCGGTTACAGAGGTGTGTGTGTGTTGTACCCTGTTACAGAGGTGTGTGTGTGTTGTACCCTGTTACAGAGGTGTGTGTGTGTTGTACCCTGTTACAGAGGTGTGTGTGTGTTGTACCCTGTTACAGAGGTGTGTGTGTGTTGTACCCTGTTACAGAGGTGTGTGTGTGTTGTACCCTGTTACAGAGGTTGTGTGTGTTGTACCCTGTTACAGATGTGTGTGGTACCCTGTGTGTGTTGTACCCTGTTGCAGAGGTATGTGTGTGTTGTACCCTGTTGCAGAGGTGTGTGTGTGTTGTACCCTGTTACAGAGGTGTGTTGTACCCTGTTACAGAGGTGTGTGTTGTGTTTATCCCCCAGTATGTTAGTGTCTAGTTGAGAGTCTTCCTCCTGTGTGTTGTACCCTGTTGCAGAGGTATGCTCCATGTGTGTTGTACCCTGTTGCAGAGGTGCAGCTGTGTGTGTTGTACCCTGTTATAGAGAGTGTGTGTGTAGTTTATCCCCCAGTATGTTAGTGTCTAGTTGAGTAGTCTTCCTCCCAGTCTGATGAAGGTGTTTAGGGACAAAGCTGCCTGCTGCTGCACACACACTCCACACTCTGATGGATCATGCAGCTCCATGTCCATGGCCTGTTAATTCCCAGTCAGCTTCACACTGTAGGGGGACCACACACAGGGCACACACACAGTCACAGGGCACACACAGTGTGTCAGTAAATGGTCACAGCCAGTAGGGACATGCAGCTCAAAAGATAGACAGTTATGTGAAGAGAAATATTATTTTACCCATCTCATCTCCTCTGTGAATGTCTGGAGCTTCAGGGCAGAGATGAGCAGGGAGACCAGCTGGGTCCCAGTCTGTGAGCTGTAGGGGACCAGCTGGGTCCCAGTCTGGAGCTTCAGGGCAGAGATGAGCTGTAGGGGGGACCAGCTGGGTCCCAGTCTGGAGCTTCAGGGCAGAGATGAGCTGTAGGGAGACCAGGTCCCAGACAGGGCAGCTGGGTCCCAGTCTGGAGCTTCAGGGCAGAGATGAGCTGTAGGGAGACCAGCTGGGTCCCAGTCTGGGTCCCAGTCTGAGCTTCAGGGCAGAGATGAGCTGTAGGGAGACCAGGTCCCAGGACAGGGCAGCTGACCAGGTCCCAGTCTGGGCAGCAGGGCAGAGATGAGCTGTCAGGGCAGAGATGGGAGACCAGCTGGGTCCCAGTCTGGAGCTTCAGGGCAGAGATGAGCTGTAGGGAGACCAGCTGGGTCCCAGTCTGGAGCTTCAGGGCAGAGATGAGCTGTAGGGAGACCAGCTGGGTCCCAGTCTGGGCAGCAGGGCAGAGATGAGCTGTAGGGAGACCAGCTATGGGGACAGGGCAGCTGGGTCCCAGTCTGGAGCTTCAGGGCAGAGATGAGCTGTAGGGGGACCAGCTGGGACCAGCTAGGGGGACCAGGGTCCCAGTCTGGAGCCAGGGCAGAGATCTAGGGGACCAGCTGGGTCCCAGTCTGGAGCTTCAGGGCAGAGATGAGCTGTAGGGGGACCAGCTGGGTCCCAGTCTGGAGCTTCAGGGCAGAGATGAGCTGTAGGGAGACCAGCTGGGTCCCAGTCTGGGCAGCAGGGCAGAGATGAGCTGTAGGGAGACTGGGTCCCAGTCTGGGTCCCAGTCTGGTCCCAGTCTGGAGCTTCAGGGCAGAGATGAGCTGTAGGGGGACCAGCTGGGTCCCAGTCTGGAGCTTCAGGGCAGAGATGAGCTGTAGGGAGACCAGCTATGTCCCAGTCTGGGCAGCAGGGTTGGTCCTTTCTTTGCTCTTAACAAGGTCCTCACTGCCTCTGCAGCCTACCCCTCTGCAGCCCTTGCTCCTGTCTCTCTCTCTGTCCTTTAGGGCTGGGTGCTTCCCCTCTCCTTTCTTGGTTGTTCTCTGTGTACTTGTATGACCATCCTCCTCCACGTCTCACTCTGCAACCCCTGCCTCCCCCCTCCCTTGGAAGGCTGCTCTTTCCCCCTCTCCTCCTCCCTCCCTCTCCCTCGGAAGGCTGCTCTTTCCCCCTCCTTCTACCTCCCCCACCCTCGGAAGGCTGCTCTTTCCCCCTCTCCTCCTACCCCCCTCCCTCAGAAGGCTGCTCTTTCCCCCTCTCCTTCTACCTCCCCCACCCTCAGAAGGGCTCTTCCCCCTCTCCTCCCTGCCCCCCTCCCTCAGAGGGCTGCTCTTTCCCCTCCCTCGGAGGGCTGCTCTCCCTCCTCCCCCTCCCTCGGAGGGCTGCTCTTTCCCCCTTTCCTCCGGCCTCCCCTCCCTCAGAGGGCTGCTCTTTCTCCCTCTCCTCCTCCTCCCTCGGAGGGCTGCTTTCCCCCCTCTCCTCCCCCTCCCTCGGAGGGCTGCTCTTTCCCCCTCTCCTCCTGCTTCCCCCTCCCTCGGAGGACTGCTCTTCCCCCCTCTCCTCCTGCCTCTCTCTCCATCCCCTCTCCTGCAGTTTCTGCGTTCAGCTGATTGTTGACCTGTGTTATCATTCTCCAGAAGTAGATCTCCAGTGCCTTGCTATTAAAAAAAAGGGCCCTTTTCATGCTGCGGGAAATACCACTTCCAGTCTAAGGAACAACTTCCTCCAACATGGCGCCGCATGTTTATGAGGTCGCCGATAACTTTTTAGTAAAAAAACAAAAAAAGAAGATATTTTTATTTTATTAAAAAAATGGGTGCACAGCCTGAATGGACTAAACTTACCCTTATATGAGGAATAAGGTATTGCGATAGAGTACTGAAAATAGCGTTTTGAAACAGGCCCCAAATCGCTAAGTCCCCCTGCCAGGAAAAATACCAATAACAATTATATCTGACCCCAAAAAATCTGTACCATGTCAGACCTGCTGAAATGGGAAAAAAAACAGTACACAGTTTGGACATAAGAGAATCAAATGTAGCAGTTGTTCAAGTCTTATACACATGGCCAGCCCACTACAAGAGCACATCATGACCCACCTAGAGAACAAAACAATGATGCCAGAGAATCACTGCAAAGGAGAAATTATATTCGAAGCAAGACAATGGGCCACACACTTTTCAAATCAGACACTTACACATACCAAAAACAAACATTTTCCATAACCAGGCAAACAAAAAAAACAAGGCATTCAGAAAGGATGTAAACAACAAAGTCAATGGCTGGTGTTCCAGAAGAGTGCCAGTCAGTCATCAATGGAATCTGTATTTGCGTGCGGGTTTGATGCTGACGTAAGTTTTCTTCACCTCCTCCGTCTCCTCTTTCTTCACCAGTTGGTACCGCTCCCCTTTTGTGGTCACCACCTGGTTGCTGTGGTAACGCACCAGTTTCTTAGGGGCATCTTTAGGTGCAACAGGCCTGTGTGTTTTCTTATCCTCCTCCCTGTCCACTAGCATGTACTTCTCCAGGATGCTCTCTTTCATCTTCTGCTCTGCCTGAGGGGAACCCATCTTCCCATGGTTTACGTTTAGAGGTGTGTGGCTGAGCTGGATGTCTCCTTCGATGATGAGGCGGACAGCCTCCTCCATGTCACCTTTAGCAATGGACAACGCACTCCTGGCCTCTGATAGTCTGCACTTGGGGAACATCTCCAGAAGGAGCGGCTCCTGGGCCTCCCACTCAGGGAATGGCACCTTGGCGGTGGCCCCCTCAGTCTGTGTAGTAAGGCAGTGCATCTCCCTCACAGGAGGCCCAGTGGAGGTAGCGCTGACTGTCAGTGGGACCTCCATTCTAGCCTTTGGCACACTATTTTCTGAACTCCGGGCTGTGGCTAGTTTTGAAGCCAGGCTGAACATCATATCACAAACGTTAACACTGTCAATTTCAGCAAAGCCAGGAATGTAGGCCTCCAGCATTTCTACAAAGACCTCCACGTCAAAGTTCTCCTCCACGCTCTCCTGAGATCCCAGATCCTCCAGGACTCCAGTGATGTAGGGAAGCAACACATCATCCAGGGAACTCAGGTCTGCTTCGGGAATGCATGTCTGAATGAACTCCTGCAGGGTATCGTGGATTATCTTGTGAAGGTCCATAATGGGCCCAAAACCTGTTAACAAAAAACAATACCAAATTCAGATTTGAATCAAACGTGACGACGGAAATAAACGGGATTGCGAATTATGCTGCCTTTAACCAAACTATACGCTATCACGAATGCATTACGAATTGATGATAGATAGCTAGCTAGAAGTAAACAAAACGAATAAACCAAATGAATCGTACCGGCCACCGCTGACTGTGAAGCAGACAAAAAATGGCTAACGTAAGTTTTCAAAGGTGGACCAAACCGAACTAATATCAAAGAAAAGTGGCCACTATGATATATTATTTTCAGGATTTTCTGATCTATTGACGGACAACAATCACGTAATCAGAAGAGATGACGAGAATCGGGTTAACTATCTATAGTAGCTAAACGGGCTTCAAAGCCGTACTGCTGCAGAACAAAAAGCTAGCAAGCCGAAACGAATATCGTTGTAGTAAAGTGCAACAAAAACTACGACGTGCAAATACAAATCTAACCTTAAACGTGCAAGAAATAAAAAATGGTGTTCCAACTGTGTATCTACAAACTGTGTGAATAATTAGACAGCTAAGAGATTATAAAGACTGCTAGCAACTCAATTGTTTACACACGAATAACCACAACAGAAGCATTTATTTCTAGCGAGTTCAGCGCTGTCAACAGTGACTCCTTACCGCCACCTATCGTACTGGAGTGGGATTAGATCATGAAAAGGATCTAAAAAGAAAAAATAACGATACTTTAAACTACACTTTCATTTGTTCGCTTATATGTCGCATTACTCCATTATTTGTAAAAAAAAAAATGTATAACCCGCACGTGTATTTTCCTACGACACTGACTTTCTGATTACTTTATTCAGGAAAGGAATATTAAGACTGAAGTAGTTGCCTCAACTAGCTATCTTCAAATGAATGCACTTATTGCAGAGCGTCTGCTAAATTACAAAAATGTAAATGTATCCTATGCCTGTCTGTCATGCCACCAACAGATCCATCATAACGCTCCTATCTGTCCGTTGTGTAACGCCAAGAGTCTCTCCCACAAGAAACCCAAGATGAAGCCTGACAAGAGTACACACACACTCTCCTACGACCACCTCATTTTGATACATTTAAATCGCTGGAATTCAGTAATACATGTCTTTATAACCTTCTCCATGACATGGAACCTACATTTAGTATCATCTTCATTATCCTATGTGTTTTCTTTTTAAATCAGTGCTTGAGTATTCAAATGTAATTGTTAACCTTACAGTGCATTCATAAAGTATTCAGACCCCTTGACTTTTTCCAGATTTTGTTAAATTATAGCATCATTCTAAAATTGATTAAATTGTTTTTCCCCCTCATCAATCTATACAAAATATCCCATAATGACAAAGCAAAAAAGTTTTTGAAAAATGTTTGCTAATTTTAAAGAAAATATGTAAATGTGATATTTCAGTTTTTCCACGTATTCAGACCCTTTACTCAGTACTTTGTTGAAGCACCTTTGGCAGCGATTACAGCCTCGATTCTTCTTGGGTATGACGCTACAAGCTTGGAACACCTGTATTTGGGGAGTTTCTCCCAATCTTCTCTGCAGATCCTCTCAAGCTCTGTCAGGTTGGATGGGGAACGTCGCTGCACAGCTATTTTCAGTCCGGGTTTTGGCAGAGCAATTGCCCCGAAGCCAATCCCTCATTGTCTTGGCTGTGTGCTTAGGGTCGTTGTTCTGTTGGAAGGTGAACCTTCGTCCCAGTCTGAGGTCCTGAGCGCTCTGGAGCAGGTTTTCATCAAAGATCTCTCTGTACTTTGCTCCATTCATCTTTTCCTTGATCCTGACTAGTCTCCCAGTCCCTGCTGCTGAAAAACATCCCCACAGCATGATACTGCCACCACCATGATTCACCATAGGGATGGTGCCAGGTTTCCAACGGTGACAAAAGCGTGTAAATCTTGGTGGGGCAAAAAAAATAAGTGGAATGCATGCCAGAAAAGCCCATACACAACAACACTAAACAATACATGAACTGCACTATAACGGTGACCACAAACACAACAGCAGTCCCAACATCTTACCACTGCTACACCTGGTTATCAGTGGAGGCTTGTCTGGCATCGAAACAGTTCATTCAGCCTCATTTACTGCCTTTTAAAAAAACATAACTGATATGGCTGCCTTGCTTAAACAAATGTGGTTTCTAACGGCAATTGAGACGTACAAACTATGGCAGAAGGGGACGACAAGCGGATAAGAGGCAATCAGCAATTTCGATTAAGACAATGAGCGAGCTAGGACAGACGTAATGTCAGTCAATATAACTATTTGTTTAGCACTTTTGAAATGTACAGCAACAGAATTCAGAAGATGGGCCGTTCTTATAGTGTTCTCTCTGTACACCAAGTCAGAACAGTAGGATGAATAAAGGGGTCATAGAAGCAGACAAGAAAAGCTCCTAAAATATTTGATTTTTACATTTCTCCAAAACAGTTTATAGGCTACAGACAGAACAGTAGGCGAAATTAAGAGGGGTAAATTATTAGGGTGAGGCACATGGGATACTTACATCTTACCCAAGTGCAGACTATATGAGGCCAGGAGAGCCTTGTCCACACAGCCACTGTCACTGATTCCTTCCAAACCACTCGTTGAATTTGCGATTTCCAACTTATTGTTAATGTCCAATGGCCGATGAGCACCGATACGTTTTATCTATAATTTCTCTTCATTATTTCTCTTCCTATGACAAGGATGAAATTGGATTTGCCAGTAGATTGTCGTCTTGATTCATGATGATGACTGCTTGTCTAGCTTGCTAGCTAAAATTGTGAAAGTATGATGTTGACATGATCAGTCCAATCAAAGCTACTGTACATATAACGTGATTTGAAGTCATTTTATCTGTGGCCAATGACCTTGAGCCTTCATGGATGGGCACTTCTATGGCAGCAGCTGAAGGGCTAGAATTTTCAATGTACCGAGTCAATGTGCGGGGGTACAGGTTAGTTGAGGTAATTTGTACATGTAGGTAGGGGTAAAGTGACTATGCATAGATAATAAACAGCGAGTTTACAAGCAACATAAATTAGGAAAAAGTTGAGGTCTGTATTCGCTAAAAGTTTTTATTCAAAGTATGAATTTCGGCACCCTATGGAAGGACCGCGGATGTACAGGACAAACATAGGGACAGGTAGGCGTTTTTAACAAGTATCAACTGATGGTGACTCAATGTTGTTGCTCGCATATCATGCAACCAGTTATCAAAACTCAACTCTGCCTCGATATAAGCGAACGGAGTTGAGCGTTCTTCAGCTAATGTTGCTATTGGCTCTAACATTAGAAATGTGAAACGTACTGCATTTACTTGTTCCTCTGTATTTAACATGTTTACATTGCATGAACACTCTCCATGGCTGAACTATAATGACTGTGTTGTAACTGTTTGTGATATTGGACTGTATAACCCAGGAAGTTGTTCTAATGTTTACTGAAGGCATAATGGACGGTCAAGGACTGAGAGAACCACGATGCTCATTTGCTTTTAACAGTGTTGTATGTGAAACTTGAATACAAGAATACAAAAATAAAATGTATTTTGTACTGCAGTTGGAATTGTATTTTCTTTTATAAGATGAATCTCATTATAATACACATGATCAATGACACTCAGTGAAAATCACAGGCTGCAATCCACTTCCACGTAGGGCTGACTCGACGCAAAACTAGTTCACTACATAGGGAAAAGGGTGCCATTTCTGCTGTGCTCAGTCACATGGCCAGCATGAGGGTGCACTTAGCTCAGTTCTTGTACTGTCATCAGGGTAACCCCAGACTGACGTTCTCTTGTCTGAGTACATCCAGATTCCTGTTCTGTCTCCAAGGTAACCCCAAGTTGCTGTCTTCCTCTGGCCTGCAGTTGTTCCCAGATCCCACTGGGGGCGTCAGAGGGCTTGGGGAGGCCCCTTAGCAACTCTCCCAACAGACACACCGCGTCCTACAACACATGAGAACACAGGTTACTTCACCCACTACACTACACACCATATTTTTTTCTGGGACAGTTGGTAGTTTAGACGGCCATTTTGGCACAGAAACCTAAAATAATAACAGACCAAAGCAGGGAATGTATTGACAAGACAGAAGCAGAAAGGAACACCACAATTGAATATCCTGTACTCTATGTGCAGTCCGTCTTCCTGTGCTGTACCCTGTTGTAGAGGTGTGTTGTACCCTGTTGTAGAGGTGTGTTGTACCCTGTTGTAGAGGTGTGTTGTACCCTGTTGTAGAGGTGTGTTGTACCCTGTTGTAGAGGTGTGTTGTACTGTACCCTGTTGTACTGTACCCTGTTGTAGTGTGTGTGTTGTACCCTGTTGTAGAGGTGTGTTGTGTTGTACCCTGTTGTAGAGGTGTGTTGTACCCTGTTGTAGAGGTGTGTTGTACCCTGTTGTAGAGGTGTGTTGTACCCTGCTGTAGAGGTGTGTTGTACCCTGCTGTAGAGGTGGTGTGTTGTATACCCCTGTTGTAGAGGTGTGTTGTATCCTGTTGTAGAGGTGTGTTGTACCCCTGTAGAGGTGTGTTGTATCCTGCTGTAGAGGTGTGTTGTACCCTGTTGTAGAGGTGTGTTGTACTGTACCCTGTTGTAGGGTGTGTTGTGCCCTTAGAGGTGTGTTGTACCCTGTTGTAGAGGTGTGTTGTATCCTGCTGTAGAGGTGTGTGTTGTACCCTGTTGTAGAGGTGTGTTGTACTGTACCCTGTTGTAGAGGTGTGTTGTACCCTGTTGTAGAGGTGTGTTGTACTGTACCCTGTTGTAGAGGTGTGTTGTACCCTGTTGTAGAGGTGTGTTGTACCCTGTTGTAGAGGTGTGTTGTACTGTACCCTGTTGTAGAGGTGTGTTGTGCCCTGTTGTAGAGGTGTGTTGTATCCTGTTGTAGAGGTGTGTTGTACTGTACCCTGTTGTAGAGGTGTGTTGTACTGTACCCTGTTGTAGAGGTGTGTTGTACCCTGTTGTAGAGGTGTGTTGTACTGTACCCTGTTGTAGAGGTGTGTTGTACTGTACCCTGTTGTAGAGGTGTGTTGTACTGTACCCTGTTGTAGAGGTGTGTTGTATCCTGTTGTAGAGGTGTGTTGTACCCTGTTGTAGAGGTGTGTTGTACCCTGTTGTAGAGGTGTGTTGTACCCTGTTGTAGAGGTGTGTTGTACCCTGTTGTAGAGGTGTGTTGTACCCTGTTGTAGAGGTGTGTTGTACTGTACCCTGTTGTAGAGGTGTGTTGTACCCTGTTGTAGAGGTGCCGGCACTTCCGGCGCCGACAGAGATGGCCGCCTCGCTTCGCGTTCCTAGGAAACTATGCAGTTTTTTGTTTTTTTACGTGTTATTTCTTACACTAGTACCCCAGGTCATCTTAGGTTTCTTTACATACAGCCGACAAGAACTACTGAATATAAGATCAGCGTCAACTCACCATCAATACGACCAAGAATATGTTTTTCGCGACGCGGATCCTGTATTCTGCCTTACAACCAGTGTAACCGAGTGGATCACATGCAGCGACCAAAAAAAAAACGACTCAGAAAAAGAGGGAAACGAAGCGGTCTTCTGGTCAGACTCCGGAGACGGGCACATCGTGCACCACTCCCTAGCATTCTTCTTGCCAATGTCCAGTCTCTTGACAACAAGGTTGATGAAATCCGAGCAAGGGTAGCATTCCAGAGGGACATCAGAGACTGTAACGTTCTCTGCTTCACGGAAACATGGCTAACTGGAGAGACGCAATCCGAAGCGGTGCAGCCAGCGGGTTTCTCCACGCATCGCGCCGACAGAAACAAACATCTTTCTGGTAAGAAGAGGGGCGGGGGCGTATGTCTTATGGCCAACGTGACATGGTGTGATGAAAGAAACATACAGGAACTCAAATCCTTCTGTTCACCTGATTTAGAATTCCTCACAATCAAATGTAGACCGCATTATCTACCAAGAGAATTCTCTTCGATTATAATCACAGCCGTATATATCCCCCCAAGCAGACACATCGATGGCTCTGAACGAACTTTATTTAACTCTCTGCAAACTGGAAACGATTTATCCGGAGGCTGCATTCATTGTAGCTGGGGATTTTAACAAGGCTAATCTGAAAACAAGACTCCCTAAATTTTATCAGCATATCGATTGCGCAACCAGGGGTGGAAAGACCCTGGATCATTGTTACTCTAACTTCCGCGACGCATATAAGGCCCTGCCCCGCCCCCTTTCGGGAAAGCTGACCACGACTCCATTTTGTTGATCCCTGCCTACAGACAGAAACTAAAACAAGAAGCTCCCACGCTGAGGTCTGTCCAACGCTGGTCCGACCAAGCTGACTCCACACTCCAAGACTGCTTCCATCACGTGGACTGGGAGATGTTTCGTATTGCGTCAGACAACAACATTGACGAATACGCTGATACGGTGTGCGAGTTCATTAGAACGTGCGTTGAAGATGTCGTTCCCATAGCAACGATTAAAACATTTCCTAACCAGAAACCGTGGATTGATGGCAGCATTCGTGTGAAACTGAAGGCACGAACCACTGCTTTTAATCAGGGCAAGGTGTCTGGTAACATGGCTGAATACAAACAGTGCAGCTATTCCCTCCGCAAGGCTATCAAACAAGCTAAGCGCCAGTACAGAGACAAAGTAGAATCTCAATTCAACGGCTCAGACACAAGAGGTATGTGGCAGGGTCTACAATCAATCACGGACTACAGGAAGAAACCCAGCCCAGTCACGGACCAGGATGTCTTGCTCCCAGGCAGACTAAATAACTTTTTGCCCGCTTTGAGGACAATACAGTGCCACTGACACGGCCTGCAACGGAAACATGCAGTCTCTCCTTCACTGCAGCCGAAGTGAGTAAGACATTTAAACGTGTTAACCCTCGCAAGGCTGCAGGCCCAGACGGCATCCCCAGCCGCGCCCTCAGAGCATGCGCAGACCAGCTGGCCGGTGTGTTTACGGACATATTCAATCAATCCCTATACCAGTCTGCTGTTCCCACATGCTTCAAGAGGGCCACCATTGTTCCTGTTCCCAAGAAAGCTAAGGTAACTGAGCTAAACGACTACCGCCCGTAGCACTCACATCCGTCATCATGAAGTGCTTTGAGAGACTAGTCAAGGACCATATCACCTCCACCCTACCTGACACCCTTGACCCACTCCAATTTGCTTACCGCCCAAATAGGTCCACAGACGATGCAATCTCAACCACACTGCACACTGCCCTAACCCATCTGGACAAGAGGAATACCTATGTGAGAATGCTGTTCATCGACTACAGCTCGGCATTCAACACCATAGTACCCTCCAAGCTCGTCATCAAGCTCGAGACCCTGGGTCTCGACCCCGCCCTGTGCAACTGGGTTCTGGACTTCCTGACGGGCCGCCCCCAGGTGGTGAGGGTAGGCAACAACATCTCCTCCCCGCTGATCCTCAACACTGGGGCCCCACAAGGGTGCGTTCTGAGCCCTCTCCTGTACTCCCTGTTCACCCACGACTGCGTGGCCATGCACGCCTCCAACTCAATCATCAAGTTTGCGGACGACACAACAGTGGTAGGCTTGATTACCAACAACGACGAGACGGCCTACAGGGAGGAGGTGAGGGCCCTCGGAGTGTGGTGTCAGGAAAATAACCTCACACTCAACGTCAACAAAACTAAGGAGATGATTGTGGACTTCAGGAAACAGCAGAGGGAACACCCCCATCCACATCGATGGAACAGTAGTGGAGAGGGTAGCAAGTTTTAAGTTCCTCGGCATACACATCACAGACAAACTGAATTGGTCCACTCACACAGACAGCATCGTGAGGAAGGCGCAGCAGCGCCTCTTCAACCTCAGGAGGCTGAAGAAATTCGGCTTGTCACCAAAAGCACTCACAAACTTCTACAGATGCACAATCGAGAGCATCCTGGCGGGCTGTATCACCGCCTGGTATGGCAACTGCACCGCCCTCAACCGTAAGGCTCTCCAGAGGGTAGTGAGGTCTGCACAACGCATCACCGGGGGCAAACTACCTGCCCTCCAGGACACCTACACCACCCGATGCTACAGGAAGGCCATAAAGATCATCAAGGACATCAACCACCCGAGCCACTGCCTGTTCACCCCGCTGCCATCCAGAAGGCGAGGTCAGTACAGGTGCATCAAAGCTGGGACCGAGAGACTGAAAAACAGCTTCTATCTCAAGGCCATCAGACTGTTAAACAACCACCACTAACATTGAGTGGCTACTGCCAACACACTGTCAATGACACTGACTCTACTCCAGCCACTTTAATCATGGGAAATTATGTAAATATATCACTAGCCACTTTAAACAATGCTACCTTATATAATGTTACTTACCCTACATTGTTCATCTCATATGCATACGTTGATACTGTACTCTATATCATCGACTGCATCCTTATGTAATACATGTATCACTAGCCACTTTAACTATGCCACTTGGTTTACATACTTATCTCATATGTATATACTGTACTCGATATCATCTACTGTATCTTGCCTATGCTGCTCTGTACCATCACTCATTCATATATCCTTATGTACATATTCTTTATCCCCTTACACTGTGTATGACAGTAGTTTTTTTTTGGAATTGTTAGTTAGATTACTTGCTCGTTATTACTGCATTGTCGGGACTAGAAGCACAAGCATTTCGCTACACTCGCATTAACATCTGCTAACCATGTGTATGTGACAAATAAAATTTGATTTGAAATTTGATTTGATTTGATTTAGAGGTGTGTTGTACCCTGCTGTAGAGGTGTGTTGTATCCTGTTGTAGAGGTGTGTTGTACCCTGTTGTAGAGGTGTGTTGTACCCTGTTGTAGAGGTGTGTTGTACCCTGTTGTAGAGGTGTGTTGTACCCTGTTGTAGAGGTGTGTTGTACCCTGTTGTAGAGGTGTGTTGTACCCTGTTGTAGAGGTGTGTTGTACCCTGTTGTAGAGGTGTGTTGTACCCTGTTGTAGAGGTGTGTTGTACTGTACCCTGTTGTAGTGGTGTGTTGTACTGTACCCTGTTGTAGTGGTGTGTTGTACCCTGTTGTAGAGGTGTGTTGTGTTGTACCCTGTTGTAGAGGTGTGTTGTACCCTGTTGTAGAGGTGTGTTGTACCCTGTTGTAGAGGTGTGTTGTACCCTGTTGTAGAGGTGTGTTGTACCCTGTTGTAGAGGTGTGTTGTACCCTGTTGTAGAGGTGTGTTGTACCCTGCTGTAGAGGTGTGTTGTACCCTGTTGTAGAGGTGTGTTGTATCCTGCTGTAGAGGTGTGTTGTACCCTGTTGTAGAGGTGTGTTGTACCCTGTTGTAGAGGTGTGTTGTACTGTACCCTGTTGTAGAGGTGTGTTGTACTGTACCCTGTTGTAGAGGTGTGTTGTACTGTACCCTGTTGTAGAGGTGTGTTGTACTGTACCCTGTTGTAGAGGTGTGTTGTACTGTACCCTGTTGTAGAGGTGTGTTGTACTGTACCCTGTTGTAGAGGTGTGTTGTACCCTGTTGTAGAGGTGTGTTGTACCCTGTTGTAGAGGTGTGTTGTACCCTGTTGTAGAGGTGTGTTGTACCCTGTTGTAGAGGTGTGTTGTATCCTGTTGTAGAGGTGTGTTGTACTGTACCCTGTTGTAGAGGTGTGTTGTATCCTGTTGTAGAGGTGTGTTGTACTGTACCCTGTTGTAGTGGTGTGTTGTACCCTGTTGTAGAGGTGTGTTGTGTTGTACCCTGTTGTAGAGGTGTGTTGTACTGTACCCTGTTGTAGAGGTGTGTTGTATCCTGTTGTAGAGGTGTGTTGTACCCTGTTGTAGAGGTGTGTTGTACCCTGTTGTAGAGGTGTGTTGTGCCCTGTTGTAGAGGTGTGTTGTACTGTCCTGTTGTAGAGGTGTGTTGTATCCTGTTGTAGAGGTGTGTTGTATCCTGTTGTAGAGGTGTGTTGTATCCTGTTGTAGAGGTGTGTGTGTTGTACCCTGTTGTAGAGGTGTGTTGTATCCTGTTGTAGAGGTGTGTTGTACTGTACCCTGTTGTAGAGGTGTGTTGTATCCTGTTGTAGAGGTGTGTTGTACTGTAATCTGTTGTAGAGGTGTGTTGTATCCTGTTGTAGAGGTGTGTTGTACTGTACCCTGTTGTAGAGGTGTGTTGTACCCTGTTGTAGAGGTGTGTTGTATCCTGTTGTAGAGGTGTGTTGTACCCTGTTGTAGAGGTGTGTTGTACCCTGTTGTAGAGGTGTGTTGTATCCTGCTGTAGAGGTGTGTTGTACCCTGTTGTAGAGGTGTGTTGTACCCTGTTGTAGAGGTTTGTTGTACTGTACCCTGTTGTAGAGGTGTGTTGTACTGTACCCTGTTGTAGAGGTGTGTTGTACCCTGTTGTAGAGGTGTGTTGTACTGTACCCTGTTGTAGAGGTGTGTTGTACCCTGTTGCAGAGGTGTGTTGTACCCTGTTGCAGAGGTATGTGTGTGTTGTACCCTGTTGCAGAGGTGTGTGTTGTAACCTGTTGCAGAGGTGTGTGTGTGTTGTACCCTGTTATAGAGGTGTGTGTGTAGTTTATCCTCCAGTATGTTAGTGTCTAGTTGAGTAGTCTTCCTCCTGATGAAGGTGTTTAGGGACAAAGCTGCCTGCTGCTGCACACACACTCCACACACTGATGGGTCATGTAGCTCCGTGTCCATGGCCTGTTAATTCACACACAAATACACACACACAGAGAGATACGGCTGAGATACAATGAGACTAAACCAGGGTAGACCCACCAGAACTGATAGACAGTTACTATGCCCAGATAAAGTGTCTGTCTCACCCGTCTCATCTCCTCTGTGAAAGTCTTCATCTTCAGGGCAGAAATTAGCTGTATAGGGACAGGCTCTCCTGCAAGGTCCTCACACTCCCTCTGTCTCCTCACAGTCTTTTCCTTCTGCCTCTCACTCGCTGCTGTAGTTTCTGTGTTCTGTTTTCTGTGTATTTGTATGATCATCCTCCTCCACACCTCACTCTGCAACCCCTTCCTCCCCCTCACTCGGAGAGCTGTTCTCTCCCCCTCTTCCCCCCTCTCCTCCTGCCTCTCTCTCCACCCCCTCTCCCCTGCAGTTTCTGGGTTTAGTTGATTGTTGACCTGTGTTATCATTCTCCTGCAGTAGTTCTCCAGTGCCTCGTTCTCCTCCATACCTAGGGCCAAGAAAAAGCTATTTTCACGCCGCCAGAAATGCCACTTCAATGTCTAGGGAACACAACTTCCGCCAACATGGCGACGCATTTGTTTATGATGTTGCCAACGTAACTTCGACTTTCAAAGGTTGAACAAACCGACCTAATATCAAACACTGTGGCCACTATGTGATATTATTTTCGTGATTTTCTGATCAACTGACGGACAACTGAATCACGTAACGAGAGGAGTTGACGAAAGTTGGATTGATGCTACCTAAACTAGCTAGCTTTACGGCTGCCAGCAGACCATAACATCTAGCCTCAACGAATATAGTAAAGTGCACACAACTACAACGTACACGTAACATTAAAAACCTAACTTTGTTGGCGCAATTATGTATCCCCAAACGTTGTGATGAATTAGCTAGCTATTATATAAAATGTAAAACGCGTTAGATAGCTAGTTACACACCCAAAACTACAACAGAGCAAATATTTTCTTCTTGCGAGCGCAGTGCTGCTAACAACGAGTATTTACCGCCACCTAGCGTACTGGAGGGGGGTAGATGAAGAGGGTCCGAAAAAGAAGAAGTTCATATTCAGAAAGACTTTTGGCTACCCTTGTTATCTGCCTGCTTATATATTTTTATGTGACAACATTTTATGTAAATCATGATGCTTTATGATATTATATCATGGTATACTTTATTACCTGCATACATTTTATTGTAGAAACGTATGTTATAGGCAGGCATAATTAAACTACAAAAGCAGGCCTACTTTGAGAAATTGGCTACATTTTCAGTTTAGTTATAAGGACAAAGTAATCTAAGCTATAAGCAAACAATGGTTACATCAAATAATTTCCCTTCCCTGTGTTTTTGAGAGGCGGAAACAGACTTCACTTCCCAAAATGCCTGGAATGTGTAGATCATCTTGGAAAGGAATGTAAGATGACCATGACCACCATACTTCTACAAATGCAGAGGCCTTCTTGATCATGGTTCTGCAGGCAGGGCAGGGCAGGGCTGTGTGAACAGCTGATAGTCTACAACAGCCTCTCTGACAGTCAGACAGCTGCGCACAGACTATAAGATGGTTGCCAGTCACAGTGCAAACTAAAGAAATGGAGGTGATGACAGGCCTGTTACACGTAGACACAATACAGCACAAATCATTTATCTTAAAGGATTTCACTACACACTTACACTCTTTAAAAAAAAGAAACCTAAAGGGTTAAAGTTACTTTTGGTGATTATGGCAAGCTAAAATGAAAATGGACTGAAGTAAGCCTATCTGATTTCAGATCACACATCATTGAATGACATGTTTGCTGGTAGAGTAGTCTAGTTGTGTATTTCTACTACTGACCATCAGAACTAGAAGTGCTGCCTTATCATGTGATCTTTACTCAGGACACAGTGAAACACCAGGGAGTACCAAGGCCCCTGCCCACCAACCAAACTCACAGCCTGAGTGTCAGTGTCACTAGTCTATCACCCATCTAATTATAACCCCCCACAGTTCTCCAAGAATGGAAGTTTAGATAGGTCCATCTGTGGGACTAAAAATAGCCCCCAAGCAGCACCCAGCCAGCTAGACCCCCTCGCTGCTCTGCTGTGTTAGACAGCAACACATATGCACACCCGCGCACACATACACGCACACACACACACACGCACGCACGCACGCACGCACGCACACACACACACACACACACACACACACACACACACACACACACACACAGCTCTCAGACCCCAGTCCCTGTGTGGATACAGCAACACATTCCTCTAGGAGTCTCCTCTTCCTCCACGTGACCAACGGACCATGGAGTTATAAGAGAGTGGTAAGTGTTTACTACCAACGTCCTGATTAACATTGTTGGCAGAAAAATCCCTGGTTGGTGACCCTGTAGGTGAGGTAAGTGGAAAGCATTGTTAACCACCATTTGCTGTGTGGCTCTGGGTCTTTGGATCATGGTAGCTATAGAAGGAGTTAAATGGGGAATGGGATTCTGTCTGGGTTGGAAGTTTTTAACAATCCCCAAATCTGTTGCTTTTTGATCGTATTTTCCATGATCATACTTAGAAATATTTAATTTTCATTTCCCCATTATGCCCTCTCTGCAAAGTTGTGCAAACCCATATGGTGAGGATGTGGATTTTACTAATTTAACTCTTGCATAGTAATGTCTATTCCAAGAAGTGCTCATCCTACTTGGCTTCCAATAACACATTTACAGATGTCTGATAGTAAATTAACTGAATTGTATATATTATTCTGTGAACTGGTCTCTATGTAGTGTGTGTGAGAGATGCATGTAACACAAACATTCCCAGCACTTAAGTGGCTTATCTATTCCTGTCTATTATATATTCCCTGTCTCTATCTATTCCCTGTCTCTATATATTCCCTGTCTCTATCTATTCCCTGTCTCTATATATTCCCTGTCTCTATCTATTCCCTGTCTCTATATATTTCCATCTCTATCTATTCCCTGTCTCTATCTATTCCCTGTCTCTATCTATTTCCATCTCTATCTATTCCCTGTCTCTATCTATTCCTGTCTATTATATATTCCCTGTCTCTATCGATTCCCTGTCTCTATTGATTCCCTGTCTCTATCTATTCCCTGTCTATTATATATTCCCCGTCTCTATATATTCCCCGTCTCTATCTATTCCTGTCTCTACCTATTCCCTGTCTCTATCTATTCCCTGTCTCTACCTATTCCTGTCTATTATATATTCCCTGTCTCTATCTATTCCCTGTCTCTACCTATTCCTGTCTATTATATATTCCCTGTCTTTTATCTATTCCCTGACTCTATCTATTCCCTGTCTCTATTTATTCCCTATCTATATCTATTCCGGTCTCTATCTATTCCCTGTCTCTGTCTATTCCTATCTATATCTATTCACTGTCTATCTATTCCTGTCTCTAGCTATTCCTTGTCTCTATCCATTCTGGTCTCTGTCTATTCCTATCTATATCTATTCACTGTCTATCTATTCCCGTTCTATCTATTCCTGTCTCTACCTATTCCCTGTCTCTACCTATTCCCTGTCTCTATCTATTCCCTGTCTCTACCTATTCCTGTCTATTATATATTCCCTGTCTCTATCTATTCCCTGTCTCTACCTATTCCTGTCTATTATATATTCCCTGTCTCTATATATTCCCTGTCTCTACTTATTCCTGTCTATTATATATTCCCTGTCTCTATCTATTCCCTGTCTCTACCTATTTCTGTCTATTATATATTCCCTGTCTCTATCTATTCCCTGTCTCTACCTATTCCTGTCTATTATATATTCCCTGTCTCTATCTATTCCTGTTTCTATCTATTCCCTGTCTCCACCTATTCCTGTCTATTATATATTCCCTGTCTCTATCTATTCCCTGTCTCTATTTATTCCCTGTCGCTATCTATTACTGTCCTAAAGCACAGATGAGTCCTGGTTGGTACAAACCCAAACAGTTTAGCTATGCCTGTGTGTTTGTATTCTCCCTGTCTTTGTCTGATTCCAATTTTCTCTCAGAGGATCTATAAAGGTTATTCATTAACTGAACTGTATCCCCCCTTCTCTCTCTCTTTCTCTCTCCTCAGATGGGGGGAGTTGTAACTGTTACAGCTATAGTAACAGTATGGTCCTAGACAGTATCAACACAGCCACCAACCCTCTCAAGATGAGTCTAATGGACGTCTCCAAGATCTTCTCTCTGCTTCAGCCCAAGGAAGAGGATGAGGAGGACAATGAGCATGGCCAGGTACAGCCAATGAGCTTGCAGTGCTTTGTAACTTAGCAACCTATCACTGAGACAGCATCAGTAGACTTGCACAGCATTAGAGGGTGTGACTTCCAAGTCTACATGGGTGTGACCTAACCAGGGTCGTATTCATAAGGACATCATTTACAAATGACAAGCTTATTTTATTGAACAAGTTCAGATAGTACCTCCCTGCTTCAGTTTGTTTTGTTTTGAGTGTAGTGAATACCACCCAGCAGTGCAGCCCAATAACACTGGGTGTATGGTAAGTGGAGGTATAATACTGCTCTGTTCCCCAGGCTCTGAACCAGGCAGTGAGCAGTGATGACGTGGTGGTGTTAGCTGAGCTGTTGTCCCAGGAGAGCTACAGAAAGTCTATCAACAGCAGAAGCGGCTGGGGGATCCCTGTTACCCCACTACGGACTGCCGCAGCACACGGACACCTGAGGTGTCTGGAACTCCTGCTGGAGCACGGAGCGGAGGTGAGATATACCGATAGAAGACTTTGGACTAGCTTCTCGTACCCAGACGCCTACTCCTGACATGGACTAAAAAATCCTGGTTTAATTTATTCTGCACTTTTAGAGTTAAGGTTGATTCAAACAACAGTCATTTACTCTATGTTACTGTATAAGCATGTTGTGACAGCTGCTGATGTAAAAATGGCTTTAGAAATAAATGTGATTTAACCTATTGATTCATTATTGTTTGGTGATTGATTGGTTTTGCAGGTGGACAGTCTAGATGTGAAGGCCCAGACCCCTCTGTTTACAGCGGTCAGTGGTAAACATCTGGACTGTGTTGTGGTCTTACTGAAGGCTGGAGCCGACCCCAACGGCAGCCCGTACAACAACTGTTCCCCGGTGCTGACCGCCGCCCGCGAGGGAGACGTGGAGGTCCTCAGGGAGCTGCTTCAGTTCGGAGCCGAGGTCGACGTCTGGCCCAAAGTCCCTGAGTGGGCCTCCAACGCCACAGCCTGCAGGGGACCCCTGTACATATCCGCTGTATATGGACACCTGGACTGTTTTAAGCTGCTGCTGCTCCACGGGGCTAATCCTAACTATAACTGTAAGTCAGAGAAGATGCTGGCCAGGATCAAGCAGCCCAAGACGGTGCTGGAGATGTGTCTGAGGTATGGCTGTAAAGTGGAATACATACAGCTGCTCATAGACTTTGGGGCAGACGTGTATCTGCCCACGCTGATTATTGACAAGACCACCAAGCAGAACGAAGCGGTGGCTCTGCTGCTCAAGGAGAGAGGTGAGAACATCACACACACTTGTTTTACTTTTCTATCATATTTGTGAAACAGTTGTTTCATATTTGTTAAAGAGTTATTATACCTTTGTTACATTTGTTGCACATAAGTTATACATTTGTTACATATTTGACTGTCACATATTCAGTCTGTTCTGTAACTCTAATTGATTGATGGTTGTTAATGATGAGAACATTGGAGACATTCTCATATTTCATTGAATTAACTAGAACCTCCCCTGAATTAACTAGAACCTCCCCTGAATTAACTAGAACCTCCCCTGAATTAACTAGAACCTCCCCTGAATTAACTAGAACCTCCCCTGAATTAACTAGAACCTCCCCTGAATTAACTAGAACCTCCCCTGAATTAACTAGAACCTCCCCTGTGTTTTATTTCCAGTTTGTCCCAATACTCTGATGTCACAGACACGGCTTGCGATTCGGAGACACCTCCCCGTGGTTAATAAAATGACGTCCATAGAGCGCTTGGACATTCCCCAGATACTGAGGAACTACCTGAAACATCTCACATGACCTCTATCTCCTGACCTCTGAACTCTGCATGAAGATGATGTCACAAATGGATACGCTATATGGCTGTGTCTCAATAGTCTACAGTGGATTCCTCTGCTTCATCTCCACTGTTCTGAAAACACATGTTAGGTGAAACAATATGGAGGATGTTTTCTGCAAAACTTTCAAAAAAAGTGCAACAATTTCATACCATCCTCTTCTGTCTCTACTGAGTGCATCATGGGCTGCAAAGTCCAGTTTATTCTGTTTCTGTTGTAGGTGTGAACAATAATTATGCCACGTTTGCCTTTGAATAGCTGTAGAGGTTGAATTAGAATAAACATGTTTATTTAACTTATTCTCTGTGATTGAATTCAGCAAGTGTTTGGTAAATATAATCATTGGAAATTGGTTGAAGAAACTATGGTGAAGACAATACCCTCTCTTCTTGGACAGTTATATAAGTGCACAGAGCTTCAGGAGAAACCTTTAGTAAGTGTAAAACTACGAGTAACCACTAGGTGTCACACTACCACTGTAGATATATTCTCCATCTATGAAATCACTTCTCACCTTTGGCAAGTAATCTTTGGTCAAGCTAAAAACAATGTCATTTGTGGAATCTTGCTGGCATTAGGAGTGTCCTTGCTGATAGCTCAGCGACACAGTATGGTGTAGTGCATCAAACCAGGTTCAAACCCAGTCAGTCACTGGAGCAGCAAACAAACAGGGAAACAAGACATTGCCTTATTTGAACAGAAGGATTAGTAAACAGACAGGATATTACATCACATTACAGGATAAGGATATCCTGTCGAACGTCCACATTGACCTTAGAACACAGTTCAGTATATAGAGGTTTTAATTTCAACAGAAGTACAGTTATATCAATGTGGTTCAGTTTTTACAGAGAAATACAACATAATAATTCCCAGTGCTCTTTGATTACATCAAAACATATACATAGACTTCTCCACGATCCCCATTCACAGTTTCAGGATTTGAATAGGCATTACTTAGTTTCAGGGTTGTTTTTTTCCATTTCTACAACAAATCAAAACAAACCTAATCGAAGGCCAGAGAGAAAATATATGTTCCTGCTATTTGTACTGTACAAACATGGTGATGACATTTCAGACTGACAGATAAAATAGAAGTCATACCAGAGTCCCACCCCCTCCCCCCCCATTCTAGATGGCAATGTGAATGTACAGTGAACAGCCTAGTAGCTCCAACTAAACTTGTTACTTGTCTTGTTACCTGTTTCAGTGTCCATACATTAGTACCCTGATTGTTCTGAAACCACATACTACTGTATAACCAACTAGAGAAAAGCAACAAGGATTTGTAATGATGACTGTGTGTACGTCCCAAATGGTACCCTATTCCCTGTTTAGTGCACTACATTTGACGAGGGCCCATGGGGACTATATAGGGAATAGGATGCCATTTGGGACGAAACCAGTGCATCATATGTATCATGGCTGCTACAGATTTCTCCTTCCTTCCAGCCCTAAATATAGACTCACCCGGCCAACAACAGACACCCGGCCAACAACAGAATCAAGGGCTTATTCTGTCAATGACTAAAACAACAACATTAATATCAACATAATACACCATATTACATTTCATAAATATGTGTGATAATATTGGAAGGAAAATAAATAGTGTGTCTCCAAAATGCACCTCAAAGAATCCATAACTGTGTTGAGTAGAGCTGCTGCCATGAATAGACGGAGTACATGAATGTATTCAGGACCATGGTTACATATAGCTCCTCCTACCAGGTTTCTGATTGGTTCAGCATAAATACATGCGAACACCATGAACAGTAGATAAATCTCCTATGTGGTGTGCCGATGCCATAGAAAATGACCCATTTACCTTGAATCTGTTCTGTAGGAGTGGTAGGATATTCTATCAATAGTCAGTGTGTGGCAGAGAAATAACTGATGAAATGAACACATGATTTATCAAAGTATAAACTAGAGTCCAGTGTTATGTTAATGTCTTAACCACCAATCAATTCATTATTGATTGATAGCAAACCACAATCAAGTGTTATAATAATATTATTATGACATGTCTGTGGATTCATATTCTCTACTGTTGTCTGCCATGAATACATATAATCCCTTGAGAGAGGGAAACAGAATATTATGGCCTAGAGAAATCATCATATCATTACATGGAATGAAACAGTGGAAGGTTGTAAAATAATGGCAAACATGTTGGTTGTTAAAAGAGAAAACAAAATCTTCAAAGAGTTAATCTCATGTGTCATGCAGAACTCTGAATGCCATAAAACATCATGATATGATAATGATCTACCTGGTACCGAGGATAGAACTGGGTCTCTGGTACTGAGGATAGAACTGGGTCTCTGGTACCGAGGATAGAACTGGGTCTCTGGTACTGAGGATAGAACTGGGTCTCTGGTACTGAGGAGGATGAGGATAGAACTGGGTCTCTGGTACTGAGGGATAGAACTGGGTCTCTGGTACTGAGGATAGAACTGGGTCTCTGGTACTGAGGATAGAACTGGGTCTCTGGTACCGAGGCTAGAACTGGGTCTCTGGTACTGAGGATAGAACTGGGTCTCTGGTACTGAGGATAGAACTGGGTCTCTGGTACTGAGACTAGAACTGGGTCTCTGGTACTGAGGCTAGAACTGGGTCTCTGGTACTGAGGATAGAACTGGGTCTCTGGTACTGAGGATAGAACTGGGTCTCTGGTACCGAGGATAGAACTGGGTCTCTGGTACTGAGGATAGAACTGGGTCTCTGGTACTGAGGATAGAACTGGGTCTCTGGTCTCTGAGTACTGAGGATAGAACTGGGTCTCTGGTACTGAGGATAGAACTGGGTCTCTGGTACTGAGGATAGAACTGGGTCTCTGGTACTGAGGATAGAACTGGGAACTGGGTCTCTGGTACTGAGGATAGAACTGGGTCTCTGGTACTGAGGATAGAACTGGGTCTCTGGTACTGAGGATAGAACTGGGTCTCTGGTACTGAGGATAGAACTGGGTCTCTGGTACTGAGGATAGAACTGGGTCTCTGGTACTGAGGATAGAACTGGGTCTCTGGTACTGAGGATAGAACTGGGTCTCTGGTACTGAGGATAGAACTGGGTCTCTGGTACTGAGGATAGAACTGGGTCTCTGGTACTGAGGATAGAACTGGGTCTCTGGTACTAGAAGGATAGAACTGGGTCTCTGGTACTGAGGATAGAACTGGGTCTCTGGTACTAGGGTCTCTGGTACTGAGGATAGAACTGGGTCTCTGGTACTAGAGGCTAGAACTGGGTCTCTGGTACTGAACTGGGTCTCTGGCTAGAACTGAGGGCTAGAACTGGGTCTCTGGTACTGAGGATAGAACTGGGCCTCAAATGGTACTGAGGATAGAACTGGGTCTCTGGTCCCTTTACAGTGCCCTACTGGGTCTCTGGTTTGACTGGGTCTCTGGTACTGAGGATAGAAGTCTGGTACTGAGGGAAGCTCTGGTCCAAAGTAGTGCATTATACTGAGGATAGAACTGGGCCTCAAATGGTACCTTCTTCCCTTTACAGTGCCCTACTTTTGAACAGGAGTCTTGGAGCTCTGGTCCAAAGTAGTGCATTATATTGGGGATTATGTTGTCATTTGAGATTCAAACTAGAACTGAAGCAACACTGTTGGCAGTCTCCAACGGAAAATAATAATATTGTAATATAATATATGATCTGTTGTTTATACAGTATGCACATGTAGCTAGCTGCTAGTCACAGGTAGTATGCCTGTTCTGTCTGTTTCCTCACCATTTTATGTCAGTTAGCTTCTCTAAAATGTGGAAGTTGAACTGGAAAATGAAAAAGTAATGTAAATTAACCAAATACTGACTAACTAACTATATAATCATCTCCCACCATTCTGTCCTTCTGTCAAACCCCCTACGTCTTTCATTAATACACTGAGGAGATCAATAGGAAAATCTAAATCTAAAAATCTAAATGAACTGATTTAATCTACATTTAATTTAACCTCTACGGGATCGATTGAGCTAACGCAGGCTAATGTGATTAGCATGAGGTTGTAAGTAACAAGAACATTTCCCAGGACATAGACAAATCTGATATTGGCAGAAAGCTTAAATTCTTGTTAATCTTACTTCACTGTCCAATTTACAGTAGCTATTACAGTGAAATAATACCTTGCTATTCTTTGAGGAGAGTGGACAGTTATGAACTTGAAAATGTATCAATAAACCAATTAGGCACATTTGGGCAGACTCGATACAACATTTTGAACAGAAATGCAATGGTTCATTGGTTCAATCTAAAACTTTGCACATACACTGCTGCCATCTAGTGGCCAAAATCAAAATCATACCAAACCTGGAATAATACATTATGGCCTTTCTCTTGCATTTCAAATAGGATGAAAAAAAGCATGTTTTTTTCTTTGAATGATCTTTTACCACATCCAATGTGTTATATTGTCCTACATTCATTTCACATTTCCACAAACTTCAAAGTGTTTCCTTTCAAATGGTATCAAGAATATGCATCTCCTTGCTTCAGGTCCTGAGCTACAGGCAGTTAGATTTGGGTATGTCATTTTAGGCGAAAATGTAGGTTTTAGATAGTCTTAGGATTCGTCAGGCAAAAAGAGTGAAATGTCCCTGATATTCAATAGATGCTCTGGTACTACATTAATATTTTGGGGGTTTGTTAGGGGGTAAATGCACCAGTCAAGCACAACAACTTACGCTCACATGGAAACAGTCTGACCTATCCTGGAATACACACTGCATATGTGAGCAGAGGTTGTTGTGCTTTACTGGTGTATTTAGAGATATTTAGAAGGATATTCTGAGTGATATTTAGAGTGATATTCAGTTTGGCTCCCAGGCTCCTGCCCTTCATGTTTCTGTCTGTCTGGTTTCTCTAACACTGGGAATCCCCACTCGCAGCCACAGAGCATCCCAAATGGCACCCTATTCCTTATATAGTGCACTGCTTTTGGCCAGAGACCTATAGGGAATTGGTTTGCCATTTGGGACGGCCCAGAAAGACGAAAAGTCTTACACTGGAGTGGGAAAGAGAATACATGCCTGAATCATCGTTGCTGCATGAATAGATCCAGTAATCACTAGTGGGACGCTGGAAGGCACTGTTAGGGTATCTCTGTTAGATATCATCTCTGTTAGGGTATCTCTGTTAGATAGCATCTCTGTTAGATATCATCTCTGTTAGGGTATCTCTGTTAGATAGCATCTCTGTTAGATAGCATCTTTGTTACGGCATCTCTGTTAGATCTCATCTCTGTTAGGGTATCTCTGTTAGATCTCAACTCTGTTAGGGTATCTCTGTTAGATAGCATCTTTGTTAGATAGCACCTCATCTCTGTTAGATAGCATCTCTGTTAGATAGCATCTTTGTTACGGCATCTCTGTTAGATCTCATCTCTGTTAGGGTATCTCTGTTAGATAGCATCTTTGTTACGGCATCTCTGTTAGATCTAATCTTTGTTACGGCATCTCTGTTAGATCTCAACTCGTTAGGGTATCTCTGTTAGATAGCATCTCTGTTAGATAGCATCTCTGTTTGGGTATCTCTGTTAGATAGCCTCTCTGTTAGGGTATCTCTATTAGATAGCATGTCTGTTAGGGTATCTCTGTTAGATAGCATCTCTGTTAGATAGCATCTCTGTTAGATAGCATCTCTGTTAGGGCATCACTGTCAGGGCATCTCTGTTAGATTGCATCTCTGTTAGATAGCATCTCTGTTAGGGCATCTCTGTTAGATAGCATCTCTGTTAGGGCACAGTTAGTGTGTGTCCCAAATGGCACCCTATTCCCTACTTTTGAACATGGGCACTGGTCAAAAGTATTGCACTGTATATGGTATAGGGTGCCATTTGGGATGCATATTTGTTAGGGCACAGTTAGATCAGAGATAGACTCCTGCAGGCTTTTCTTCCAGCCCTGCTCTAACACACCTGATTCAAGATAATCACGGTCTTGGGGACCAGCTGGTTAGTAGAGTCTGGTGTGTACGTGCAGAGTTGGAATAAAATCAAACAGGAGGGTATCTCTCCAGGAGGAGGGTATCTCTCCAATAGGAGGGTAACTTTCCAGGAGGAGGGTATCTCTCCAGGAGGAAAGTATCTCTCCAGGAGGAGGGAATCTCTCCAGGTTGAGGGTATCTCTCCAGGAGGAGGGTATCTTTCCATGAGAAGGGTATCTCTCCAGGAGGACAGTATCTCTCCAGGTATCTTTTGAGGGTATCTCTCCAGGAGGAGGGTATCTCTCCAGGAGGAAGGAGGAAGGTATCTTTCCAGGAGGAGGGTATCTCTCCAGGAGGAAGGTATCTCTCCAGGAGGAAAGTATCTCTCCAGGTGGAGGGTATCTCTCCAGGAGGAGGGTATCTTTCCAGAAGGAGGGTATCTCTCCAGGAGGAAGGTATCTCTCCAGGAGGAAAGTATTTCTCCAGGAGGAAGGTATCTCTCCAGGAGGAGGGTGACTTTCCAGGAGGAGGGTATCTCTCCAGGTGGAGGGTATCTTTCCAGGAGGAGGGTATCTCTCCAGGTGGAGGGTATCTTTCCAGGAGGAGGGTATCTCTCCAGGAGGAGGGTATCTCTCCAGGTGGAGGGTATCTTTCCAGGAGGAGGGTATCTCTCCAGGAGGAAAGTATCTCTCCAGGAGGAGGGTATCTCTCCAGGTGGAGGGTATCTCTCCAGGAGGAGGGTATCTCTCCAGGAGGAGGGTATCTCTCCAGGTGGAGGGTATCTCTCCAGGAGGAGGGTATCTTTCCAGGAGGAGGGTATCTCTCCAGGAGGAGGGTAACTTTCCAGGAGGAGGGTAACTTTCCAGGAGGAGGGTATCTCTCCAGGTGGAAGGTATCTTTCCAGGATGAGGGTATCTCTCCAGGTGGAGGGTATCTTTCCAGGAGGAGGGTTGGCCACCCTGATCTAAAGCAATCATTCTAGGAACACTTTCTGGAGATACCAGGAATCAAATCATCCTTTTATCACTTTTGTTTTACTGAAATAAAAAAACATAAATTACACACCATACAAATAAAATCTAAATGATTTCTTCTTCAATAATTAATTTATATAGGGCCTATGAGAAGGCAAACAAATGACATAAAACTATATAATAATTGTTTTATATCACATTGTCGTGAGTATTGTAGATACAATGATATATCACATTGCACAAGTTGGCATACTGTATTTGATTTCCATCAACTGGTATCATCTGATAAAAAATCTGTTTCTGAATTTGTGTCTAAGTATGAACATCGCTTCCATTAATATGACAGAGTTGATCATTAATATGACAGAGTTGATCATTAATATGACAGATTTGATTAACTTAAATTCAAACTTTGAAACAGGAAAACAAAGACCTATAAACAGAGATATTCAGTGGATATTTCTCTCTAGTTTACAACGTTCTCACCCTTAAAAAACATTGAACTTTTAGGAGAAGCTCTTCTACAGAGCAACTTTCAGTCGTGAGAGGATACATTTTCATACTGGTCCACCAAGGGAATCGAAACCACAACCCTGGCATTACATGCACCATGCTCTACCAACTGATCCACATCAGAACTTGAAATGAAACCCGACACCAGTTGGTATCAGTGGAGGCTGCTGAGGGGAGGACGGCTCATAATAATGTCTGGAACGGCATCAATGGAATGGTATCAAACACATGGAAACCATGGAAACCACGTCTTTGATGTGTTTGATACCATTCCATTGACGCCGTTCCAGACATTATTATGAGCCGTCCTCCCCTCAGCAGCCTCCGCTGGTTAACACCATCTCCAATAGTGTAGTATTCTTACTTATGTCTAAAACAAGGGAACACACACAACTGTATGGTTGGCTCTGCTTCCTCAACATATGCAGAATTTAAAAAAACGAGAAAAAACCTATTTGCTTCATTGTGAATGTTAATTATATGGGACAGCTGAACAAAATGAAAAAAATAAAATGATCTGTCATATCATTTTGTCATTTTGTCATTTCTGTCATGGAATTAGATGATATGTGTCAGTCCGATCAGACAGACAGGTGAGACAGACAGGCATTCCATCTGTCTACAGCTCAGTACTCAGATATTTTACCTGTCTACAGCTCAGTACTCAGATATTCTACCTGTCTATAGCTCAGTACTCAGACAGACAGACATTCTACCTGTCTACAGCTCAGTACTCAGACAGACAGACATTCTACCCGTCTACAGCTCAGTACTCAGACAGACAGACATTCTACCTGTCTACAGCTCAGTACTCAGACAGACAGACATTCTACCCGTCTACAGCTCAGTACTCAAACAGACAGACATTCTACCTGTCTACAGCTCAGTACTCAGACAGACAGACATTCTACCTGTCTATAGCTCAGTACTCAGACAGATAGACATTCTACCTGTCTACAGCTCAGTACTCAGACATTCTACCTGTCTATAGCTCAGTACTCAGGCAGACAGGTGAGACAGACAGACATTCTACTGGTCTACATCTTAGTACTCAGACAGACAGGAACATGAAACCCTTTGTGACCCAACAGCCAGCCTCTGTGGATGGACGCAATGATTATACCCTGTCAACAGTGTTTGGTGCGTAGTAGATCATGTAAATGTTGTATTCATGTTACGGCTATTGATTATTTCCCTGACCTGCCGTAATATCATGGATAATGGCAGACATCCAATTAGATGTCTAACCTCATTAAACAAAAACAGAGTCAGATAGAAGGGAGGGAACAGAAAGAGGGAGACAACTAAGATAGAGGGAAAAGAGAGAGATAAGACAGATATAGAGGGGAATGGGGATTGAGAAGAGAGAAAGAGAGAGGGAGGGAGGGAGAGAGACAGATGGTAAAGAGAGAGAAAGAAAGGGAATAGAGAAAAACAGAAAGGACAGAGAGAGAAATAGACAGAATGAATAGAGAGTGAGAGAGATAGACAGAGGGTAAAGAGAAGAGAGAGATAGACAGAGGGTAAAGAGAAGAGAGAGAGAGAGATAGACAGCGGGTAAAGAGAAGAGAGAGAGAGAGAGAGAGACAGAGGGTAAAGAGAAGAGAGAGAGAGAGAGAGAGAGAGGGTAAAGAGTAAAGAGAGAGAGAGCGAGAGAGATAGACAGAGGGTAAAGAGAAGAGAGAGAGATAGACAGAGGGTAAAGAGAAGAGAGAGAGAGAGATAGACAGAGGGTCAAGAGAAGAGAGAGAGAGAGATAGACAGAGGGTAAAGAGAAGAGAGAGAGAGATGGACAGAGGGTAAAGAGAAGAGAGAGAGAGAGAGAGAGAGAGAGAGAGAGATATGGTCTGACCAGTCTTTAATGGGACAGTCGTCAGTGATGCTGACGACAGAACTTCTGAGAAACATTAGAACCGGCCAACAGCTCTCCTGTCAGTCAAAGTGGCACCCCACCTACCAAACAATATAGGGAATAGGATGCCATTTCAGCCTCATCGTTGCAGTGCACACTCACAACAACATAATCCTCACAGACACACACATCAACACAACGCCTGTCATCTACACAATCATACTGTACTGTAGGTAGGTGGACTCACTAGTTCTGGTAAAGAAACATTAAATATGCTTACTTCAAATATGGAAAAGAGGCAGAGCCTGAAAAAAACAAAATAAAAGCTATCTCCATGAATCCAGGACATTCAGATGGCGATGGTGGGGTTGAGGGCTGTAGTAGTAGATTCCTGTACAGTACAGTTCAGTATGGAACAGGAGTGTCTACTGAAGGAGAGAAGCATTGGAACTCAGAACCAAGAACAGTTAGAATGAAGTGAAGAAGTTAGAATCCATAGTTCTCCAGTCTCCTGGGTGACAACTCACAAACTCAGTCTCCACAATGAAACTCACAAATAAACATCATTGGTCCTTCTTCCAGTAGTTCTTTTTTTTGTCTTCAATTATTTTTCACAGGACAACGATGTAATCTTCCAAATATTTTAGTTTGAGTGTTTCTCAGAAAAAAATAGATGGTCCTTGGAAAGAGTCTGTTTCTCTATTTCTTAAAAGGTGTTAATCTAGTAAAATTGTTGTGCCAGAAAGGAGCCTGGCCTCGTTTGGATTGACTCAATTCAAAAACCTCTGCATGTGCCAAGTCCTTTGCTAGGTCATACTGTCCCAGGGGTAGGGGATCCTGGGGAGGGGGGTAGGAGGGGGGCACGCACCTGTTCACACCTTGAAGGCAGGTGCAGAGTAGGGGGTGGGAAGGAGGAAGAAGAGTAGGGGGCAGGAAGGAGGGAACAGAGTAGAGGGCAGGAAGGAGGGAACAGAGTAGGGGGCAGGAAGGAGGGAACAGAGTAGGGGGCATGAAGGAGGGAACAGAGTAGGGGGCAGGAAGGAGGGAACAGAGTAGGGGGGTGGGAAGGAGGAAGAAGAGTAGGGGGCAGGAAGGAGGGAACAGAGTAGGGGGCAGGAAGGAGGGAACAGAGTAGTAGGGGGCATGAAGGAGGGAACAGAGTAGAGGGCAGGAAGGAGGGAACAGAGTAGGGGGCAGGAAGGAGGGAACAGAGTAGGGGGCAGGAAGGAGGGAACAGAGTAGGGGGCAGGAAGGAGGGAACAGAGTATGGGGCAGGAAGGAGGGAACAGAGTAGGGGGCAGGAAGGAGGGAACAGAGTAGGGGGCAGGAAGGAGGGAACAGAGTATGGGGCAGGAAGGAGGGAACAGAGGGGGCAGGAAGGAGGAACAGAGTAGGGGGCATGAAGGGGGCAGGAAGGAGGGAACAGAGTAGGGGGCAGGAAGGAGGGAACAGAGTAGGGGGCAGGAAGGAGGGAACAGAGTATGGGGCAGGAAGGAGGGAACAGAGTAGGGGGCAGGAAGGAGGGAACAGAGTAGGGGGCAGGAAGGAGGGAACAGAGTAGGGGGCAGGAAGGAGGGAACAGAGTATGGGGCAGGAAGGAGGGAACAGAGTAGGGGAAGAGGCAAAGAGTAGAATCAAGGGGGTGAAGAAGTGGATAACCAGAGAAACATGGTCAGTATTGGATCAGAAACAGAACATTGTACACAACATCTAGTCATGCTTTCACAACAAACAAGCAACTACAACTATGCACTACGTTGTTCAGCTCTGTGTTACTGTTGTAGCATGTAATATTATGATCATATGATGATGCTTGAGGATGGAAAATACACATCTCTGCTCTAGTAATGACACAAGGGAGAACTAGAGATGCTATTCAAACAATCCTTGAATCAGGCAAACACGAGGACCCGGGGAAATAACATTCTTCCAGCACATATATGAAATCAGGCGCTTCCATTGACGAAGGAGAGTGTTATTCTGTCTTTGCTGATTAAGTGTTTGATTGAATAGCACCCTAAGACTACGCAAAGTAAGAGCAATCAACATAGATTTATAAGAATAGAAAGCTGCTGGACTACGATCTATGAGCATTACAACAACTACTCCACAGCCAATATGAAACTGTGAATAATCAATATTTGATGATGGAAAGTTTTAAAGTTGCCATGGCATCTTGAAAAACACAGTGTCCTTCTTCGTATTTTTAACTGATTATAGACACGGTTTCTCTATGGAGATCTTGGAGAGCCTTGAGAGTAAAATAGAACATACTAGATCAACATGCTCTAATGCCATTGGTAATTATAGTAGTAGTAGATTTCTTATCAGTTGCCATGGCAGCTTGTTGCATTATCTCTACAGTAAACAAAACTCTAATGAATGATATACCTTTATCATTTTCAAACCATGTCCATAAAACAAGGCCCTCTTTCTCAAGATGATATCTAACAATGAATCTGAAAATTCAAGAGCAGTACTTCACCTTGTGCCAACCGTGTAACACACACACAGTTACTGTCAAACCACGATGTAATACACATACAGTTACTGTCAAACCACGATGTAATACACACACAGATACTGTCAAACCACGATGTAATACACACACAGTTACTGTCAAAACACGATGTAACACACACACAGTTACTGTCAATCCACGATGTAATACACACACAGTTACTGTCAAACCACCATGTAATACACACACAGGACAGTACAGTACTGTGGCACACCAAACCAAACACAGAACAACACAGTTCTGACACACATCTAGGGCTCTATTTTAACAAGCCTAACCCAGTGGTAAATCTCAGAGATGGCAGTAGCGCTATAGGTCAAAATATTTGTACTATTTTCACAGCCAGAATTATGAGTGCAGTAGCTGGCGCTGGTGTGAAAGGGCAGGGTTTTGACGAATAAACAACCTGTAGGTGTGACTAGGGCCTGGCCACTCACTGGCCAATCCATGTGTTCCATGGCTTAGTCTACTGCATGCATTTGTCTCGAGTTCTGGAAGTTATTGACAATCTTTAAGTTCGGCTGGGGACATGGCATATTTTCCTCCTGGTCCATAATATATTGATACTACTACAGTTTACAGTATATTGATACAACGTTTATAGTATATTGATACCACTACAGCTTATAGTATATTGATACCACTACAGTTTATAGTATATGGATTCTACAGTTTATAGTACATTGATACTACTACAGTTTATAGTATATGGATTCTACAGTTTATAGTATATTGATAATAGTCGAGTTTATAGTATATTGATACTACTGCAGTTCATGTTGATACTACTACAGTTTATAGTATATTGATACTACTACAGTTTATAGTATATGGATTCTACAGTTTATAGTATATTGATACTACTACAGTTTATAGTATATGGATTCTACAGTTTATAGTATATTGATACTACTACAGTTTATAGTATATTGATACTACTACAGTTCATGTTGATACTACTACAGTTTATAGTATATGGATTCTACAGTTTATAGTATATTGATACTACTACAGTTTATAGTATATGGATTCTACAGTTTATAGTATATTGATACTACTACAGTTTATAGTATATTGATACTACTACAGTTCATGTTGATACTACTACAGTTTATAGTATATTGATACTACAGTTCATGTTTATAGTATACAGTTTATAGTATATGGATTCTACAGTTTATAGTATATTGATACTACTACAGTTTATAGTATATGGATTCTACAGTTTATAGTATATTGATACTACTACAGTTTATAGTATATTGATACTACTACAGTTCATGTTGATACTACTACAGTTTATAGTATATTGATACTACTGCAGTTTATAGTATATTGATACTACTACAGTTTATAGTATATTGATACTACTGCAGTTTATAGTATATTGATACTACTACAGTTTATAGTATGTTGATACTACTACAGTTTATAGTATGTTGATACTACTACAGTTTATAGTATATTGATACTACTACAGTTTATAGTATGTTGATACTACTACAGTTTATAGTATGTTGATACTACTACAGTTTATAGTATGTTGATACTACTACAGTTTATAGCATATTGATACTACAGTTTATTAAATAGCATAGGCTACATACAATAACTTAATAGCAACAGTAAAGTAAAAACATCCAGTGTTTGCTCAATAGCCACACTTGGGAGTGTTGGCAGTCAAAATGGTTGTAATTGGCTTCACCAAGCCTAGCCAACAAGCGCATCGCAATTCTCCTGAAATAAAACATTTTAGGTTCCTGTAAATTGTATTGTATGTGTGAGACAGGTTCTCAATAAGCCAGATATAGCCTAGGACTACCGCCGATGCTGCATTATAGGACTGAACATTTGAAATAAGTTTGGAGGCGAGCGTCTCTGGTCACCTGAGGAGATGGGCTCTTTGAAGATGGGAATGGATACTTGAACAAGTGAAAGGTCGCAAGCAGGTAGGCATGTGTGTGTCTGTTTTTGGATGTGCAGTATATTTTCAATTCAAGGTACTCTGACGAATAGAACATTTAAACACCTTTTATGGATCGGCTGCGTTGCAAGGCCAGGATAAAAAAGACAAGACGTATTGCTGTAGAACCAGCCTTAGTACCCTAGGCCCAGGGTAAGGGTAGCACTATGTAGGGCCTGATATGAAATGGAAAACAAGAATAAATTTAAAAAACAGCAACAATATTTATAAATAGGGTGGGGTCAGAAGCATGATGTCGTAAAGCGCATCGCTCGTTCCATGGCACAGTGTGCACAGGTAGGTCTAAATGTCTTTACGCATAACACTGGCACATCTATACAAAATACTAGGATACTGTCGATTGTATCGTTGCCTATGTGCGAGGCAGATCCTCAAAATAATCTGCCGTTGGTAAAGCATTTATAGGAGGACTGAGGACTATAGGAGGACTGAATAGTTGGTTATCAAACGAGGGGCTCTCTTTGAGACTGGGGATGGATAACCTACTGAACAAGCTGAATGAAATATGCAGGTATGTCAATTGAAAAAGCATGAGGGCAAAAATCTCCAAAATATTTCACGTCACTCTCAGTAGACCATTTAAAAGCCCTGTATCCAGAGGCTACTTGGCTAATGGCCAGGATAAATGCAATGCTTATAAACCAGGCTTAATTAAGCGGAGGGGAGGCTACACTTGATTTCTTATCAAATTAAATAAAATGGGGAGGGGACCAAATGGGGAGGGGACCAAATGGGGAGGGGACCAAATGTTTTTACGCTTCTAAATACGGTACAAATCTCTCTTCCAAAGACAATTTCATTCCAATAGAGCCCCTAGACTGAGGAATGGGCCATCTTAACAGAAACAACATTCACAGAGAGACCACACACATCTGTTATGATGAGTCTAACGGAACAAAACACACATCACATCAACAACGGAAAACAACACACATCCAACTGGCATTCTTTACACCTTCTGCATTTTCACTTCATGAAAACTATGATTTAATATTCACCATGCATAAAACCCTCTGTCTTTTCATCGGTGTTTAGCAGTCATTTGATTCACAAGTCTCTGCTGGAAAACTGTGTGATTAGATTTGACACTTTTTGAACGGTTGTAAATCGATTTGTAAACAGAAAGCCGAAGATCAGGTCACAACATGGTGAGAGGCATAGGTAAAAGTGTGATGTGCCGTGTGTATTTACAGTAAAAGTGTGATGTGCCGTGTGTATTTACAGTAAAAGTGTGATGTGCCGTGTGTATTTACAGTAAAAGTGTGATGTGCCGTGTGTATTTACAGTAAAAGTGTGATGTGCGGTGTGTATTTACAGTAAAAGTGTGATGTGCAGTGTGTATTTACAGTAAAAGTGTGATGTGCAGTGTGTATTTACAGTAAAAGTGTGATGTGCAGTGTGTATTTACAGTAAAAGTGTGATGTGCCGTGTGTATTTACAGTAAAAGTGTGATGTGCCGTGTGTATTTACAGTAAAAGTGTGATGTGCAGTGTGTATTTACAGTAAAAGTGTGATGTGCAGTGTGTATAATTTACAGTAAAAGTGTGATGTGCAGTGTGTATTTACAGTAAAAGTGTGATGTGCAGTGTGTATTTACAGTAAAAGTGTGATGTGCAGTGTGTATTTACAGTTACAGTAAAAGTGTGATGTGCAGTGTGTATTTACAGTAAAAGTGTGATGTGCAGTGTGTATTTACAGTAAAAGTGTGATGTACAGTGTGTATTTACAGTAACAGTGTGATGTGCAGTGTGTATTTACAGTAAAAGTGTGATGTGCAGTGTGTATTTACAGTAAAAGTGTGATGTGCAGTGTGTATTTACAGTAAAAGAGTGATGTGTGGTGTATATTTACGGTAAAAGAGTGATGTGCGGTGTGTATTTACAGTAAAAGAGTGATGTGCGGTGTGTATTTACAGTAAAAGAGTGATGTGCGGTGTGTATTTACGGTAAAAGAGTGATGTGCGGTGTATATTTACGGTAAAAGAGTGATGTGCGGTGTGTATTTACAGTAAAATAGTGATGTGTGGTGTGTATTTACAGTAAAAGAGTGATGTGCGGTGTGTATTTACGGTAAAAGAGTGATGTGCGGTGTGTTTGTACGGAGTGTGTGTGTGTGCGCGAGAGGCGCAGGTAAAAGTGTGTGTGAGGCTTGTTAAGTAAACAGCGATGAGAAGACAGAGTGTCAGAGAGAAGAGAGAGAGAGAAAGGTAAATCACCTGGTGTCTTCGTGATGTCTCACCTTTCTGTTTAGATACCTTCCTCACAGTCAGGGCTGCCTGACGCTTCTGGTACTCTGAGATCTCAAACCCTGAAACACACAGGCTCTATGTTAACCTTGAGTTAATGCAGAGTGTACACCATGACTGCAAGCCTACTGTCTGAACACAAATAGAATACAATAGACCCTCTTTGTTTAATGTAAAATTAACATTTGACATCATCTCAAGTAGGTGAAAAATGTGTGACTGAGAACCATCAAGAAGGTGAGTGTGAGTATAAGTGGTGTGTGTGTGTTTATGTGTGTTTGTGTGTATGTGTATGTGTGTGTGAGTATAAGTGGTGTGTGTGTGTGCGTGTGGTGTGTCTGTGCATGAGTATACGTGGTGGGTGTGTGTGTGTTTGTGTGTGTGTGTGTGTGTGAGTATAAGTGGTGTGTGTGAGTGTGTGTGTGTGTTTGTGTGTGTGTGTGTGTGAGAGTGTCTGTAAGTGTTTAAGAATGTGTGTGTGTGTGTGTGTGTGTCTGTAAGTGTGTAAGAATGTGTGTGTGTGTCTAACCGATTTTCTCATCCTCCTGCACCATCTTCCTCTCCTCGTGGAAAGCCCGGAGCCATCGTATCTTCTCCTCCTGTTTCTTGGACAGGAAGATGTGGAGCTCCTCGCTGTCTTTGTTGTGCAATTTGAATGCGTTCTTCACGCTCACGTTGAAGTCTTCGTCACGACCATCGATGGCGTCCCGCACGTCATAGCGGTCCATGTCGATACGGCCCTTATAGTACAGGATGTCCCTACGAATCAGGTCCTAGAGAGAGAGGTGTTGTTAGGCCTTTATAGTACAGGATGTCCCTACGAATCAGGTCCTAGAGGAGAGAGAGGTTGTTAGGCCTTTATAGTACAGGATGTCCCTACGAATCAGATCCTAGAGGAGAGAGAGGTTGTTAGGCCTTTATAGTACAGGATGTCCCTACGAATCAGATCCTAGAGAGAGAGGTGTTGTTAGGCCTTTATAGTACAGGATGTCCCTACGAATCAGATCCTAGAGAGAGAGGTGTTGTTAGGCCCTTATAGTACAGGATGTCCCTACAAATCAGATCCTAGAGAGAGAGGTGTTGTTAGGCCCTTATAGTACAGGATGTCCCTACGAATCAGGTCCTAGAGGAGAGAGAGGTTGTTAGGCCCTTATAGTACAGGATGTCCCTACGAATCAGGTCCTAGAGAGAGAGGTGTTGTTAGGCCTTTATAGTACAGGATGTCCCTACGAATCAGGTCCTAGAGGAGAGAGAGGTTGTTAGGCCCTTATAGTACAGGATGTCCCTACGAATCAGGTCCTAGAGAGAGAGGTGTTGTTAGGCCCTTATAGTACAGGATGTCCCTACGAATCAGATCCTAGAGGAGAGAGAGGTTGTTAGGCCCTTATAGTACAGGATGTCCCTACGAATCAGATCCTAGAGAGAGAGGTGTTGTTAGGCCCTTATAGTACAGGATGTCCCTACGAATCAGGTCCTAGAGGAGAGAGAGGTTATTAGGCCCTTATAGTACAGGATGTCCCTACGAATCAGGTCCTAGAGGAGAGAGAGGTGTTGTTAGGCCCTTATAGTACAGGATGTCCCTACGAATCAGGTCCTAGAGGAGAGAGAGGTTGTTAGGCCCTTATAGTACAGGATGTCCCTACGAATCAGGTCCTAGAGGAGAGAGAGGTGTTGTTAGGCCCTTATAGTACAGGATGTCCCTACGAATCAGGTCCTAGAGAGAGAGGTGTTGTTATGCCCTTATAGTACAGGATGTCCCTACGAATCAGATCCTAGAGAGAGAGGTGTTGTTAGGCCCTTATAGTACAGGATGTCCCTATGAATCAGGTCCTAGAGGAGAGAGAGGTTGTTAGGCCCTTATAGTACAGGATGTCCCTACGAATCAGGTCCTAGAGAGAGAGGTTGTTAGGCCCTTATAGTACAGGATGTCCCTACGAATCAGGTCCTAGAGAGAGAGGTTGTTAGGCCCTTATAGTACAGGATGTCCCTACGAATCAGGTTCTAGAGGAGAGAGAGGTTGTTAGGCCCTTATAGTACAGGATGTCCCTACGAATCAGATCCTAGAGGAGAGAGAGGGAAGTGGTGTCAGTTTGTGTGTGTGTGTGTGTGTGTGTTGTGTCTCTGATTGGTTTTATCCTGCAGACGTTTCCCCATATTATCCTCTTATGCAACCCTCTCCATCTGCCACAAAAACACACAACTCCTTAAACTCTCAACAACAAAGCTCTATCCTCTCATTTCTTTCTTTCTTTCTTTCTTTCTTTCTTTCTTTCTTTCTTTCTTTCTTTCTTTCTTTATTTCTCTTTGTCTCTCTCTCGCCCTATCTCACCACCCTCTCTCTCTTCTCTGTCCTCAACAACAAATCTCTATCCTCTCTTCTCAATAACAAAAACAAAGCCCTGGTTTAAAGCTAGCTCACAAACCTCAAGCTAAACCATTAAGCAACAGAGATATGCATAGCTGTGAATTATAGACTTCTTCTACCAGTGGTCATTCAACACAATGAGACGGAGACGGGAACAATACTGCCCTTATTATAGAGGATGAGAGGAGGAAGGAAGAGAGAGAGAGAGAGGAACATGCCAGAAACACACCCTGAGGGCAGCCATTGCACATGTTGTGTTGTACATCGTGAATAAGAAACTCAAGAACAAAGATGAGGGATTCATAATTAAGCATGTTCCGCAGACATCCCCGAGCAGTGTGTGTGTGTGTGTGTGTGTGTGTGTGTATGTGTGTGTGTAGGATGGCCAAGCCATGTTAGGACACAGGCCATCATTCCTTGCACTGTAGATCCTACCAGAACTGGTTTGGAACAGGACAGAGAGGAGAGGTTTCATACCTTCTATATATACCTGAACTGGTTTGGAACAGGACAGAGAGAGGGGAGGTTTCAGGACAGAGAGGGGAGGTTTCATACCTTCTACATATACCTGAACTGGTTTGGAACAGGACAGAGAGGGGAGGTTTCATACCTTCTACATATACCTGAACTGGTTTGGAACAGGACAGAGAGGGGAGGTTTCATACCTTCTACATATACCTGAACTGGTTTGGAGCAGGACAGAGAGGGGAGGTTTCATACCTTCTACATATACCTGAACTGGTTTGGACCAGGACAGAGAGAGGGGAGGTTTCAGGACAGAGAGGGGAGGTTTCAGGACAGAGAGGGGAGGTTTCAGGACAGAGAGGGGAGGTTTCAGGACAGAGAGGGGAGACTTCAGGACAGAGAGGGGAGGTTTCAGGACAGAGATGGGAGGTTTCAGGACAGAGAGGGGAGGTTTCAGGACAGAGAGGGGAGGTTTCAGGACAGAGAGGGGAGGTTTCATACCTTCTTACAGAGGACCAGCTGGTGATCAAAGAGGAAGAAGACCCGTTGCTGACTGCGTCCATAAGGCTGGTAGATCCAAGACATTTCTCCTGTATAGATCAACTCCGAGCTCCGGTCCAGGATGTCATCACCCTGGGGACCATAATAATACATGTCTTTATTTAGCACTATTCAAGGACCTAAAGACGCTTGTTTTAAACACACACACACACACTCCGTTGAGGGATAGTTCGTTCAGAGTGGTGCACAGTACGTACCTCCCAGTCCAGAACGGAGGCCTGCCATTGGGCGATCTTGTCAATGTTCTCCAGCCTCCTCTTCCTCTCGTTGATCTGCTGAGTGACGTTACGCATCACCGCCAGCGCTGCCGCCACGTAGCGATAGTCACTATGGAGACAGAACACACATTACAGCAACCATGTAGCAATAGTCACTATTGAGACAGAACACACATTACAGCAACCATGTAGCAATAGTCACTATGGTGACAGAACACACATTACAGCAACCATGTAGCAATAGTCACTATGGTGACAGAACACACATTACAGCAACCATGTAGCAATAGTCACTATGGAGACAGAACACACATTACAGCAACCATGTAGCAATAGTCACTATGGAGAC
>NC_056449.1:33025352-33035352 GCF_018296145.1 Oncorhynchus tshawytscha
GCAAAAAGGTCCATGTGACCACGCAGCCATCATACCGCTCAGGAAGGAGACTCGTTGTGTCTCCTAGAGATGAATGCACTTTGGTGGGAAAAGTGCACATCAATCCCAGAACAACAGCAAAGGACCTTGTGAAGATGCTGGAGGAAACAGGTACAAAAGTATCGATATCCACAGTAAAACAAGTCCTATATCGTCATAACCTGAAAGGCCGCTCAGCAAGGAAGAAGCCACTGCTCCAAAACCGCCATAAAGAAGACAGACTACGTTTTGCAACTACACATGGGGACAAAGATCGTACTTTTTGTAGAAATGTCCTCTGGTCTGATGAAACAAAAATAGGACTGTTTGGCCATAATGACCATCATTATGTTTGGAGGAAAAAGGGGGAGGCTTGCAAGCCGAAGAACCATGAAGCACAGTGGTGGCAGCATAATGGTGTGGGGGAGATTTGCTGCAGGAAGGACTGGTGCACTTCACAAAATAGATGGCATCATGAGAAAAGAAAATTATGAGGATATATTGAAGCAACATCTCAAGACATAAATCAGGAAGTTAAAGCTTGGTCGCAAATGGGTCTTCCAAATGGAAAATGACCCCAAGCATACTTCCAAAGTTGTGGCAAAATGGCTTAAGGACAACAAAGTCAAGGTATTGGAGTGGCCATCACAAAGCCTCAATCCTATAGAAAATGTTTGGGCAGAACTGAAAAAGCGTGTGTGAGCAAGGAGGCCTACAAACCTGACTCAGTTACACCAGCTCTGTCAGGAGGAATGGGCCAAAATTCACCCAACCTGTTGTTGGAAGCTTGTGGAAGGCTACCTGAAACGTTTGAGCCAAGTTAAACAATTTAAAGGCAATACTACCAAATACTAATTGAGTGTATGTAAACTTCTGACCCACTGGGAATGTGATAAAAGAAATTAAAGCTGAAATAAATAATTCTCTCTACTATTATTCTGACATTTCACATTCTTAAAATAAAGTGGTGATCCTAACTGATCTAAGATAGGTCATTTTTACTGGCATTAAATGTCAGGAATTGTGAAAAACTGAGTTGAAATGTATTTGGCTAAGGTGTATGTAAACTTCCGACTTCAACTGTACAAGTACTCAGTCTCTCTCTGCCTGACCAATAGAAGGACATACTGTACAGAGGTTGTGTGGAGGTTATGGGAACGTTAGATGTGCATTGGTTGATTGACTGGGCAAAGTTTGAGAGGCGTTGCGTCGGCAGGCTGAGCGGTGGGTGGTGGGGGGTATGGCTGGATGGTTGATTGATGATGTTGGGGAAACGCACCTTAGACGTAGTGTTTTGGAACCGAGCAGTTGCTATGGGGTTGATATAGAAAACCTGTTTTGTTTGGGGTTGAGGAGGGTGGGGTTCGACCTTAGAAAGAAAGAATGACAGAAACACACCGGTTCACTCAATGCCTGGATCGACTCAATGGATGGAGAGGTATTGGTGGTGGGGAGAAATTGGTTCAGCCTCTGGACATGGAGTTGTCAGGGTTGGGATGGCCATTGGGGTCTGGAGAAAGCCTTTAATTGGTAATGTATGGAGCCTTTACTCAGTTAAGTAGGAAGTGTTTACTAGAGTATGTCCTCTTTAGCTGTAGTGTGTGTAGCCTTTACCAGGTAATGTATGAAGCTAACAGGAAGTGTACTGTGAAGCTAAGAGGAAGTGTACTGTGAAGCTAACAGGAAGTGTACTGTGCTGGCTTGGATATCATACTGTTCTTTTTAGCAGGGTTCCAGCAACTAAAGTAGATGGGTTACCAGGCCAGCCCAGCTTGGCTTGGCTTTTCCCTACAGATGTAGGATCTTAATTTGATCACCATGTTGCAGGAGAACTTAAAACTTAAATGTAAAACTTTCTGTCATTTACACTTTCAGACATGATTTTCCTGAAAAATGTATCAATCCCTTAATTATATATCCATTCATTATAATCCACATAACAATTCACATTTCCTGTTGCTGCAGGACTATTTTCCTCCTGTAGCAAACTGGCTCAAATGAAGATCCTACGTGGGTATAGTGTGAATCGGGGCACTCAGAAGACTAGGGTGACGTGAGGTATCACTAACTCACCCGTACGAAGCTGGCGGGGAACCACCCCTCCTCCTCGTCAATCTGACCCCACCACCAGTCCTTATTGGACGCGTCCAGCACCTTGATGACATCACCGGCCTTAAACGCCAACTCTCGGTCGGCCATGGTCACATGGTCCCATACTGCCTCAGCGCTGACGATAGATCCTCCACTTATCAACTGGAGACAAGGAACAAGGGAAGAGAGGGAGGGAGAGGGAGAAAGAGAGAGGGGGGAGGAGAGAGTGAGAGAGAGAGAGAGAGAAAGAGAGAGAGAGACAGACAGACAGACAGACAGACAGACAGACAGACAGACAGACAGACAGACAGACAGACAGACAGACAGACAGACAGTGATTATTCTCAATTCCACTGACACAAACATACACACAATATCATCAAGCTACATTTTATTGAACTGCAATGAGACTAAATTGAATTAACCTCTGTGTTCGAGGCTATTAGGTCATTATCAGAAGCTTACAGCCAAGTGAAATACCATTAGCAACGATGTCATGTCAGCCACCGTAGGGAGGCACTGCTCACCAGAAAACAGAACATGCTGAGGCATGAATCGCTAAAAGTGTAGCAACATTTAGTCAGTTTAGTCATAATTCCGTGCTCACATCCCCATCTAATCGTATGTGAGTGAGTCCCTTGTGCTTCAAACCCACACAGAGTAATGCATGTTAATACCAGCAACCAGAGCTAAAGTCCTTAGCATCCCATCATCGCTAACACAACAACACCCAAGACACAATACAGAAGGTAGGGAGGTGACCCCACCAGTGTCAGCGCAGGCTCTGTGACTGACTGATGATAACATTACAGAATAATTACAACAGTGTTGATGTAATATTCACATCAAGGACCAAAGATTGCTCAGATTCTCTGTCAGACTCTCTCTCTCTCTCTCTCTCTCTCTCTCTCTCTCTGCACAAGTGTTACAGTGTGTGTGCTAACTGTTTGTGTGTGGGTGTGTAAGCGTTTCCGTTAGGAAAATGTGGCGCACGGACATTTCACCGGCAGCATTTTAATTTACAGGACATTCTAGAAATGTACTGGACCCATATGGATTGGGTGGATAACCTGATTAGAGAGTTCACCCACGGTGCTCAGAATGACAGAAATCACAGTTGGATGATGGGAATTCATCGTAACAGAACATGCAATGGCTTTGCGTCCTTCTTAATGAATTCCGATGCTTTGAAGATATTACAATAACTGTCCACACTTACTTTTCCTCAGCCAACAAGACGAGAAAACGAACAGCAACATCACTACCCACAGGGCACGCACCGGTTGAATCAACATCGTTCCCACGTCATTTGATTGAAATGACGTTGAACCAACGTGGAATAGACGTTTACTTGACATCTACTAACCCTCATAGTAGAAAGGTTTACCTATTCTATTGGTCTAATCCAATCAAACTTTATATGTCACATGTGCCGAGTACAAGTGTAGACTTTACCGTGAAATGCTTACTTACAAGCCCTTCAAAAACAGAGAACAGTTAAGAAAATATTTACCAAGTAGACTAAAATAAAAAGTAACACAATAAGACTAACAATAACGAGGCTATATACACGGGGCACCGGTACCGAGTTAGTGTGGAGGTTATATACAGGGGGCACCGGTACCGAGTCAGTGTGGAGGATATATACACGGGGCACCGGTACCGAGTCAGTGTGGAGGATATATACAGGGGGCACCGGTACCGAGTCAGTGTGGAGGATATATACAGGGGGCACCGGTACCGAGTCAGTGTGGAGGATATATACACGGGGCACCGGTACCGAGTCAGTGTGGAGGATATATACACGGGGCACCGGTACCGAGTCAGTGTGGAGGATATATACAGGGGGCACCGGTACCGAGTCAGTGTGGAGGATATATACAGGGGGCACCGGTACCGAGTCAGTGTGGAGGATATATACACGGGGCACCGGTACTGAGTCAGTGTGGAGGATATATACACGGGGCACCGGTACTGAGTCAGTGTGGAGGATATATACAGGGGGCACCGGTACCGAGTTAGTGTGGAGGTTATATACAGGGGGCACCGGTACCGAGTCAGTGTGGAGGATATATACACGGGGCACCGGTACCGAGTCAGTGTGGAGGATATATACAGGGGGCACCGGTACCGAGTCAGTGTGGAGGATATATACAGGGGGCACCGGTACCGAGTCAGTGTGGAGGATATATACAGTACCGAGTCAGTGTGGAGGATATATACAGGGGGCACCGGTACCGAGTCAGTGTGGAGGATATATACAGGGGGCACCGGTACCGAGTCAGTGTGGAGGATATATACAGGGGGCACCGGTACCGAGTTAGTGTGGAGGTTATATACAGGGGGCACCGGTACCGAGTCAGTGTGGAGGATATATACAGGGGGCACCGGTACCGAGTCAGTGTGGAGGATATATACCGTGGGCACCGGTACCGAGTCAGTGTGGAGGATATATACAGGGGGCACCGGTACCGAGTCAGTGTGGAGGTTATATACAGGGGGCACCGGTACCGAGTCAGTGTGGAGGATATATACACGGGACACTGGTACTGAGTTAGTGTGGAGGATATATACCGTGGGCACCGGTACCGAGTCAGTGTGGAGGTTATATACACGGGACACTGGTACTGAGTCAGTGTGGAGGATATATACATGGGACACTGGTACTGAGTCAGTGTGGAGGATATATACATGGGACACTGGTACTGAGTCAGTGTGGAGGATATATACACGGGGCACCGGTACCGAGTCAGTGTGGAGGATATATACAGGGGGCACCGGTACCGAGTCAGTGTGGAGGATATATACAGGGGGCACCGGTACCGAGTCAGTGTGGAGGATATATACAGGGGGCACCGGTACCGAGTCAGTGTGGAGGATATATACAGGGGGCATCGGTACCGAGTCAGTGTGGAGGATATATACAGGGGGCACCGGTACCGAGTCAGTGTGGAGGATATATACAGGGGGCACCGGTACCGAGTCAGTGTGGAGGATATATACAGGGGGCATCGGTACCGAGTCAGTGTGGGGATATATACAGGGGGCACCGGTACCAAGTCAGTGTGGAGGATATATACAGGGGGCACCGGTACCGAGTCAGTGTGGAGGATATATACAGGGGGCACCGGTACCGAGTCAGTGTGGAGGATATATACAGGGGGCACCAGTCAGTGTGGAGGATATATACAGGGGGCATCGGTACCGAGTCAGTGTGGGGGATATATACAGGGGGCACCGGTACCAAGTCAGTGTGGAGGATATATACAGGGGGGGCACCGAGTCAGTGTGGAGGATATATACAGGGGGCACCGGTCGAGTCAGTGTGGAGGATATATACAGGGGGCACCGGTACAGAGTCAGTGTGGAGGATATATACAGGGGGCACCGGTACCGAGTCAGTGTGGAGGATATATACAGGGGGCATCGGTACCGAGTCAGTGTGGAGGATATATACAGGGGGCACCGGTACCGAGTCAGTGTGGAGGATATATACAGGGGGCACCGGTACCAAGTCAGTGTGGAGGATATATACAGGGGGCACCGGTACCGAGTTAGTGTGGAGGTTATATACAGGGGGCACCGGTACCGAGTCAGTGTGCGGGGGTACAGGCTAGTTGAGGTAATCTGTCCATGTAGGTGGGGGCGAAGTGACTATACATGGATTAAAAAGCAGCGACTAGCAGCAGTGTACAAAAGCGAGGGGGCAGGGGTCAATTTGAATGTTTTTATTTTTTATTTCACCTTTATTTAACCAGGTTGGCCTGTTCTCATTTACAACTGAGACCTGGACAAGATAAAGCAAAGCAGTGCGACAAAAACAACAACACAGTTACACATAAACAAACGTACAGTCAATAACACAATAGAGAAAATCTATATACAGTGAGTGCAAATGGAGTAAGGAGGTAAGGCAATAAATAGGCCATAGTAGCGAAGTAATTACAATTTAGCAAATGAACACTGGAGTGGTAGATGTGCAGATGATGATGTGGAAGTAGTGATACTGGTGTACAAAAGAGCAAAAAAGTAAATAAAACAATATGGGGATGAGGTAGGTATAATGTCAATGTAAATAGTCCAGTGGCCATTTGATGAATTGTTCAGCAGTCTAATGGCTTGGGGGTAGAAGCTGTTGAGGAGCTTTTTTGGTCCGAGACTTGGCGCTCAGGTACCGCTTGCCGTGCGATAGCAGAGAAAACTGTCTATAACTTGGGTTACTGGAGTCTCTGACAATTTTATGGGCTTTCCTCTGACACCGCCTATTATATAGGTCCTGGATGGCAGGAAGCTTGGCCCCAGTGATGTACTTGGCCGTTTGCACTACCCTATGTAGCGCATTATGGTCAGATGCCGAGCAGTTGCCATATCAGGCGGTGATACAACCGGTCAGGATGCTCTCGATGGTGCAGCTGTAGAACCTTTTGAGGATCTGGGGACCCATGACAAATCTTTTCAATCTCCTGAGGGGGAAAAGGATTTGTTGTGCCCTCTTCACGACTGTCTTGATATACTTGGACCATGATAGTTCGTTGGTGATGTGGACACCAAGGAACTTGAAACTCTCGACCCGCTCCACTACAGCTTGTCGGTCTATGCGAGAAAGAAATAGCCTATTCCAAACACTCAGAAAGAAATATCCTATTCCAAACACTCAGAAAGAAATATCCTATTCCAAACACTCAGAAAGAAATATCCTATTCCAAACACTCAGAAAGAAATATCCTATTCCAAACACTCAGAAAGAAATATCCTATTCCAAACACTCAGAAAGAAATAGCCTATTCCAAACACTCTGGGACAACCAGTAGGCCTAGGATACATGCATATATTTTTTTCTAAACAATGAGGCTGAATCAACAAATCAGAACATTTAGCTTCAAATGTTGATGAACTATTATCTCTTCACATTACAAGCGCAGCGATGTGCACACGGCAGTAGACTATGCAAATGTTTGTTCCATAATGCAAATAGTGGGAAAACACTGTTGCCAAAAGCAAACCGTACATGTTGGTGGTTTCATGTGACAGAGATGAAAATATCCGTTAGAAATTCAGAAAGAAGGGAGATCTAAAGATCCAACAACTAGACTGGGTTGCTGATAGGATTAGGCTTGACGTTTGGCTGCTGGACAATGAAAGAAAGTTGGCATTTGATCTTTATAAAATCCTTTTGACTATAGGCTACTTTGAAGCAAGGTAAAACATGCCTCATAATATGAAGTAAAACATTCAGGTTTAAAACAATTAAAGCATACTGCCTCCAGCTCATTGCAAGGTAGTGACGTGCTGAAGTCTGCCAACTGTTGCCTATTGAATGGTGAATGGGAAGCCATCTTGAGAAATCAAAATCCAAACTGTTTTTAACACGTGATTGCATTTAGAATTGTTTACGCAATGATTTTGCTTATAAAAACACGTTTGACTCAGCAGATTTTCAGCTCAAATATAAGCTCTGTATCTGTATGGGTTAGATAGGCCACACAACGACTAACGAAAATACACACGCAGAAATGTTATTCCATTCAATTATGCAAATTAACCTATAGACCGATAAGCATGACTGGTTAAATGTATTTCCATCTGTGAATATGCTAAAAAGCCTAATTTTGCAATGGAGTTTATTTCCTTCTCCCGGACAATTAGCCAGCGGCAATTTTATGTATTTTTTTATTGTCCAAAACCCAGCTATTAGCGGTTAACGGAAACCCTGGTGTGTGTTTGTGAGGGCGCATAGTGGTGTGTGTGTGTCCTTCTTATTCAAGGAGCAGAGAAGACTGAGATGACATCATTAGTCTGTTCTGAGTGGGAGCCACCACACACACACACACACACACACACACACACACACACACACACACACACACACACACACACACACACACACACACACACACACACACACACACACACACACACCACTATCCACACAACTCTTGAATACTCCTCTGCCACCCACTCCTATCCATCACTCTGAGTAATGTCTCCATGTCACCTTGAGGCAGGCACAGATCCCAATTCACACACACACACACACACACACACACTCACGCACACACGCACGCGCACGCACACACACTCACACACACACACACACACACACACACACACACACACACACACACACACACACACACACACACACACACAGCTCAACAGCAGTTTGCCTTTTAAACTCTGCCTCCAGCCACGCCTCCCTGTGGACTACTGGGATAGCTCAGGGAGAAGAGCCAATCAAAGAAGAGCAGATAGCAGAGGGATCATGGGTAGCGACAGACAGCTGAGCCTGGAGGGATGGAACATGGACGGAATCTGATTATAATGTCTGGCTAGTATGGATGAGGTGACAAAACAAGGACACTCTAGGAAACATCAGAAACCTCAGAAGGTTGAAGGTCACACACTCTAATAATAGATCAATGGTTGCCTCCCAAACGGCACTCTATATAGGCCAATAGGGCTCTGGTCATGTTCCACTAGAGCCACATATAGAGAGTCTGGCCATTCATTCAGCTTTCAACCACAAAGCATTAGAATGGTTCACTAGAAGGAATGGTTATGGCCCTATGGCTTGTATTTAGAATTCAGTACAACAGAAATATCAATGGCACTCAGTCAGGAGTGTGTTGGCTCTTCTGTTCATGGTGTTCTGTTTTTGAGTTCCCATTTGACATGTGTTTCCATTGCAGTCTCAACCAAAAGCATTATAACTCTACGGCAGACATGTTAGTTGCCTCGAGGGAATATTGACCAATCACAATCAGTCTGTAAGGTGACAGGGAGCTAAGGCTCTCCTGACCTCTAACCTCAAGATATCAGAGACGGTAAAGATTAACCCCGACCCCCATACCCCCTACACCATACCTCCTACCCACAGACCCCCTAGCTCATATGCCCTACCCCCATACCTCCTACGCTCTACCCCATACCCCCTACCTCATACGCCCTAACCCGACCCCCATACCCCCAACCCCATACCCCCCCCACCTTCTACACCCTACCCCCATACCTCCTACCTCCTACCACTTACACACAACATCCTACCCCATACCTCCTACCTCCTACCCCCTACCCCATACTCCCTACATCCTACCCCATACCTCCTATATCCTACCACCATACCTCCTACCCCATACCTCCTACCCCCATACCCCTTGGGCGCTATTGTAGATCTGAAGGGATTGGATAGAAGATCTGAAGGGATTAGATAGTAGATCGGATGGGATTGGATAGTAGATCTGAAGGGATTGGATAGTAGATCTGAAGGGATTGGATAGTAGATCTGAAGGGATTGGACTGTAGATCTGAAGGGTTTGGATAGTAGATCTGAAGGGATTGGATAGTAGATCTGAAGGGATTGGATAGTAGATCTGAAGGGATTGGACTGTAGATCTGAAGGGTTTGGATAGTAGATCTGAAGGGATTGGATAGTAGATCTGAAGGGATTGGATTGTAGATCTGAAGGGATTGGATAGTAGATCTGAAGGGATTGGATAGTAGATCTGAAGGGATTGGATAGTAGATGTGGATTGGATAGTAGATCTGAAGGGATTGGATAGTAGATCTGAAGGGATTGGACTGTAGATCTGAAGGGATTGGATAGTAGATCTGAAGGGATTGGACTGTAGATCTGAAGGGATTGGATAGTAGATCTGAAGGGATTGGACTGTAGGTCTGAAGGGATTGGGTAGTAGATCTGAAGGGTTTGGATAGTAGATCTGAAGGGATTGGATAGTAGATCTGAAGGGATTGGATAGTAGATCTGAAGGGATTGGATAGTAGATCTGAAGGGATTGGATAGTAGATCTGAAGGGATTGGATAGTAGATCTGAAGGGATTGGATAGTAGATCTGAAGGGATTGGATAGTAGATCTGAAGGGATTGGATAGTA
>NC_056449.1:33040352-33090352 GCF_018296145.1 Oncorhynchus tshawytscha
GGGGATGATTCGGTGGCTATGATGGCCAGATTGGGAATTTAGCCAGGACTCTCATACCATATAATATTTATAAACCTCACCTTCCATCAGATATGAAGAATGTCCCATAGTAAAGCTACATGCACAGATTTGATCTGTTTAATAATAATATGTAATACAATTCCTTGTGATTGTGTGTTGTTTAGAATAAAGACAGTTCTATTAATCTCTATTGATTGATACCGGTTTATTGTGTCTGAAATGGATTCACAGGCAGGTGCTGAGGCATAGAGTAATGGTGAGATAGATACATGTCGCATGGTTTAAAATGGGGGAAACCGATGTGTGTGTTGGAGCATTGAGGGACTCCTCTAGCTGGCAGCTATTGGTTGATAATGTCCCGTGTGAAAGTTTATGTTGTGCATCATTAAAACATCTTGGACCACTATAACACATGTAGAAATCCTTCCAAACGCACCACCAGTAAATCACTATAAAAATCCCTTGTAGTTGCGAGATAAGGATGAATCATTGTTGCTGAATATAATACAACATTATTACAGCCCGTCAAAGCATCCCAAATAATAGCTACACATCTGAAATACCGTTAGAAAAAAATATATAATAATTGATTACAGGACTAAACCAAAGCGCACATTTCAGTGCTGTTAATCACAGAGATACATTGTACAACATGGAGGAGAGAAGAGGAGAGCGGGCAGCCATGGGGGATAAAACACGGCCTTCAGAGGAAATATGGTGACTTCTCTACAATCACCAGAGAAACATTACAGAGCTTTACCCGCACAACCACGACCACCAAAACACCATCAGCTACACACGGCCAGAGGACGAGACAACGGGAGGATTCAGGGGATACACTGGAAATAAATACACATATATTGATTGTACCAACGTCATTCATTTCACTGTGTGGCCATGTTGAAGATGCGATGTGTGTCCCGCTCTCAACGAACGACTGAACGCGCGCTTGCTCCCTCTCTCTCAAACGGTTGTGTGTTCAAGCGCCGGTCCAGTTAACGCGTATCGAGGATGAACATTAACAGAACGTTCACAAGCACCAGAACCGCGATCACCGTGAACACAACAAATGTCTGGACATCCAAGGCCATGGTGCAACGCTGTAAGGCGCGAGGGATGCCACTGCTGCGGTGTCTGTGTGCTCCTTGTCGGGATGACGGGAGGCGCTCGCTGCTGCTCTGCTCTGGTCTCGACCGGGACTGTTTGAATTTAACGGTCCAGACAGCATCCACCATTTGGCTACAGATTGAAAAGAAAAAGACAGGGGGAAAAAACGGTCTCCCAGGCTACGCTTATTGTCTTCACCCTACACGCGCTATTGCAGCTCATAAAAGGCTTGCGAACAGATGCATCATCTTCCTCACCATCATCATCCTCATCACCGTCCGTCAGCACCGATTATTATCCTCGGGTCAACACTCGCAGGTGTTCGCTGTTTCTCCCCCTGAACCGACACGGTCAGGATTCAAGCCAGCTGACACTCAACAACACACAAAATGATTGTCTGTCTTTCTGTCTGTCTGCGGCCTACGCGCGGGCTGCTGAGCCTTCTGCTTGTCTTGGACCGGAAAGATGGAACAAAGAGAGAGCTGGCTGTGAAGCAGCGAGAGCTCGAGAGGCGGTCCTGCCAGAATACTGATCAGCGCTCAGCTAGGAGGCTAACAGGATCACCTATCAAGGAAGAAAGGAGGGGGGGATAATGCCCAACACACAAAAACAATATTTACCTCTGAATGAGGACAAACCAAACCACAACCCTATTCAACCAAAAACCATACCACAAACCATATCCTGTCAACCCCATCTCCTAAACATATTTGTATAATATCTGCTCTATGAATCAATCCCAACCTTTATTATCCTCAACCTGTGATGAAGGACAATTCATGTTAGATTTAATTAAAGGTGTAATTTCCCCCTGAAATTACCATTGGAACCTGTCAGCATTTTCTGCCACATTCTTACAGTAGACCTAATCAATCTGACTCTATGCCCGAGGGTCTAGGTGATCTAACTGACAGTAGACCTAATCAATCTGACTCTATGCCCGAGGGTCTAGGTGATCTAACTGACAGTAGACCTAATCAATCTGACTCTATGCCCGAGGGTCTAGGTGATCTAACTGACAGTAGAATTTACACCAGTCATTATCTTCTCACATTGTAGGCCTATGAGACTGTAAACAATGGAGAATGGCAAACACAGTTCTATAACACCATAGACTGTGTGAGAATAGCAAACCCATTTATAACACCATAGACTGTGTGAGAAGAGCAAACCCATTTATAACACCATAGACTGTGTGAGAATAGCAAACCCATTTATAACACCATAGACTGTGTGAGAAGAGCAAACCCATTTATAACACCATAGACTGTGTGAGAATAGCAAACCCATTTATAACACCATAGACTGTGTGAGAAGAGCAAACCCATTTATAACACCATAGACTTTGTGAGAAGAGCAAACACAGTTCTATAACACCATAGACTGTGTGAGAAGAGCAAACCCATTTATAACACCATAGACTGTGTGAGAAGAGCAAACCCATCTATAACACCATAGACTGTGTGAGAAGAGCAAACCCATCTATAACACCATAGACTGTGTGAGAATAGCAAACCCATCTATAACACCATAGACTGTGTGAGAAGAGCAAACCCATCTATAACACCATAGACTGTGTGAGAAGAGCAAACCCATCTATAACACCATAGACTGTGAGAAGAGCAAACCCATCTATAACACCATAGACTGTGAGAGAAGAGCAAACCCATCTATAACACCATAGACTGTGAGAAGAGTGTGTGAGAAGAGCAAACCCATCTATAACACCATAGACTGTGTGAGAAGAGCAAACCCATCTATAACACCATAGACTGTTGTGAGAAGAGCAAACCCATCTATAACACCATAGACTGTGTGAGAAGAGCAAACCCATCTATAACACCATAGACTGTGTGAGAATAGCAAACCCATCTATAACACCATAGACTGTGTGAGAAGAGCAAACCCATTTATAACACCATAGACTGTGAGAATAGCAAACCCATTTATAACACCATAGACTGTGTGAGAAGAGCAAACCCATCTATAACACCATAGACTGTGTGAGAAGAGCAAACCCATTTATAACACCATAGACTGTGTGAGAAGAGCAAACCCATTTATAACACCATAGACTGTGTGAGAAGAGCAAACCCATTTATAACACCATAGACTGTGTGAGAAGAGCAAACCCATCTATAACACCATAGACTGTGTGAGAAGAGCAAACCCATCTATAACACCATAGACTGTGTGAGAATAGCAAACCCATCTATAACACCATAGACTGTGTGAGAAGAGCAAACCCATCTATAACACCATAGACTGTGTGAGAAGAGCAAACCCATCTATAACACCATAGACTGTGTGAGAAGAGCAAACCCATCTATAACACCATAGACTGTGTGAGAAGAGCAAACCCATCTATAACACCATAGACTGTGTGAGAAGAGCAAACCCATTTATAACACCATAGACTGTGCTTCACGGAAACATGGCTCACTGGAGAGACGCAATCCGAAGCGGTGCAGCCAGCGGGTTTCTCCACGCATCGCGCCGACAGAAACAAACATCTCTCTGGTAAGAAGACGGGCGGGGGCGTATGTCTTATGGCCAACGTGACATGGTGTGATGAAGGAAACATACAGGAACTCAAATCCTTCTGTTCACCTGATTTAGAATTCCTCACAATCAAATGTAGACCGCATTATCTACCAAGAGAATTCTCTTCGATTATAATCACAGCCGTATATATCCCCCCAAGCAGACACATCGATGGCTCTGAACGAACTTTATTTAACTCTCTGCAAACTGGAAACGATTTATCCGGAGGCTGCATTCATTGTAGCTGGGGATTTTAACAAGGCTAATCTGAAAACAAGACTCCCTAAATTTTATCAGCATATTGATTGCGCAACCAGGGGTGGAAAGACCCTGGATCATTGTTACTCTAACTTCCGCGACGCATATAAGGCCCTGCCCCGCCCCCTTCGGAAAAGCTGACCACGACTCCATTTTGTTGATCCCTGCCTACAGACAGAAACTAAAACAAGAAGCTCCCACGCTGAGGTCTGTCCAACGCTGGTCCGACCAAGCTGACTCCACACTCCAAGACTGCTTCCATCACGTGGACTGGGAGATGTTTCGTATTGCGTCAGACAACAACATTGACGAATACGCTGATACGGTGTGCGAGTTCATTAGAACGTGCGTTGAAGATGTCGTTCCCATAGCAACGATTAAAACATTCCCTAACCAGAAACCGTGGATTGATGGCAGCATTCGTGTGAAACTGAAGGCACGAACCACTGCTTTTAATCAGGGCAAGGTGTCTGGTAACATGACTGAATACAAACAGTGCAGCTATTCCCTCCGCAAGGCTATCAAACAAGCTAAGCGCCAGTACAGAGACAAAGTAGAATCTCAATTCAACGGCTCAGACACAAGAGGTATGTGGCAGGGTCTACAGTCAATCACGGACTACAGGAAGAAACCCAGCCCAGTCACGGACCAGGATGTCTTGCTGACAATACAGTGCCACTGACACGGCCTGCAACGGAATCATGCGGTCTCTCCTTCACTGCAGCCGAAGTGAGTAAGACATTTAAACGTGTTAACCCTCGCAAGGCTGCAGGCCCAGACGGCATCCCCAGCCGCGCCCTCAGAGCATGCGCAGACCAGCTGGCCGGTGTGTTTACGGACATATTCAACCAATCCCTATACCAGTCTGCTGTTCCCACATGCTTCAAGAGGGCCACCATTGTTCCTGTTCCCAAGAAAGCTAAGGTAACTGAGCTAAACGACTACCGCCCCGTAGCACTCACATCCGTCATCATGAAGTGCTTTGAGAGACTAGTCAAGGACCATATCACCTCCACCCTACCTGACACCCTTGACCCACTCCAATTTGCTTACCGCCCAAATAGGTCCACAGACGATGCAATCTCAACCACACTGCACACTGCCCTAACCCATCTGGACAAGAGGAATACCTATGTGAGAATGCTGTTCATCGACTACAGCTCGGCATTCAACACCATAGTACCCTCCAAGCTCGTCATCAAGCTCGAGACCCTGGGTCTCGACCCCGCCCTGTGCAACTGGGTACTGGACTTCCTGACGGGCCGCCCCCAGGTGGTGAGGGTAGGCAACAACATCTCCTCCCCGCTGATCCTCAACACTGGGGCCCCACAAGGGTGCGTTCTGAGCCCCTCCTGTACTCCCTGTTCACCCACGACTGCGTGGCCATGCACGCCTCCAACTCAATCATCAAGTTTGCGGACGACACAACAGTGGTAGGCTTGATTACCAACAACGACGAGACGGCCTACAGGGAGGAGGTGAGGGCCCTCGGAGTGTGGTGTCAGGAAAATAACCTCACACTCAACGTCAACAAAACTAAGGAGATGATTGTGGACTTCAGGAAACAGCAGAGGGAACACCCCCCATCCACATCGATGGAACAGTAGTGGAGAGGGTAGCAAGTTTTAAGTTCCTCGGCATACACATCACAGACAAACTGAATTGGTCCACTCACACAGACAGCATCGTGAGGAAGGCGCAGCAGCGCCTCTTCAACCTCAGGAGGCTGAAGAAATTCGGCTTGTCACCAAAAGCACTCACAAACTTCTACAGATGCACAATCGAGAGCATCCTGGCGGGCTGTATCACCGCCTGGTATGGCAACTGCACCGCCCTCAACCGTAAGGCTCTCCAGAGGGTAGTGAGGTCTGCACAACGCATCACCGGGGGCAAACTACCTGCCCTCCAGGACACCTACACCACCCGATGCTACAGGAAGGCCATAAAGATCATCAAGGACATCAACCACCCGAGCCACTGCCTGTTCACCCCGCTGTCATCCAGAAGGCGAGGTCAGTACAGGTGCATCAAAGCTGGGACCGAGAGACTGAAAAACAGCTTCTATCTCAAGGCCATCAGACTGTTAAACAGCCACCACTAACATTGAGTGGCTACTGCCAACACACTGTCAATGACACTGACTCTACTCCAGCCACTTTAATCATGGGAATTGATGGGAAATGATGTAAATATATCACTAGCCACTTTAAACAATGCTACCTTATATAATGTTACTTACCCTACATTGTTCATCTCATATGCATACGTTGATACTGTACTCTATATCATCGACTGCATCCTTATGTAATACATGTATCACTAGCCACTTTAACTATGCCACTTGGTTTACATACTTATCTCATATGTATATACTGTACTCGATATCATCTACTGTATCTTGCCTATGCTGCTCTGTACCATCACTCATTCATATATCCTTATGTACATATTCTTTATCCCCTTACACTGTGTATAAGACAGTAGTTTTTTTTTGGAATTGTTAGTTAGATTACTTGCTCGTTATTACTGCATTGTCGGAACTAGAAGCACAAGCATTTCGCTACACTCGCATTAACATCTGCTAACCATGTGTATGTGACAAATAAAAATTTGATTTGATTTGATTTGATTTGATTTGAGAATAGCAAACCCATCTATAACACCATAGACTGTGTGAGAAGAGCAAACCCATCTATAACACCATAGACTGTGTGAGAAGAGCAAACCCATCTATAACACCATAGACTGTGTGAGAAGAGCAAACCCATCTATAACACCATAGACTGTGTGAGAAGAGCAAACCCATCTATAACACCATAGACTGTGTGAGAAGAGCAAACCCATCTATAACACCATAGACTGTGTGAGAAGAGCAAACCCATCTATAACACCATAGACTGTGAGAATAGCAAACCCATCTATAACACCATAGACTGTGTGAGAAGAGCAAACCCATCTATAACACCATAGACTGTGAGAGAAGAGCAAACCCATCTATAACACCATAGACTGTGAGAGAAGAGCAAACCCATTTATAACACCATAGACTGTGAGAGAAGAGCAAACCCATCTATAACACCATAGACTGTGTGAGAATAGCAAACCCATTTATAACACCATAGACTGTGTGAGAAGAGCAAACCCATCTATAACACCATAGACTGTGTGAGAAGAGCAAACCCATCTATAACACCATAGACTGTGTGAGAAGAGCAAACCCATTTATAACACCATAGACTGTGAGAATAGCAAACACAGTTACAGTATATCATAGAAAGAGAAATTGGCTCAGTTCAAATGTTTGTAGTAACAAAAAGTCTTTGGGTGCCGGGTTCAAAAGACAAACACTTGAAGAAAGTAATATTTATTTTGCTTTCTTCAGTCAGGCAGCTCCAAAATGCAGGTGTTTCAGCCCAGCTCAGTGCTTTCTGGAGTCAGGCAGCTCCAAAATGCAGGCGTTTCAGCCCAGCTCAGTGCTTTCTGGAGTCAGGCAGCTCCAAAATGCAGGTGTTTCAGCCCAGCTCAGTGCTTTCTGGAGTCAGGCAGCTCCAAAATGCAGGTGTTTCAGCCCAGCTCAGTGCTTTCTGGAGTCAGGCAGCTCCAAAATGCAGGCGTTTCAGCCCAGCTCAGTGCTTTCTGGAGTCAGGCAGCTCCAAAATGCAGGTGTTTCAGCCCAGCTCAGTGCTTTCTGGAGTCAGGCAGCTCCAAAATGCAGGTGTTTCAGCCCAGCTCAGTGCTTTCTGGAGTCAGGCAGCTCCAAAATGCAGGTGTTTCAGCCCAGCTCAGTGCTTTCTGGAGTCAGGCAGCTCCAAAATGCAGGTGTTTCAGCCCAGCTCAGTGCTTTCTGTGGTGTTGGGGCAGCCAGCGGAAAATACAGAGTGTAGGGGTGGGTAATGTTCTCTAGTTGCGCCATGATTGGCTCAGTGTTCTGTCACTCATGGGGACACAACTCAATGCAAAATCTACAGGCAGAGCTCGATAATTCAAGCCCCTTGGGTGCTGCCATAGAGTTACATTAGAAGTGCCCATTCAAGAAGGCTCAAGGTAATTGGCCACAGATAAAATGAGGACAAATTACATTATATCTACCGTAGCTTTGATTGGACTGATCATGTCAACATCATACTTTCAAAATCTTAGCTAGCAAGCTAGACAAGCAGTCATCATCATGAATCAAGATGACAATCTACTGGCAAATCCTTTTCAATCCTTGTCATAGGAAGATAAATTATAGATAAAACGTATCGGTGCTCATCGGCCATTGGACATAAACATTACACAACAAGTTGGAAATCGCAAACTCAACAATGAGTGGTTTGGAAGGAATCAAGTGTTGCAAAAACAATCGCTAGCCTGCTATTCAGTGGAGAGTTTGTGTGGTCCAAGTCTGGGTTTAAGGGTCTCTTTTCCAAGCTTAAAAGGATAAACACACAACACCATGGGCCAGAAAAGGTTGAATGCATTGGCCATGCTGTCAATCCAGCATGACTTCTGTCACGTTCAAAACAACCGGAAACTAGGAACTGGGAAATCTCAGACTTCAATGAGTTCATGTGCCTCACCCTAATAATGTGGTCCCTTTCCCCCTCATAACTTAGCCTACTTATCTGACTTGGTAGTGCACATGTAGCCTAGAGCCTGTTTTAGAGAAATGTAATCATTGAATATTGTAAGAGCTTTCATTGTCTGGTTATATCCCCCATTTATTTATCCTATGTTTCTGACTTGGTGTACAGGGAGAATAATGTAAGCAAATTCTGTGCAAATTATATATTGACTACATCCGTCCTAGCTCGTAAATTAATGTCTTAATCAAAATTACGGATTGCCTCATATCCACTCGTTGTTCCCTGATGTCATAGTTTGTACATTTCAATTGTCAGCAGAAACCACATTTGTTTAAGCAAGTCAGGTATATAAGCTATGTTTTTAAAATGGCAGTAAATGAGGCTGAATGAACTGTTTCGCTGCCAGACAAGGCTCGGCTGATAGTCAGGTGAAGCAGTGGTAAGGATTCACTCCATGGTGCTGAAAAGAAAGCTCTGCTGTTGGGACAGCTTTACGTAGGCCTTAACAGTTTGTGGGCCCCGTTCGTCACCGTTATAATACAGTTAATGTGTTGTTTAGTGTCGTGTTGTGTAAAGGCTTTATTGGCATGCATATTTCATTTTGTTATTTTTTGGCCCAAACAAGATTTACATGCTAAAATTGTTGAACACCATAGATAGATTTTATAACGAATGGCAAACACAGCCCTATTACACCATTGTCACGACTTCTACCGGAGTCGAAGCCTCTCCTTGTTCGGCGGTGCTCTGCGGTCGACGTCACTAGTCTTCTAGCCATCATTGATCCATTTTTAATTTTCCATTGGTTTTGTCTTGTCTTCCTACACACCTGGTTTCAATCCCATTCATTACCTGTATTTAACCCTCTGTTTCCCTCATGTCTTTGTCAGAGATTGTTTTATGTTCAGTATTCGTGTTTTGTATTTTGGTGCGCGACGGGTCCTCGTATCCACTTTGTTTCATTGTGTTTCATGGTTTTGGAGTTATGCGTTTTAAGATATTAAACTACTCCATTTAACCAAGTTTTGATTCTCCTGCGCCTGATTTCCCTGCCACCTATACACACAACTATGACAACCATAGATAGATTCTATAAATAATGGCAAACACAGCCCTATAACACCATAGATAGATTATATAAAGAATGGCAAACACAGCCCTATAACACCATAGATAGATTATATAAAGCATGGCAAACACAGCCCTATAACACCATAGATATTGTATTGAAGACCACACCTCTGCAGATGGACTCTAGTCTATTGGTAAACATGCTGCCAGTTCCTCTAGTCTATTGGTAAACATGCTGCCAGTTCCTGTTCCTCTAGTCTATTGGTAAACATGCTGCCAGTTCCTGTTCCTCTAGTCTATTGGTAAACATGCTGCCAGTTCCTGTTCCTCTAGTCTATTGGTAAACATGCTGCCAGTTCCTGTTCCTCTAGTCTATTGGTAAACATGCTGCCAGTTCCTGTTCCTCTAGTCTATTAACATGTTTTCTTTCTCAAGGCCACCAGACTGCTAAACAGCAATCACTAACTCAGAGAGGCTGCTGCCTACATTGAGACCACATCACTAACTCAGAGGGGCTGCTGCCTACATTGAGACCACATCACTAACTCAGAGAGGCTGCTGCCTACATTGAGACCACATCACTAACTCAGAGAGGCTGCTGCCTACATTGAGACCACATCACTAACTCAGAGAGGCTGCTGCCTACATTGAGACCACATCACTAACTCAGAGAGGCTGCTGCACTAACTCAGAGAGGCTGCTGCCTACATTGAGACCACATCACTAACTCAGAGAGGCTGCTGCCTACATTGAGACCACATCACTAACTCAGAGAGGCTGCTGCCTACATTGAGACCACATCACTAACTCAGAGAGGCTGCTGCCTACATTGAGACCACATCACTAACTCAGAGAGGCTGCTGCCTACATTGAGACCACATCACTAACTCAGAGAGGCTGCTGCCTACATTGAGACCACATCACTAACTCAGAGAGGCTGCTGCCTACATTGAGACCACATCACTAACTCAGAGAGGCTGCTGCCTACATTGAGACCATTGAGACATCACTAACTCAGAGAGGCTGCTGCCTACATTGAGACCACATCACTAACTCAGAGAGGCTGCTGCCTACATTGAGACCACACATCACTAACTCAGAGAGGCTGCTGCCTACATTGAGACCACATCACTAACTCAGAGAGGCTGCTGCCTACATTGAGACCACATCACTAACTCAGAGAGGCTGCTGCCTACATTGAGACCACATCACAGGCCACTTTAATAAATGGATCACTAGTCACTCTATACAATGCCACTCTAAATAATGCCACTTTAATAATGTTTACATATCTTACATTACTCATATCACATGTACTGTATATACTGTATTTTATACCATCTATTGCACCTTGCCTATGCCGCTCGGCCATCGCTCATCCATATACTTATATGTCCATATTCTCATTCGCCCCTTTAGATTTGTGTGTATTAGGTAGTTGTTGGGGAATTGGTAGATTACTTGTTAGATATTACTGCACTGTCGGAACTAGAAGCGCAAGCATTTCACTACATTCGCATTAACATCTGCTAACCATGTGTATGTGACAAATAAAATTGGATTTGATTGATTTGATTTATATTACTATTTGTGCCCTGGTCCTATAAGAGCGCTTTGTCACTTCCCACGAGCCGGGATGTGACGACAACTCACACTCATTCTTATGTTTAATAAATGTATTGCATAGTGTGTGTGTGTGTGTGTGTGTGGCAGGCTTACAACGATGGCAAAAAACAACATTTGAGAGTGTGCTGACCCTGGTGCTAGAGGGGATACGCAGCTGGAGGTTGAATGTTTGAAGGGGTACGGGACTATAAAAAGTTTTTGAACCACTGCTCTAGTCTATTGCTAAACATGCTGCCAGTTGCTCTAGTCTATTGGTAAACATGCTGCCAGTTCCTGTTCCTCTAGTCTATTGCTAAACATGCTGCCAGTTCCTGTTCCTCTAGTCTATTGGTAAACATGCTGCCAGTTCCTGTTCCTCTAGTCTATTGCTAAACATGCTGCCAGTTCCTGTTCCTCTAGTCTATTGGTAAACATGCTGCCAGTTCCTGTTCCTCTAGTCTATTGCTAAACATGCTGCCAGTTCCTGTTCCTCTAGTCTATTGGTAAACATGCTGCCAGTTCCTGTTCCTCTAGTCTATTGGTAAACATGCTGCCAGTTCCTGTTCCTCTAGTCTATTGCTAAACATGCTGCCAGTTCCTCTAGTCTATTGCTAAACATGCTGCCAGTTCCTCTAGTCTATTGGTAAACATACTGCCAGTTCCTCTAGTCTATTGGTAAACATGCTGCCAGTTCCTGTTCCTCTAGTCTATTGCTAAACATGCTGCCAGTTCCTCTAGTCTATTGCTAAACATACTGCCAGTTCCTCTAGTCTATTGCTAAACATGCTGCCAGTTGCTCTAGTCTATTGGTAAACATGCTGCCAGTTCCTCTAGTCTATTGGTAAACATGCTGCCAGTTCCTCTAGTCTATTACTAAACATGCTGCCAGTTCCTCTAGTCTATTGGTAAACATGCTGCCAGTTCCTCTAGTCTGTACACCTGTTTGATGCTATTCATGCTTTCAGTTGGTATGCCATGTGTTCCCTTTGTTCTAGTTAATATTTGGTAGTTTTCTAAGTTTATTACATAACACCGTTAAGCCCATTTCCATCCTGTTTATTCACCCGGCACTGCTTGTTCAATTAGGCACTTTCATGTTGATTTACCCCTGACATGCATGTCCCTCCTAGACCAACACGTCCTTCCTAACCCTACCTACAAGCCAAAACAAATATATGGAGCAAAACCACCCCCATCTGTTTGCCTTTGCTGTGTGTGAAATAAATTGGTCCTCATTGCATTCTGACCGACGCCCCATGGTGGCAGCCACTGTCCTGAACCGAACTTCCAGTCCACACTAGTCCTTTGTTTTAGATAGATTCTATAAAGAATGGTAAACGGATCTACACCATATACATGTTCCATAAAGATTAGTAAACAGTCATATTACACTATAGATTCTTTAACCCAATGAGCCCCACCGTAAAGCCAGCACGTTGTTTAAAAAAAAAAACTTCTAACCCCTTTTCAACACTGTGTGTTTGAGCTACAGACTTCTGGGTTGTACCATTGGATTCGTCTAGTTCTTGCATCTGTAGATCTCAACCATTAATCTGCTTTGCTTTAATCTGTGATGCTCACAAGCTACACAAGAGTCGTTAGAAGGGGTTCTTCTACATAGAAGATCATAGGAAATCCCAGGACATAGTGTCTATAATACTGTAAGGGGTTCTTCTACATAGAAGATCATAGGAAATCCCAGGACATAGTGTCTATAATACTGTAAGGGGTTCTTCTACATAGAAGATCATAGGAAATCCCAGGACATAGTGTCTATAATACTGTAAGGGGTTCTTCTACATAGAAGATCATAGGAAATCCCAGGACATAGTGTCTATAATACTGTAAGGGGTTCTTCTACATAGAAGATCATAGGAAATCCCAGGACATAGTGTCTATAATACTGTAATAAGGTCACATAGTTGCTGTCACAAACTCCAAACAGTTGTCACTGTGTTGCAGCCTTGTTGTCGCAGCCTTGTGGGAAAAACTGAAGGTGAGAGATGCTGCTTTTAAACACGGCAAGGTGACTGGGAACAATTGTATGGTTAAACAGTACAAATACAACCTACACAGATCGATCAAAATGGCGAGACGCAAGTATGGGGACAAAGTGGAGGAGCAATTCAGCGGGTCAGACACGAGGCGTATGTGGCAGGGACTTCAAAAACAAAGCCAGCTAGCTGTCGGCCCAGACGGCATCCCTAGCCGCCTGGGCCGATCATGTGCATACCAACTAGCTGTTGTGTCTTGGACATTATAAATCTCTCTCTAGTTCAGGCCGTTATCTCCACCTGCTTCAAGATGTCCACTACCATCCCCGTTCCCAAGAAAGGGAAAGTAAATGAACTGAATGACTACCGACCTGTAGCACTAATTTTCGTCATCATGAAGTGCTTTGAGATGCTAGTCAAAGACCCCATCACCTCCTTCCTCCCTGACACACTTGACCCTCTCCAATTCGCTAACCGCCCTGACATAATGAAGGATGGTGCCATTTCACTGCACACTGCCCTCACCCACCTGGGAAAAAGGAAGGCATGTGTGAGGATGCTGTTCAGTGACTACAGCTCAGCCTTCAATCCCATCGGACTTCAATACCGCTCTTCACCACAAAGCTCAAGCCCCTGGAACTTAACTCCTCCCTATGAAACTGTGTCCTGGACTTCCTGACGGGCCATCTCCATGGTGAAGGTAGACACTATTACCTCCTCCGCACTGATCCTCAACACTAAAGCCCCACAAGGGTGTGTCCTCAGTCCCCTCCTGTACTCCCTGTGTACCCACGACTGCGTGACCTCACCAAGTTCGATCGCCATCATCAAGTTTGCTGATGACACCATATATAGTAGGCCTGATTACCAACAACGATGAGGCGGCCCTCCCCCAACAGACATTTACCCTGCCCCCAGCCCCAATGGACATTTATCATTGTTACAGTTATAAATATGTTTTTATTATTTGCATTATTGTTTCATTCACTTTCTCTTTTTGACCTGCACTGTTGCAGCTTGGAGTTTAAGAATTTCACTGTACCCTTCAATTACATCTGCTACCCTGTGCATGTGACTAATAAACTAATTTGATCTAATCTGACTAGTTGGATATTCATTTCCCAGTCAGCAAACAAATTCAGTACTTACAGCATGGACATAAATTCCTTTTTTCCTGAGGTTTTTGCTTTGCCAGACCTAATTTGATTTATTGACATATGTCAATGAAACTCATGAATGCAACTGTTTTTGAAAATAAAATGGTAAAACACTTCATTGTGAGGCTAAATATAAGGGCTGCATGCAGATAAATTAAAAGCCGATTTTGGCTGGGGTCTTGGGACTGATAGGGTTAAAGAATGAAAGCCCTATATGCTATAGATGGGATCTGATTGGGTATAAGTGGGATCTGATTGGGTACCAAAGAGCTGAAGATTTCCAATATGCGGACGATTTCTTTTCTAGAAATTATATAAAAAAACATGACCTGCGACACGCAGGCTGTTAATTCAACTATCACCCAGGCTGTTAATTCAACTATCACCCAGGCTGTTAATTCAACTATCACCCAGGCTGTTAATTCAACTATCACCCAGGCTTTCCAATGGTCTACATCTGGTTTTACTTACTTATTAAAATATCTCCTGTGGTAAAACACAGTACAAGTCAAAAGTTTGGACACACCAACTCATTCAAGGGTTTTACTTTTTGTACATTGTAGAATAATAGTGAAGACATCAACATTTGAAATAACACAGAAGGGATCACAAGGTAACCAAAAAAAGTGTTAAACAGATCAAAATATATTTTTGATTTTTCAAAGTAGTCACCCTTTCCTTGATGACAGCTTTGCACACTCTTGGCATTCTCTCAACCAGCTTCACACGGAATGCTTTTCCAACAATCTTGGAGTTCCCACATATGTTGAGCACTTGTTGGCTGCTTTTCCTTCACTCTGTGGTCCAACTCATCCCAAACCATCTCAATTGGGTTGAGGTCATGTGATTGTGGAGGCCAGATCATCTGATGCAGCACTCCATCACTCTCCTTATTGGTCAAATAGCCCTTACACAGCATGGAGGTGTGTTTTGGGTCATTGTCCTGTTGAAAAACAAATGATAGTCCCACTAAGCGCAAACCAGATGGGATGGTGTACCACTGCAGAATGCTGTGGTAGCCTGCTGGTTAGGTGTGACTTGAATTCTAAATAAATCACGAACACTGTTACCAGCAAAGCACCCCCACACCATCACGCCTCCTCCTCCATACTTCACAGTGGGAATCACACATGCGGAGATCATCAGTTCACCTACTCTGCGTCTTAAAAATCTCAAATTTGGATTCCTCAGACCAAAGGACAGATTTCCATCAGTCTAATGTCCATTGCTCGTGTTTCTTGGTCCAAGCAAGTCTCTTCTTCTTATTGGTGTCCTTTAGTAGGGGTTTCTTTGCAGAAATTCGACCATGAAGGACTGATTCACACAGTCTCCTCTGAACAGTTGACGTTGAGATGCGCCTGTTACTTGAACTCTGTGAAGCATTTATTTGGGATGCAATTTCTGAGGCTGGTAACTCTAATGGACTTATCCTCTGCAGCAGAGGTAACTGGGTCTTCCTTTCCTGTGGAGGTCCTCATGAGAGCCAGTTTCATCATAGCGCTTGATGATTTTGCAACTGCACTTGAAGAAAGTTCTTGAAATTTTGCGGATTGACTGACCTTCAAGTCTTAAAATAATGATGGACTGTCGTTTCTCTTTGCTTATTTGAGCTGTTCTTGCCATAATGTGGACTTGGTCTTTTACCAAATAGGACCATCTTCTGTATACCACCCCTATCTTGTCACAACACAACTGATTGGCTCAAACATTCAAAAATTCCACAAATGAACTTTTAACAAGGGACACCTGTTAATTGAAATGCATTCCAGGTGACTACCTCATGAAGCATGTGGAGAGAATGCCAAGAGTGTGCAAAGCTGTTATCAAGGCATAGGGTGGCTACTTTGAAGAATCTCAAATATAAAATATATTTTGATTTGTTTAACACTTTTGATTCCATATGTACTGTACATGTATAAATACAATGTTGCCCCACTCCTTCTTTCTATTAAAAATGATATTGGTAGGTGGAGTAGCCTGTGTCTGTCATGGATAGGTCCTATTCGCCTGCTATACCCTTTTCATATGGTCCCAATATTACTTCCCAGGAAAGCCTTTACCCAGTTAAACAGTGCTATCATGTATTTTATCTGGCGAAGGAAAATACCTACAGTAGGTTGAGGTACAGCCTACCTGGAAAATACCTACAGTAAGTTGAGGTACAGCCTACCAGGAAAATACCTACAGTAGGTTGAGGTACAGCCTACCAGGAAAATACCTACAGTAGGTTGAGGTACAGCCTACCAGGAAAATACCTACAGTAGATTGAGGTACAGCCTACCAGGAAAATACCTACAGTAGGTTGAGGTACAGCCTACCAGGAAAATACCTACAGTAGGTTGAGGTACAGCCTAACAGATTAGGGGGTCTAGCAACCCCTTCTCTTAAATGTTGTCAACTGGCATCACAACTGAGATGTATTCTTGAGTGGTGAATCAGCTACTCTTGGGGAAATCCCACTCCGTAAGCTTTTATACATACCCCAGACAAGAAAGCCAAACTGACTAAAGACAATTATATGGTGAAGAACATCTCTCTGGAGACAGATCAGGACGTTAGAAGGGCACAATCATGGTTTCTCAGTACTGACCCCTTGCATGAGAACCCTGATTTCCGACCTGGGATGAACAGAGGCTTCTCTACATGGGAAAAGTAAGGGTATCAATGTTGTGGAAGATATTGTGCAGGATGATACAATTCTAACATTTAATCAGATTGTTAGTACATTTGGCATCTCTAAGAGTGACACAGACAACTAAGGTGTTAATGGGGGCTGATAGTCTCCTAATAGAGCTTGAAGACTGGAAAGAAGTGTGCACAACCATCCCATTTCCTAGCTTCCAACTCAGCCTGGGAAATGTAGGCTATGATCCTACTCTATGTAGGCTATGATCCTACTCTATGTAGGCTATAATCCTACTCTATGTAGGCTAGGATCCTACTCTATGTAGGCTATGATCCTACTCTATGTAGGCTATGATCCTACTCTATGTAGGCTATGATCCTACATTATGTAGGCTATGATCCTACTCTATGTAGGCTATGATCCTACTCTATGTAGGCTAGGATCCTACTCTATGTAGGCTATGATCCTACTCTATGTAGGCTATGATCCTACTCTATGTAGGCTATGATCCTACATTATGTAGGCTATGATCCTACTCTATGTAGGCTATGATCCTACTCTATGTAGGCTATGATCCTACTCTATGTAGGCTATGATCCTACTCTATGTAGGCTATGATCCTACTCTATGTAGGCTATGATCCTACTCTATGTAGAGTATGATCCTACTCTATGTAGGCTATGATCCTACTCTATGTAGGCTATGATCCTACTCTATGTAGGCTAGGATCCTACATTATGTAGGCTCTATGCAGGCTATGATCCTACATTGTGTAGGCTATGATCCTACCCTATGTAGGCTCTATGTAGGCTCTGATCCTACATTATGTGGGCTATGATCCTACATTATGTAGGCGTTATGTAGGCTATGATCCTACATTATGTAGGCTCTATGTAGGCAATGATCCTACATTACGTAGCCTATGATCCTACTCTACGTAGGCTCTATGTAGACTATGATCCTACTCTATGTAGACTATGATACTACTCTATGTAGACTATGATCCTAATCTATGTAGACTATGATATTACTCTAAATAGACTATGATCCTACTCTATGTAGACTATAATCCTACTCTATATAGGCTCTATCTAGACTATGATATTTCTGCCGGGGTGGCAGGGTAGCCTAGTGGTTAGAGTGTTGGACTAGTAACCGGAAGGTTGCGAGTTCAAATCCCCAGGCTGACAAGGTACAAATCTGTCATTCTGCCCCTGAACAGGCAGCTAACCCACTGTTCCTAGGCCGTCATTGTAAGTAAGAATTTGTTCTTAACTGACTTGCCTGGTTAAATGAAGGTAAAATAACCTGCTCTATCTAGACTATGATATTACTCTAAATAGGCTATGATCCTACTCTCCAGCAGTAATATATTTATAAGTATTTTTCTTACTCTATAAAATACACAAGTTAATACAAAATAACAATAATACAAAATAACAATAATAGAAAATAAAAACAATAACAAATAACAATAATACAAAGTCAACACAGCCCTATAACACCATAGACTGTAAAACACAGATAACGAATGGAAAACCCAGTTTGATTATAGGCCGCATCGGCAGCGTGCAAATCCATTATTACATGTAAGCGTGACCCCTGCAGCACGTTTGACCTCTGTGCCCGAGCCTCATTGTTGGTGGATGAAGAGGGGCACAATATGGTCATGAGTGAATTTATGCAGGAGGGACATCTCTCGCCGTTCCGCTGCAGACTGGCTGTGTGTGTGTGTGTGTGTGTGTGTGTGTGTTTGAGTGTGTGTGTGTGTGTGTGTAATATACACTCACTAGACAGCTTTGCTACACAGCTAGGCTACAGATCAAAGAAAATGAGGTAACCAATAAAACCACTGGAATCCACTACATCATAGGGGGAGGCGTTGGGGCGGCAGGTAGCCTAGTGGTTAGAGGGGTAGCAGGTAGCCTAGTGGTTAGAGGGGCGGCAGGTAGCCTAGTGGTTAGAGGGGTGGCAGGTAGCCTAGTGGTTAGAGGGGTGGCAGGTAGCCTAGTGGTTAGAGGGGTGGCAGGTAGCCTAGTGGTTAGAGGGGTGGCAGGTAGCCTAATGGTTAGAGGGGTGGCAGGTAGCCTAGTGGTTAGAGGGGTGGCAGGTAGCCTAATGGTTAGAGGGGTGGCAGGTAGCCTAATGGTTAGAGGGTGGCAGGTAGCCTAGTGGTTAGAGGGGTGGCAGGTAGCCTAATGTTTAGAGGGGCGGCAGGTAGCCTAATGGTTAGAGGGGTGGCAGGTAGCCTAGTGGTTAGAGGGGTGGCAGGTAGCCTAATGGTTAGAGGGGTGGCAGGTAGCCTAATGGTTAGAGGGGTGGCAGGTAGCCTAGTGGTTAGAGGGGTGGCAGGTAGCCTAGTGGTTAGAGGGGTGGCAGGTAGCCTAATGGTTAGAGGGGTGGCAGGTAGCCTAATGGTTAGAGGGGCGGCAGGTAGCCTAGTGGTTAGAGGGGCGGCAGGTAGCCTAATGGTTAGAGGGTGGCAGGTAGCCTAGTGGTTAGAGGGGTGGCAGGTAGCCTAATGGTTAGAGGGGCGGCAGGTAGCCTAGTGGTTAGAGGGGTGGCAGGTAGCCTAGTGGTTAGAGGGGCGGCAGGTAGCCTAATGGTTAGAGGGGTGGCAGGTAGCCTAGTGGTTAGAGGGGCGGCAGGTAGCCTAATGGTTAGAGGGGTGGCAGGTAGCCTAGTGGTTAGAGGGGCGGCAGGTAGCCTAATGGTTAGAGGGGTGGCAGGTAGCCTAGTGGTTAGAGGGGTGGCAGGTAGCCTAATGGTTAGAGGGGCGGCAGGTAGCCTAATGGTTAGAGGGGTGGCAGGTAGCCTAATGGTTAGAGGGGCGGCAGGTAGCCTAATGGTTAGAGGGGTGGCAGGTAGCCTAGTGGTTAGAGGGGCGGCAGGTAGCCTAATGGTTAGAGGGGTGGCAGGTAGCCTAGTGGTTAGAGGGGTGGCAGGTAGCCTAATGGTTAGAGGGGCGGCAGGTAGCCTAGTGGTTAGAGGGGTGGCAGGTAGCCTAGTGGTTAGAGGGGTGGCAGGTAGCCTAGTGGTTAGAGGGGTGGCAGGTAGCCTAATGGTTAGAGGGGTGGCAGGTAGCCTAATGGTTAGAGGGGTGGCAGGTAGCCTAATGGTTAGAGGGTGGCAGGTAGCCTAATGGTTAGAGGGGTGGCAGGTAGCCTAATGGTTAGAGGGGTGGCAGGTAGCCTAATGGTTAGAGGGGTGGCAGGTAGCCTAATGGTTAGAGGGGTGGCAGGTAGCCTAATGGTTAGAGGGGTGGCAGGTAGCCTAATGGTTAGAGGGGTGGCAGGTAGCCTAATGGTTAGAGGGGTGGCAGGTAGCCTAATGGTTAGAGGGGTGGCAGGTAGCCTAATGGTTAGAGGGGTGGCAGGTAGCCTAATGGTTAGAGGGGTGGCAGGTAGCCTAGTGGTTAGAGGGGTGGCAGGTAGCCTAATGGTTAGAGGGGTGGCAGGTAGCCTAATGGTTAGAGGGGTGGCAGGTAGCCTAGTGGTTAGAGGGGTGGCAGGTAGCCTAATGGTTAGAGGGGTGGCAGGTAGCCTAATGGTTAGAGGGGTGGCAGGTAGCCTAGTGGTTAGAGGGGTGGCAGGTAGCCTAATGGTTAGAGGGGTGGCAGGTAGCCTAGTGGTTAGAGGGGTGGCAGGTAGCCTAATGGTTAGAGGGGCAGCAGGTAGCCTAGTGGTTAGAGGGGTGGGCCAGTAACCAAAAAGTTGCTGGATTGAATCACCGAGCTGACAAGGTAAAAAAAAACGATCATTCTCCCCCTGAACAAGGCAGTTCACCCACTGTTCCCTGGTAGGTCATTATTGTAAATAATAAATATGTTCTTACTGTTGCGACTCTAGGGGCAGTATTTTCATTTTTGGAAAAAAAATGTTCCCGTTTTAAACGGGATATTTTGTCAGGACAAGATGCTAGAATATGCATATAATTGACAGCTTAGGATAGAAAACACTCTAACGTTTCCAAAACTGTAAAGATATTGTCATATTGATATTGATATTGTCATTTGTGATTTTCATGAATAGGAAGATTTTCTAGGGATATTTATGTCCGTTGCGTTATGCTAATTCGTTTCAGGCGATGATTACGCTCCCGCATGCGGGTTTGGGAGTCACAAGAATTACCTAGTTAAATAAAGTTTTTTTTAAATAGGTTTATTAGGGGACATATACTACACAATCAATAAGACACCTTTTACAAGTAGTTTTACATTACATGCTGAAGAAAAATCCCTTCCTCAAACACAAACTGCTTTCAGCAGAGCAGAAGCCTCTGACAGCATCAGGGCTGGAATATGCCATCATTTTCTCAAACAGACTTTTTCTCTCTTGTCTCTTCTCTCCCCGTCTGTCTGTCTCATGTGCAGCTGTAGGCTGGGAGCTGTGTGTGTGTGTGTGTGTGTGTGTGTGTGTGTGGCTCTGTGGGCACTCTGCTCCCGTCCTGACATTTAAACAACAAAGGTCACATCTGAAAGTCTAAACCTACAGCCAGCCATGCTAATGCCTCATGAATAAAAAATATACACACTCACTCTCACTCACACACACACACACACGCACACGCACACGCACACGCACACACACACTCACACACACACACACACACACACTCACACACACACACACACACACACACACACACACACATACACACACACACACACTCACACACACACACACACACACACACACACACACACACACACACACACACACACACACACACACACACACACACACTCACACTCACACACACACACACACACACACACACACACACACACACACACACACACACACACACACACACACACACACACACACACAAACTCACACACGCACACACATACACTCACAAACTCATGCATAACCAGGCAATGTGAGTTTGTTGACCGGTCTCAGACCTCTCCTCAGGGGGAAGACCCAGTAGAGAGGCGCCCTGGTCTATGTAAATACGGGCAAACTTTTAACTACTGTTACGCGTGTGTGTGTGTGCGTGCGTGCGTGTGTGAGCTAAGCACAGCGTCAGCATATAAAACTCACTTTTATGACTGTTAAAGCTGCCAGTTTTTATAAAGACGAGGGGGGGAGGGATTGTGGTGTTTAATACAACTAAAGTGAGACTAAATAGTTGACTTTAATGACGTGGTTGATGGTGCACATACAGTATAATTATAGTGTTCAGGCAGTGAGTAGTCGGGTCAGCCTATTGCCCTCCCTTCCATCTATTCTATTATATTATCAACTGGGTGGTTTGAGTCCTGAATGCTGATTGGCTGACAGCCATGGTATATCAGACCGTATACAACGGGCACGACAAAACGTTTATTTTCATGCTCTAATTACGTTGGAAACCAGTTTATAATATCAATAAGGCATCTCGGGGTTTATGGTATATTGCCAATATACCACTGCTAAGGGCTGCTCTTATGCAAGACGCAACACGGAGTGCCTAAGAACAGCCCTTAGCCATGGTATATTGGCCATATACCACACCTCCTTGGGCCGTATTGCGTAAATATATCAATATGTCATACAGAAACAGCATAACTTACAGATAAATAATATACAGTAGATGCATAAAGACGTCAAACAGACAGACAACAATACAAATAAAAAAGAGTGGAAATAGCCTACATAGAGTAGGATTATAGCCTACATAGAGTAGCATTATAGCCTACATAGAGTAGGATTATAGCCTACATAGAGTAGGATTATAGCCTATATAGAGTAGAATTATAGCCTACATAGAGTAGGATTATAGCCTACATAGAGTAGGATTATAGCCTACATAGAGTAGGATTATAGCCTACATAGAGTAGAATTATAGCCTACATAGAGTAGGATTATAGCCTACATAGAGTAGGATTATAGCCTACATAGAGTAGGATTATAGCCTACATAGAGTAGGATTATAGCCTACATAGAGTAGGATTATAGCCTACATAGAGTAGGATTATAGCCTACATAGAGTAGGATTATAGCCTACATAGAGTAGGATTATAGCCTACATAGAGTAGCATTATAGCCTACATAGAGTAGGATTATAGCCTACATAGAGTAGCATTATAGCCTACATAGAGTAGGATTATAGCCTACATAGAGTAGGATTATAGCCTACATAGAGTAGGATTATAGCCTACATAGAGTAGGATTATAGCCTACATAGAGTAGCATTATAGCCTACATAGAGTAGGATTATAGCCTACATAGAGTAGGATTATAGCCTACATAGAGTAGGATTATAGCCTACATAGAGTAGGATTATAGCCTACATAGAGTAGGATTATAGCCTACATAGAGTAGGATTTTAGACTACATAGAGTAGCATTATAGCCTACATAGAGTAAGGTTATAGCCTACATATAGTAGGATTATAGCCTACATAGAGTAGGATTTTAGACTACATAGAGTAGCATTATAGCCTACATAGAGTAAGGTTATAGCCTACATAGAGTAGGATTTCAGCCTACATAGAGTAGGATTTTAGACTACATAGAGTAGAATTATAGCCTACATAGAGTAGCATTATAGCCTACATAGAGTAAGGTTATAGCCTACATAGAGTAGGATTTTAGCCTACATAGAGTATCATTATAGCCTACATAGAGTAAGGTTATAGCCTACATATAGTAGAATTATAGCCTACATAGAGTAGGATTATAGCCTACATAGAGTAGGATTATAGCAAACTTAGAGTAGGATTATAGCCTACATAGAGTAGGATTATAGCCTACATAGAGTAGGATTATAGCCTACATAGAGTAGGATTATAGCCTACATAGAGTAGGATTATAGCCTACATAGAGTAGCATTATAGCAAATTTAGAGTAGGATTATAGCCTACATAGAGTAGGATTATAGCCTACATAGAGTAGGATTATAGCCTACATAGAGTAGCATTATAGCCTACATAGAGTAGGATTATAGCCTACATAGAGTAGGATTATAGCCTATATATGGTAGGATCATAGTCTACATAGAGTAGGATTATAGCCTATATATGGTAGGATCATAGCCTACATAGAGAAGGATCATAGCCAACATAGGGTAGGATCAGAGCCTACATAGGGTAGGATCATAGCCTACATAGACCCTACATAGGGTAGGATTAGGGTTGCACATTTTGGGGAATATTCAGAGGTGAAACATTCCGTTGGAATTAACGGGAATATATGGGAATTAACGGAAATATATGCAAATTAATATTAATACCATTTATATGTAGATGTTTTCTGCATTGAATATATTTACCATATCATATGGAGACAGAAACATAAACTTTTAACCTCATCAGAAGTAGACATAATTGCAAATGATTAAATCCTTCCAATAGAAATAAAAAAAACTAGTTAGTTACGAATTGAACTTCAATTAAATGAGTTTGACTCTTCAGATGGGATGATTTTCAACAAAAGAAAGGGAATTTTGAATGATCCCCAATGATCCATCGCCTCTCCCAAAAACGTTTTCAACATACATCTGTAAAATTATTTGGGTGTCTTCCTCTCAGGCTTCCATGTCTTCTCCCTGGACCTCCTCAATGTCCACCGCTTGAACATCAGACTCTGAGAACTCATCTTCACTGTCACTTTCCAACCTTGTTGAGGATGGCTCGCTGTCGGGCACAAAAAGCCTCAAATTTGCCCGGATGGCAAACCTTTGTACTGGTCAGCCTGTTGCGTGCTTTGGTGTGCTTGTTCCCAAACAAGAACCAGTTGCGCTCCGAGGCAGCTGATGGTGGGATTTAGAGGATGATGGAGGCAACAGGGGAAAGAGCCTCAGATCCACAAAGTCCCTTCCACCAGTTGACAGGATGCTCTTGCCAGCATACTTGGGGTCAAACATATACGCCGCGGTGTGTATGGGCTTCAGGCAGAAGTCTTCACGCTTTTTGATGTATTTCAGAACTGCAGTTTCCTCTGCTTGGAGCAACAGTGAAGTAGGCAGGGCAGTACGGATTTCTTCTCTTACATCTGCAAGCAGAGTCTAATCATCAGACAGGATGGCATTATCTCCCTCAATCCGTGCAATGTCTACTGCTATAGATTTCAGGAGTTTCAGGCTGCTTACCACTCTCTCCCAAAATACAACATCCAGGAGGATCCCCTTGATGGGGCTGTACATATCAGCAGACTGTGATATGGCCAATTTTTGGAGAGACTCCTTCCACTCCAGGAGACTGTCAAACATGATGACAACACCACCCCAATGGGTGTTGCTGGGCAGCTTCTATGTGGTTCTCTTATTCTTCTCACTTTACTTGGTGAGGTAGATTGCTGCTATAACTTGATGACCATTCACATACCTAACCATTTCCTTGGCTCTCTTGTAGAGTGTATCCATTGTTTTCAGTGCCATGATGTCCTTGAGGAGCAGATTCAATGCATGAGCAGCACAGCCAATGGGTGTGATGTGAGGGTTGGACTCCTCAACTTTAGACCAGGCATCCTTCATGTTCATAGCATCGTCTGTCACCAGTTCAGATACCTTCTGTGCTCCAAGGTCATTGATGACTGCCTTCAGCTCATCTCCAATGTAGAGACCAGTGTGTCTGTTGCCCCTTGTGTCTGTGCTCTTGTAGAATACTGGTTGAGGGGTGGAGATGATGTAGTTAATTATTCCTTGCCCACGAACATTCAACCATCTGTCAGAGATGATTGCAGTATAGTCTGTTTTCTCTATGATTTTCTTGACCTTCACTTGAGCTCTGTTGAAGTCTGCATCCAGCAAATTAGTAGATAAAGCATGTCTGGTTGGAGTGGTGTATGCTGGGTGAAGAACACTCAGAAATCTCTTTCAATACACATTGCCTGTGAGCATCAGAGGTGAACCAGTTGCATACACTACATTCCAAAACTTACCAGAAAGCATGTAGTCCTTGGCTCAGACAGTGTAGTAGTGTGGGCTCAATAGCATCTCATTAGTGTGCAAGATCTTGAGAATCAGCTGTACATGTGATGGAAGAGTGCACTGTGCATGCAGAGGGTTGCAATTCCATTGCCCGCTCGGAGTTTGCAATTCCATTGAATTGAGTTTAACCAAAATATGCCACAAGACCTATAATTGCTTATGTGTATCCCACAAAAAAGGTTCACTGTTATAAGCTAAATTTTTGGATGATCTTAAGTCAAATTCCCCAAATTCCAGGGCTTAACTGTCCCTGGAAAATTTCTGGAAATTTACCAGAAAGTTTCTGACCCTTTGCAACCTTAGGTAGGATCATAGCCCATATAGAGTAGGATCATAGCCTACATAGGGTAGGATCATAGCCTACATAGAGTAGGATCATAGCCCATATAGAGTAGGATCATAGCCCATATAGAGTAGGATCATAGCCCATATAGAGTAGGATCATAGCCCATATAGAGTAGGATCATAGCCTACATAGAGTAGGATCATAGCCTACATAGAGTAGGATCATAGCCTACATAGGGTAGATCATAGCCTACATAGAGTAGGATCATAGCCTACATAGGGTAGATCATAGTCTACATAGAGTAGGATCATAGCCTACATAGGGTAGATCATAGTCTACATAGGGTAGATCATAGTCTACATAGGGTAGATCATACTCTACATAGAATAGAATCATTTATTTTAGTTTTATTATTTTACCTTTATTTAACTAGGCAAGTCAGTTAAGAACAAATTCTTATTTTCAATGACAGCCTAGGAACAGTGGGTTAACTGTCTGTTCAGGGGCAGAACGACAGATTTGTACCTTGTCAGCTCAGGGATTTGAACTTGCAACCTTCCGGTTACTGGCCCAACGCTCTAACCACTAGGCTACCCTGCCGCCCCATAGCATACATAGAGTATGATCATAGCCTACATAGAGTATGATCATAGTCTACATAGAGTAGGATTATAGCCTACATAGAGTATGATCATAGCCTACATAGAGTAGGATCATAGCCTACATAGAGTATGATCATAGCCCACATAGAGTATGATCATAGCCTACATAGGGTAGGATCAAAGCCTACATAGGGTAGGATCATAGCCTCCATAGATTAGCATCATAGCCTACATAGAGTAGGATCATAGCCTACATAGAGTATGATCATAGCCTACATAGAGTATGATCATAGCCTACAAAATGTAGGATCAATAGGAGAGATGGAGAAGCCATTTGGATGCAATTTCAACTTTGCAGGTATGAAATTAAGAAACTGAAATAATTTTAAAGGTCACTCTTAGAGATGCCAAATGTACGAACAATCTGATCAAATGTTAGAATTTTATCAAGCTGCACAAAATTGATTAAATTCATGTTTCTCTTCATCAATCCACACACAATACCCCATAATGACAAAGTGAAAACAGGTTTTTAGAACTTTTTGCAAATGTATTAAAAATAGGAAACTGAAATACCTTAAGTACATACGTATTCAGACCCTTTGCTATGAGCCTCGAAATTGAGCTCAGGTGCATCCTGTTTCCATTGACCATCCTTGAAATGTTTGTACAACTTGATTGGCGTCTCACTTGTGCTAAATTCAATTGATTGGACATAATTTGGAAAAGCACACTCCTGTCTATATAAGGTTGACAGTGCATGGCAGGGCAAAAATCAAGCCATGAGGTCGAAGGAATTGTCTGTAGTACTCCGAGACAGGATTGTGTCGAGGCACAGTTCTGGGGAAGGGTACCAAAACATTTCTGTAGCATTGAAGGACCTCAAGGACACAGTGGTCTCCATTTTACTTAAATGGAAGAAGTTTGGAACCATCAAGACTCTTCCTAGAGCTGGACGCCCAGCCAAACTGGCCTTTAAGGTAGAGTGGCCTCCCAGCCAAACTGGCCTTTAAGGTAGAGTGGCCTCCCAGCCAAACTGGCCTTTAAGGTAGAGTGGCCAGACGGAAGCCACTCCTCAGTAAAAGACACATGACAGCCCGCTCGGAGTTTGCCAAAAGGCACCTAAAGACTCTCAGACCATGAGAAACAAGATTCTCTTGCCTGATGAAATCAAGATTGAACTCGTTGGCCTGATGCCAGCATCACATCTGGTGGAAACCTGGCACCATCCCTACTGTGAAGCATGGTGGTGGCAGCATCATAGTGTGGGGATGTTTTTCAGCAGCAGGGACTGGGAGTCTAGTCAGTATCGAGGGAAAGATGAACAGAGTAAAGTACAGAGAGATCCTTGATGAAAACCTGCTCCAGAGTGCTCAGAACCTCAGACTGGGGAGAAGGTTCACCTTCCAACAAGGACAACGATCCTAAGCACACAGCCAAGACAAAACAGGAGTGGCTTTGGGACAAGTTTCTGAATGTCCTTGAGTGGCCTAGCCAGAGCCCGGACTTGAACTCGATCGAACATCTCTGGAGAGCCCTGAAAATAGCTGTGCAGCGACGCTCCCCATCCAACCTGACAGAGCTTGAGATGATCTGCAGAGAGGAATGGAACAAACTCCACAAATACAGGTGTGCCAAGCTTATAGTGTCATACCCAAGAAGACTCAAGGCTGTAATCGCTACCGAAGGTGCTTCAACAAAGTACTGAGTTAAGGGTGTGATGTCAACCCGTTTTTATGAGGTATTGTATGTAGATTGATGAGGGGAAAAAACGATGTAATACATTTTAGAATAAGGCTTTAAGGTAACAAAATGTGGAAAAAGTCAAGGGGTCTGGACCCCCCCAAAGTCAAGGGGTCTGAATACATTCCGAATGCACTATATATGATAGAATGACGCTCATAGAAGAAAAGGAGTCCCAAAGAACCTTCAGGGGTTCAAAAGATTGCCACTGTGTGGGAATCTCTTCGGGTCAAAAAGAGGAACCCCTCTGAAAAGGTTATTCGAGGAATCCGTGTTACATGACGCATAACTTTTCGCAAAAGCTTCACAGATTATCGTTGGGTGTTGCTAAGGCGGTCAAGTTCATATCTACCATGTTTTTCCTTTCATGTGTGTCGTGCCACTGCTAGCCAGAGAAGCCAGGATGTTAGCTCATTAGGCCTGATGGTGTAGCTCACATGTTATCTTTCAAGGGAAATATATTCTGTTTGTATTGTCTGTTTATGCCTATAACCGTGTTAATGGCTTTATGACACAAATACATCTTGATTATATAAGTATTCAATGTCCTGAGTCAATACATGTTAGAATCTCCTTTTGGCAAGCCCAAATCACCAGGCTTGTTTACAGCAGTATCTCAGCAGATGACATCATGACCTTTTGTTACAGCTGTGGATGTGATCGGGTGTCAGCCCTACGTATTCATCCCAAACGGTACCCTATTCCCTACACAGTGTACTACTTTTGACCAGAGCCTTATGGGTCCTGATCAGAAGTAGTGCACTATATAGGGAATAAGGTGCCATTTGGGACACACTTTAAGGATTTCCTCTCCTGCCCTGGCCTGAGGCCATTCTCTACTCCAATTTAGAGCTACAACTCTCTCTCTCTTTCCATTTATTCTGCTGTAGCCTGTTAGTAAATGATTCCATTTATTCTGCTGTAGCCTGTTAGTAAATGATTCCATTTATTCTGCTGTAGCCTGTTAGTAAATGATTCCATTTATTCTGCTGTAGCCTGTTAGTAAATGATTCCATTTATTCTGCTGTAGCCTGTTAGTAAATGATTCCATTTATTCTGCTGTAGCCTGTTAGTAAATGATTCCATTTATTCTGCTGTAGCCTGTTAGTAAATGATTCCATTTATTCTGCTGTAGCCTGTTAGTAAATGATTCCATTTATTCTGCTGTAGCCTGTTAGTAAATGATTCCATTTATTCTGCTGTAGCCTGTTAGTAAATTATTCCATTTATTCTGCTGTAGCCTATTAGTAAATTATTCTATTTGCGGCTCATGATGTGGTAATGGAAGGAGAAAGACCAGGCACCCCACCCTTCCCATTTCCCTTATGACCAGACTGTCCCCATGACAACCACAACTCCCCCTCCATCCCCCACGCAGACCTGCACCCTCCAGACCTCAGAGAAACACTACACAGACACGCATGCACGCACGCGCACACACACACACACACACACACACACACACTCATTTAAGATGTAGCAATATCAAATCAGTGTAGTCAGAGGGTCAGAGAGAGATGAGAGAGATGACAGAGAGATAGATGACAGAGAGAGAGAAGACAGAGAGAGAGATGACAGAGAGAGAAGACAGAAAGAGAGATGACAGAGAGAGAGATGAGAGAGAGAGAGAGACAGAGAGAGAGATGACAGAGAGAGAGATGAGAAAGAGAGAGATGACAGAGAGAGAGATGACAGAGAGAGAGATGACAGAGAGAGAGATGAGAAAGAGAGAGATGACAGAGAGAGAGATGACAGAGAGAGATGACAGAGAGAGAGATGAGAAAGAGAGAGATGACAGAGAGAGAGATGACAGAGAGAGAGATGAGAAAGAGAGAGATGACAGAGAGAGAGATGACAGAGAGAGAGATGACAGAGAGAGATGACAGAGAGAGAAGACAGAGAGATATGAGAAAGAGAGAGAGAGAGATGACAGAGAGAGATGACAGAGAGAGAGAGAGAGAGACAGAGAGAGATGACAGAGAGAGAGAGATGACAGATAGAGAGAGAAAGAGAGAGAATGACAGAGAGAGAGAGAGAGAGAGAGAGAAAGAGAGTAACCTTGGGAAAATCCTCTGAATTATCATTAACAGCAGACTCGTACATTTCCTCAATGAAAACAATGTATTGAGCAAATGTCAAATTGGCTTTTTACCAAATTACCGTACAACAGACCATGTATTCACCCTGCACACCCTAATTGACAACCAAACAAACCAAAACAAAGGCAAAGTCTTCTCATGCTTTGTTGATTTCAAAAAAGCCTTTGACTCAATATTGGCATGAGGGTCTGCTATACGAACTGATGGAAAGTGGTGTTGGGGGTAAAACATACGACATTATAGCTGGGGCAGGGAGGAACGTGACCTCCCCATAGCTGAGCAGAGGGGAGCTGGACCTCCCCATAGCTGAGCAGAGGGGAACTGGATCTCCCCATAGCTGAGCAGAGGGGAACGTGACCCCCCCATAGCAGAGCAGAGGGGACCTGGACCTCCCCATAGCTGAGCAGAGGGGAACTGGATCTCCCCATAGCTGAGCAGAGGGGACCTGGACCTCCCCATAGCTGAGCAGAGGGGAACTGGACCCCCATAGCAGAGCAGAGGGGACCTGGACCTCCCCATAGCAGAGCAGAGGGGAACTGGACCCCCATAGCTGAGCAGAGGGGAACTGGACCCCCATAGCTGAGCAGAGGGGAACTGGACCTCCCCATAGCAGAGCAGAGGGGAACTGGACCTCCCCATAGCTGAGCAGAGGGGAACTGGAACCTCCCCATAGCTGAGCAGAGGGGACCTGGACCCCCATAGCAGAGCAGAGGGGGGACCTGGACAGAGGGGAACTGGACCCCCATAGCAGAGCAGAGGGGACCTGAACCTCCCCATAGCAGAGCAGAGGGGACCTGGACCTCCCCATAGCAGAGCAGAGGGGACCTCTCTAATGGAGAAAGATAACCAACTCACTGGTTATTGTCTTACTGCGAGTCTTGTGTAAAGTTGATGCAATAAGCTGTAAGATAATCAGAGGAAGAGAGGATGCCACAACCCCTTATCTCGGTCAGCATTCTGACTTACAGTATTTGGTGAAAGAAGTGTGGTATATCATCAGTGAGGCTTAGTTCTTACCCTTTTGGAAACCCATTGTCTGAGTCTGACTCATACACATACACTGAGGAATCAAAATACATCTGAAGACTGTGTGTGAGGTTTGAAGATTGTGTGTGAGGTTTTTAAGACTGTGTGTGAGAATTAAAGACTGTGTGTGAGGTTTGAAGACTGTGTGTGTGTGAGGGTTGAAGAGTGTGTCTGAGGTTTTGAAGACTGTGTGTGAGGCTTGAAGAGTGTGTGTGTGTGAGGTTTGAAGAGTGTGTGAGGTTTGAAGAGTGTGTGTGAGGTGAGCGTGATGTTTGAGGTCACAGAGACACATCGCCTGCACAGCTGTGCACTGCGTGATTAAATGAACACGCCTGAGTAGAGAATTAATGTGTGTGTTCTCTCTCATCTGTGAGTCCTGCTGTGCTCTCTGTGTGCTAACTGCTGACTCATGTAGCTCATAATGAGTCCAGTTGTGTAATGTGATTTAGACCAGCTCAGGATGGCCTAAAGTGACTTGGCCACTGTTAACCTGTACTGATGCTGCTGGGCTCTGTTACCACGTACTGATACTGCTGGCCACTGTTACACTGTACTGATGCTGCTGGCCACTGTTACCCTGTACTGATGCTGCTGTCCACTGTTACCCTGTACTGATGCTACTGTCCACTGTTACCCTCTACTGATGCTGCTGGCCACTGTTACCCTCTACTGATGCTGCTGGCCACTGTTACCCTCTACTGATGCTGCTGTCCACTGTTACCCTCTACTGATGCTACTGTCCACTGTTACCCTCTACTGATGCTGCTGTCCACTGTTACCCTGTACTGATGCTGCTGGTCAGTTCAGCCAGTGATACTATGATAGTCTGATGGGAGAGCTTTAGGCTTCAGGCTTTAGGCAGAGCAGCAGCAACAGATAATACTACCGTTATTAATACTACTGTTATTCACTGTTATTAATATGAGAGGAAATGAGAGGAGATGGGAGGAGATGAGAGGAGGGGCGAGAGGAGGAGGGGAGAGAAGAGGAGAGGGGAGACAAGGGAGGAGAGGTGAGAGAGGGGAGAGAAGAGGAGAACTGAGGTGAAGAAAGGAAAGAGGAGGGAGGGAGATGAGAGGGGGAAGAGATGAGAAGATAAGACAAAAGAAGAAGACTAGGAGTGTATTGAAAGGAAAGGAAAGTGAGGCGTCAGCATTAGCAGCTAATCCACTGCAGTCAGGAAGCTCGCTCTGTCTCCCTGTGACCTGTGGGGTTCACTAGTCTGACTGGAAATGGGGGAGCTAGACACACACCCCTGTGCTTCAAAGCATGATAACACCAACCCACTAATTCATGAGAATAGAGCAGCAGTACTGTTGTACCACACGTGGCATTATCTCTCACTGTCCTGTATCTCTCTGGCCATTAACAAACACACCTCTCACTGTCCTGTATCTCTCTGGCCATTAACAAACACATCTCTCACTGTCCTGTATCTCTCTGGCCATTAACAAACACATCTCTCACTGTCCTGTATCTCTCTGGCCATTAACAAACACATCTCTCACTGTCCTGTATCTCTCTGGCCATTAACAAACACATCTCTCACTGTCCTGTATCTCTCTGGCCATTAACAAACACATCTCTCACTGTCCTTTATCTCTCTGGCCATTAACAAACACATCTCTCACTGTCCTTTATCTCTCTGGCCATTAACAAACACATCTCTCGCTGTCTTTTATCTCTCTGGCCATTAACAAACACATCTCTCACTGTCCTGTATCTCTCTGGCCATTAACAAACACATCTCTCACTGTCCTTGTCACGCCCTGGCCTTAGAGATCCTTTATTCTCTATTTTGGTTAGGTCGGGGTGTGACTAGGGTGGGCATTCTAGTTTCTTTATTTCTAGGTTGGTTTGGTATGGTTCCCAATCAAGCAGCTGTCTCTCTTTGTCTCTGATTTGGGATCATATTTAGGTAGCCTTTTCCCACCTGTTTGTTGTGGGATCTTGTTTGTGCATAGTTGTCTTGAGCACTGCATAGCTTCATGTTCGTTTGTTCTTTATTGTTTATTGCCGATTCACGTAATAAAGATGATGAACTCAAACCACGCTGCATTTTGGTCCGATTCTTACAACAACGTTCGTGACAGTCCTTTATCTTTCTGGCAACTAACAAACATCTCTTACTGTCCTTTATCTCTCTGGCCATTAACAAACATCTATCACTCTCCACTTATCTCTCTAGCCATTAAAACAAATACATCTCTCACTCTCTTTTTGAAACACTCTCAATGGTTTATATCGCCATTGAAAAGTAGCCCTGAGGGATGAGAGCCAAAACATAAGACACATAATGAAAACATCTGTCTATCCCTCTCTTTCTCTCTCCCACCCCTCTCTCCATCTCCCCACCTTCTCTTCTTCTCTGTATACCCCCCCCTCCTCCAAATCTCTCTCTCACCCACACACTGTCTATTTAACTCACACTTACAAAGGCTTTCTAAAGATAGAATCCTGAAGATAAACAGGAAACACACAGTGTCATGGCAACAGCATGGAACTGACGACAAACACCGTTCAACTCCAGAATGGTTGTGGTGGCAAAATACAGAGTTTGACCTCCAGCTGTGTGTATGAGTGTGTGTGAGAGAGTGTGTGTGTGTGTCTACCTGCATGAATGCATTTGTGTGTGTTCGCATTTGTGTGTGTGTGTGTGTGTGTGTGTGTGTGTGCGTACAGCTGCAGCTCATTAACAGTTAGACTCTAAGAGATGGAGAGAAAATAGTCTCTCCTTCAGTTAAGGTCCCTTGGGGCCCCGTCTTCATCAAAGGGCCTTTCTCTGAGATTCTGGGTCTAGGTCCCAAAGGCGAGACAGATGAGAGAGAGAACAGATAGAGGTGACAGAGAGAACAGAGAGATGAGAGAGACAACTGAGAGAGATGACAAAGAACAGCGAGAGAGAGAGAGAGAGAGATGAAAGCGAAAGAACAGAGAGTGATGAGGTAGAGGTTAATGGATCTGGGCCCTACGGCAGATGACCTGCTGGATGAAATACATAGGCCACATTTTTTCTTTCAAATATGTTTCTCAAACCAGAACCCTGAAGAAAAACTGTTGAACTGAACCCTGAAGGGAAACTGTTGAACTGAACCCGGAAGGAAGACTGTTTAACTGAACCCTGAAGGAAGACTGTTGAACTGCATTGCAGAGATATTCCCTGAATGTCTCCATCAAACCATCAAGCCATCCATCAGCAGACTCGACAGCCTTGGTTTCTCTAATGATTGCCTCGCCTGGTTCACCAACTACTTCTCTGATAGAGTTCAGTGTGTCAAATCGGAGGGTCTGCTGTCCGGACCTCTGGCAGTCTCTATGGGGGTGCCACAGGGTTCAATTCTTGGACTGACTCTCTTCTCTGTATACATCAATGAGGTCGCTCTTGCTGCTGGTGAGCCTCTGATCCACCTCTACGCAGACGACACCATTCTGTATACTTCTGGCCCTTCTTTGGACACTCTGTTAACAACCCTCCAGGCAAGCTTCAATGCCATACAACTCTCCTTCCGTGGCCTCCAATTGCTCTTAAATACAAGTAAAACTAAATGCATGCTCTTCAACCGATCGCTACCTGCACCTGCCCGCCTGTCCAACATCACTACTTTGGATGGCTCTGACTTAGAATACGTGGACAACTACAAATACTTAGGTGTCCGGTTAGACTGTAAACTCTCCTTCCAGACCCATATCAAACATCTCCAATCCAAAGTTAAATCTAGAATTGGCTTCCTATTTCGCAACAAAGCATCCTTCACTCATGCTGCCAAACATACCCTTGTAAAACTGACCATCCTACCAATCCTCGACTTTGGCGATGTAATTTACAAAATAGCCTCCAATACCCTACTCAACAAATTGGATGCAGTCTATCACAGTACAATCCGTTTTGTCACCAAAGCCCCATATACTACCCATCATTGCGACCTGTACACTCTCGTTGGCTGGACCTCGCTTCATACTCGTCGCCAAACCCACTGGTTCCATGTCATCTACAAGACCCTGCTAGGTAAAGTCCCCCCTTATCTCAGCTCGCTGGTCACCATAGCATCTCCCACCTGTAGCACACGCTCCAGCAGGAATATCTCTCTAGTCACCCCCAAAACCAATTCTTTCTTTGGCCGCCTCTCCTTCCAGTTCTCTGCTGCCAATGACTGGAACGAACTACAAAAATCTCTGAAACTGGAAACACTTATCTCCCTCACTAGCTTTGAGCACCAACTGTCAGAGCAGCTCACAGATTACTGCACCTGTACATAGCCCACCTATAATTTAGCCCAAACAACTACCCCTTTCCCTACTGTATTTAATTTATTTATTTATTTTGCTCCTTTGCACCCCATTATTTTTATTTCTACTTTGCTCATTCTTCCATTGAGAATCTACCTTTCCAGTGTTTTACTCGCTATATTGTATTTACTTTGCCACCATGGCCTTTTTTTGCCTTTACCTCCCTTATCTCACCTCATTTGCTCACATCGTATATAGACTTGTTTATACTGTATCATTGACTGTATGTTTGTTTTACTACATGTGTAACTCTGTGTCGTTGTATGTGTCGAACTGCTTTGCTTTATCTTGGCCAGGTCGCAATTGTAAATGAGAACTTGTTCTCAACTTGCCTACCTGGTTAAATAAAGGTGAAATAAAATAAATAAAAACATTAAAAACCAGAACCCGGAAGGAAGACTGGGGCAAAACAGACGGCGTTGGTTTAGATTGCTGATAGCATGTAAACTATATTTTGTCTCTTTATTGAAAACATAAATAAAGTTGCACAATGCGCATTTGTCTCTCAAATACATTGTTACAGTTGTTGATTAGCTAGATAGCTGGCATATTTTAACCATATTTGCATAGACCTCAGTTAAAACCCCTCAAAACAAGACAGCTCGGAGATTCCAACTAGCGATCTTTCAGTTACTGACCTAATGCTCTTAAGCACTAGGCTATCTGCCGCCACATAGCAGTTTCTTGTCCTTGTTGCTAGCTACCAGGCCATCCAGAATCACAACAACACACAACCTTCTGCCCCTTTGAAGCGCGGACATTGTTTTCATGACGTTGTCAGCTAACCCATCTATAGGGAATAGGGTCCCATTTGAGACGCAGCCAGTGACTTGTGACTGAACATGCTAACAGGCTAACATGCTAACAGGCTAATATAGTGTGATTATAGGACATGGTAGGCAATGACTCACAATGTTGACTTGTAGTGGACCAGAGCCTGTTCTGAGCAGTCTCCTCCTGCAGCTGCCAGCCTCTCCATCACCAGGACACATTGAGGATGACTGGGAGTCTGCTGTAGTGGACAGACACACAGACAGTTCAACTACCCACACACACACACACACACACGCACACGCACATGCACACGCACACACACACACACACACACACACACACACACACACACACACACACACACACACACACACAAGCATTCGTACACCAACATGCACATATTGACACAGGCAGGCAGGCACGCACACACATGTGCACACACACATGTAGTACCTGTGTGTCCCGGAAACAGGGCCAGAGTGGTAAGACTGCTGGGGGGGAGGGAGTGACACCTCTGAAGAGACACTCTGAGGGGGGGCTCTAAAGGTGATGCCCCCAGGGGACGAGACATGGCCTGGAACACACTGGACAGTTACGCAAGCACACACCCAACGTCTCTCACATACAGTACATACAGTACATACAGATCCCCCAAACAACACATCTTCTTTCCTTCTCAGAGTGTAGAACATTTAAACCAAACAGTATATTCTGGTGCATAGGTTCTGAGTGCATGCCGCATACAACCTTGTGATACAATATGAATCATTCCTACCAGTCAGGTGATACAATATGAATCATTCCTACCAGTCAGGTGATACAATATGAATCATTCCTACCAGTAAGGTGATACAATATGAATCATTCCTACCAGTCAGGTGATACAATATGAATCATTCCTACCAGTCAGGTGATACAGTATGAATCATTCCTACCAGTCAGGTGATACAATATGAATCATTCCTACCAGTCAGGTGATACAATATGAATCATTCCTACCAGTCAGGTGGATGAGTCTCCAGGTGAAAAGTTCATAGGGTGAGTTATTATAATGAGGGAATAATGTATGGACAGAACGTATGGGAGCGGTGATGCAGATAATTGGCCACAGACAGAAATAGTGAACGAGAGAGACAGCAGAGAGCGAGAGGAGAGAGAAATCAAGAGAGCAGAGAAAGAGCAGCTCAAGGAAAGGAGGATATATGAATACAGCCTTGTAGAAATGGGTCAGAGCGTGTAGCATTGTTGTAGAGTAGGAGGGTATAAATACAGGGTTTGTAATCTCCTCCCATCAAAGCATGCAGCGCGTGTTGTGGTTGATTCATTACTGGTCCTACCAGCTAGGAGGACTACAGCCTATATTTAAATCAGGGTTGGCAGAGACTACTGGTCAGTCTCCACACACACTCCCACTTTCATTCTCTCAGCAGGGGATAATATGTGTGTGTTTGTGTGTGTGTGTGTGTGAGGTCTTACTCTGTGACTCTGCGCGGGGTCTGTCTCCACGGTAACAGAGGGCTCTATGACAGAGCATGGTCTGGCCAGACTGCCCGCCTGTCTCCGACCCGGCGGCAAGAGGTGCATCATGGGACCGGGCCTGCGTCTGTGCCGGCACAGAGAGCCCCCTGTGGCCTGCTGAGTAACGGCAAACGCACAGCCCCCTGGGAAGGGACTGCAGACTCGGAGGTCGACCAGTGCTGAGGCGGGACGGGGGCGAGGGCGGGGGGGCTTGGGAGGGGCAGGGGTCTTCACTGGACTAGAATAGGACTGGACTGACCTGGGTCTCCTCAAAACACTGCCTGATAGAGCTCCCTATTCAACCAATCAATTAATGAATCAATAAATCCATCAGTCAATCAATCAATCTGGTTCTAGGTAACAATTCCATCAAACTCCATTCACAACCCTGATTTCTATAGTTGGTTTCCATTTTAGTTTCCTTACAGGAAAATCCACTGTTAGACCAAGCCCAGTATTACTCTGCAGGATAATCCACTGTTAGACCAAGCCCAGTATTACTACAACTCACTGTAGTGCAAGTACAGGAGGGCCTGACATGTCCTGACTCGCTGTGAGAGAGACAACGGAGGGCAGATGAGATGAGTAATCTGAACGGTGCTAGGAGACAGAGGTGTGTGTGAAGCTGCAGTTAGGGTGGGGGCAGTCACACACACACACACACACACACACACACACACACACACACACACACACACACACACACACACACACACACACACACACACACACACACACACACACACACACACACACACACACACACACACACACACACACACACACACACACACACACACACACACACACACACACACACACACACACACACACACACACACACACACACACACACACACACACACACACACACACACACACACACTGTTTTCTGTTGCACATATTTGCTCTACCACGCCTGATTTGACTAATTGATGGCTTTAAATTAGTTGACTGGCTGTGGCTGGAATAGAATATACGTGTGGAATGTCTAAGGGATCCCTGAGGACTGGGTTGGGAACCACTTTTAGAACTAAATTCCCCTGGGTTTTTTTAGGACAAGATTTGCTGGTGTGTTTCTGTGTGACAGGAAGGGGCAGGAAGGACAGACTACTGTGGTCTAACTAACACCTCTGACTCTACTTCCTCCTCCGGCCAACAGATGGGGCAAAAGAATACCCACAACATGCTCTCTGTACATTACCCTCTCTAACAGAGAGAGACCTATAGTCTACTTATTCAATGTTGTACAGTACAAGTAACTGCTATGAGACTTGCATAAAGCATTTAGATGATTTCTGTTTTTAAAAAGCAAAAGAATGATGATGTTTAACAACGTTAGAAAGGTTAACAATAAGACAAAGTTGTAATGTAATAGTATTGTAATAGCTACATAATGACAGGATCTGATAACGACGTGGAATGAATTAATGATTTGATAGGACTGAATAAAATGAGGTGATTACTTATAATAACACATTTTTATCATTAACAGGCACAGATTACAAATAACTATTTGAATTCCTTACTGAATTGATTTGCAGTCCCTTACAAAAATGTTTGTGGCAAATTGTGGCAAAATTTCAGCAAACAAAATAGTGTGTCACAAAATACTGCCAGAAGTTTGCAAATGTTTGCCAGTGGTGAATCTGTGCTAAACCTTTGGCAACAATAATATTTATTGCAACTAGTGGCCAACAGTTCGCCAGAGGTTTGTTTCCATCAAGATTCTATTTGAATCTATGGCAAACCTGTGGCAACAATATTTATTACCAGCAGTTGCAAACAGTTTACTGGAAGCCATTTCTGGTGAACACATTACTTCCAAGACCAGTAACCGCAGGAAGGACAGTAAAAAATTGCAATCAAGGGGATTCTAAAAACGTGTTGAAATATGGAAACCAAACTAGCTACCGACCAGTGAGTGAAGTGAATAATTAAACATCCTAATAAACTTTAAAATTGGGTTAGTTAATTGATGACTAGTTAGCAATGTTATATTTTATGGGATAGAGTGAAACACATTTTGTTGATACCAGTTTCAATCTGTCAGCGTCACTGACTGGCTAGCGCTTAGCTAGCTAAACATTAGCTATCATAATATTGTACAATTAATGTGATCGCTAGCTAGCTAACTAATAATTTGCCTAAACAATTATATTTTTTGGTGAATACGTTGATGTCTTATTATACCAATATGCATTTCAATATGCTAGTATCACTGTTCAGTAGCATGTTTGCTAGCACAACAACTAAGGTAGCAACAATATGAGCTGACTTGACATCCAAGCCAGACTTCACTTTTGCAGATGGATACCCTTCCCCTACCTGTAGTGTTGGAAGAGGCTGTATTGGTAGAAGGATAAATCAACACCCTGGGAAGATGTTTGTGGTGCACTCGAACATAACACTTTATTTGAGTGTATCATCTTCAATCTTGATGAGGTAAGTAAATGCATGTAGTATTCTCAGAATTGTAGGCCATACATTCATTCTTTGTAACAATTAGAACTTTCATTGCTTTAAACTAGTAGCTAGCTCATCTTCAACATGTGTTCCATCACTGTTTCTTGAAGCAATCAGTTACATGACAAAAAGACAGACTGAGGCCTTCAATCAAACTGAGGACAAAGAAATATGCATGAACCAGGTCAAGGATGGCTTTGAGATGTAAGTTAACAATAATTCATTTTGGAACATTAATATGAATTGCCATATTAGGCATAACACAATGTTATGTTTCTTTTCTTCCACCCAAGCCTGTTATACCTGAGTCAAGAAGAAGAGAGACTTGGCTGTGTTGAGACTTGGCTGAAGAAATATTTTGTATACTGTGGCTCTCTATGAACAGTTGGACACATATTAAAATCTAAGTCCCAGTTTGTGCATGCTACATCGTTTGTTTATACAGTGGCTTGTATTCACCCCCTTGGCATTTTTCCTATTTTGTTGCCATACAACCTTGAATTAAAATGGATTTGGGGGAGGGGGGGGTATCATTTGATTTTGCCTACCACTTTGAAGATGCAAAATATTTTTATATTTGAAACAAACAAGAATTTTAAAAAAGAAAAAGAAAATCTGAGTGTGCATAACGATTCACCTCTCCAAAGTTAATACTTTGTAGAGTCACCTTTTGCAGCAATTACAGCTGCAAATCTCTTGGGGTATGTCTCTATAACCTTGGCACATCGAGCCACTGGGATTTTTGCCCATTCTTCTTGGCAAAACTGCTCCAGCTCCTTCAAGTTGGATGGGTTCCGCTGGTGTACAGCAATCTTTAAGTCATACCACAGATTCTCAATTGGATTGAGGTCTGGGCTTTGACTAGGCCATTCCGAGACATTTAAATGTTTCCCCTTAAACCACTCAAGTGTTGCTTTAGCAGTATGATGTGGGTTATTGTCCTGCTGGAAGGTGAACCTCTGTCTCAGTCTCTAATCTCTGGAAGACTAAAACAGGTTTCCTCAAAGAATTTCCCTGTATTTAGGGTCATCCATCATTCCTTCAATTCTGACCAGTTTCCCAGTCCCTGTTGATGAAAAACATCCCCACAGCATGATGCTGCCACCATCATGCTTTACTGTGGGGATGGTGTTCTCGGGGTGATGAACGGTGTTGGGTTTGCGCCAGTCATAGCATTTTCCTTGATGTCCAAAATGCTCAATTTTAGACTCAATTGACCAGAGTACCGTCTTCTTTATATTCTTACAATTTTTTAATAATAGATTTAATGGTGCTCCGTGGGATGTTCAAAGTTTCTGATATTGTTTTATAACCCAATCATGATCTGTACTTTTCCACAACTTTGTTCCTGACATGTTTGGAGAGCTCCTTGGTCTTCATGGTGCCGCTTGCTTGGTGGTGCCCCTTGCTTACTGGTTTTGCAGACTCTGGGGCCTTTCAGAACAGGTGTATACATACTGAGATCATGTGACAGATCATGTGACACTTAGATTATACACAGGTGGAGTTTATTTAAGAAATTATGTGACTTCTGAAGGTAATTGGTTGCACCAGATCTTATTTAGGGGCTTCAGAGCACCACTTTTTCGTTTTTATTTTCTTTCATTTTTTTTAAACAAGTTATTTTTTAAATTTCACTTCACCAATTTGGACTATTTTGTGTATGTCCCTTACATGAAATCCAAATAAAAATCTATTTAAATTACAGGTTGTAATGCAACAAAAAAGGAAAAATGCCAAGGGGGATGAATACTTTTGCAAGGCACTGTACACTGTATAGCAATAATATACAAGCAGAAACATAATGTTTCCTTGCTGAAAAATATATAGAATGCCCTTTTCAGTGAGAAGCATAGCAACATCAAGGCAGCTTTGTAACAGATGACCCTGTTTTCCAAAGCCAAACCTGCCCATTAGCCACTGAATCAATGTCTTAAGATGCCAAAATATAAAGTGTTAAATTGTTTTCATTATCCTAATGTTGTTTTTGTTTTGTGTTTTCTGATTGTTTCAGTTCATGTTTTCAACAAGCTTTGTTCGAAGGACTTCGACAGGGACGCCACTCCAAAGTTCACTCAAAAAGGCAATAGTTCTGAACTGGGTGTGATTTAGTTTTTGTTGTTTAAATGATTTACATTTTGTTAATTATCTTTTAAACCTCCATTGGTTGAATGCTATTGCTCAATTAACACTTGGCTCATGTAAATTCTGTAGTTGCCCCTTTAAACATCCTAAGGTCAATGTCCCCATAAGGTTCACATTTCTCTCTTGGTAATGCAGCTACATAAAAATATTAAATACATTTTTTTTTTTTTTTGGGGGGGATATCCAGTCTTTGCTCTTTTCTTCATTAGCCTGCTGATCATTTTCAATTTGGATTGGATTTATTTATAAATGTTATCACATGGTGTTTAGTATGTTTAGTACTGTATGTTTAGTTTAGTTATCTCTGTGAGAAGCAAGTTCATTTACAGTTATATGTGAGTGGGTTTATGTAGATATAACATTTCAATGTTGTGAACACACAGTCACCAAAAACGGGATCTAATTTGTATATTCATACTGAGTTTTCAGAAATTTGCAGCAAACAGTAGAATGTTAGCCATATGTTTCCCGGAATTGTTTGCCAGAAGTTTACAAGTCGCCGCAACAGTTTGCCACAAAACTAATTTGCATGTGAAAATATGAGCTTGCCACAAATCTACAGCAAATTGGCCAAAGGTTTGCTACAACTGTTTTCCAGAAACCTGTTTTTTTCAATAAGGGGTGTTGAACATAAAACAGTTTTCATGTTTATCATCAACATACTCACCTTAAATACTTCCTGGTGGCAGTTTCCTGCTGGCTCCCTAGTGGCTGCGGTCTCTTCTTCCCGTAACTTTGATTGGCCGTTTGGAAGGTGTGTCTGATCCGAGACAGGTAGAGCATCCTCGGAATCCAGATAATTTCCTGAGTGTCGCTCTCTTCCCTCTCTTTCTCTGTCTTCCACTGTAGACAGACATTCTAAGTGGTCTCTGTCTCCCACTGTCTCTTTCTGAGTCTCTCTCTCCAGCCTTGAGTGTGGCACATGATTCTCTACTGTGGCTACAGAGGTGTGCCGTGTCTGTCTCTCTGTCTGTCTGACTGGCTGGCTCTCTGTCTGTTTGTCTGTCTGTCTGGCCGTTTCCAATGAGCTCACACACACCAGGCCGTTAACGCTTGGTGAGTCCGGACATACTCTCCAGGCCTTCAGCACCACTCGAGGAGACCGTCTGCCTATCAGAGGAGTGGGTGAGGCAGGGTCACAAGTAGGGGAGCGAGGGGGGTGAGGGGTCAGGGGTGAGGCGGGTGTTGGGGGAAACTCTGGATGGTCCTCACTGCGGAGGGTCAGGGACACACTGTGGACGTAGTCCCCCAGACGCTGCCCTGCTCTGGGGGAGTCCAGTGGCGTCCGCTCCGCCCCCCCCTCTGGAGGAGAGAAGGAGTGAGAAGACATCCGCCATTTTCTAGCCGTCTCTGCAACATTGCTGAAGAACTTAATCAGACCCCCAAAATGTCCACCTTTGCTGTCAGAGTGTTTTGTAGCAGCTGGCTGAAAGTCCCGGATGCTCTCAATGTCCACCGAGCCATAGTCAGAGTCCATGGTCTTGTCCAGTGTGTGTAGCTCTGAGTCAAAACTCCTCTCTGAGTAAGCTGGGTTCCCCTTCCCCAGGACAGAGATCTTCCTTAGGTAACTCCACACGTCAGCTCTCTTAGACCTCCTCCCACCCAGCGGGGCCTTGGGGCCGCCCCTCACACTCTGCTCCTCACACACTTCTGCTGAGGTAGTGTTACAGTTAGAGGAGTGATTGGCCTGCGCCTGAGCCTGGACCTGAGATCTCTTGGTGTAGGGGACTCTCTCTGTGGGCTTAGAGCCGTTCTGGGTAGCAGGGTCCACTAGCGAGGGAAGATGGTGTCTGTCCAGGGTAGCTGTCAGATCCATGTCCTCAAATGAGCAGTCGAACTCGGCGGTATGTCCGGCATACGAGTGCCTCTTGGCGTAGTGGCGGAGTGTGCTCCTACCGGGATGCAGGGCGGGTGAGGGGAGGAAGTCCCGGCAGAACGAGTCGTCCTCCGTCTCTCCATCTCTGAACTTAGTGCTGGACCTAGACATCTTACCCACCCTCCCCTTGAAGACACCCGGAGAGCGGAGCTTCTTGATGGAGCGGACCTTGTCAGCGAAGGACAGTTTAGGGATAAAGGCCTCCTCTCCTGGGAGGATCATGGAGTGAGGTCTTCTGTTATCCAGTTCTGAAGCCGCTTTTCGCCGGGTCAAGATCTTCCAGATGCCTCCTGTAGCTCTTGGTCTACGGTTGACATCCGGGTGCTCCATCCCAGGGGTCTGAGGGGGTGCCTGGGTCTCTGCCTGTCTATCCCCATCCCCCTGCCACTGTCCCTGGGCTTGGCATGGACCCTGACCCTCTTCTTGACTCTCTCCCTGTCCCTCTCCCTTCCCAGTCTCATGGATAGATACAGTGCCGGTCTCATGCTGCACATCCAGAGACACGTTGAAGACTTTATTGACGAACCCGTTGGGGTCGCTGCTGTGGGAGGCGGGGCTGTCCGTGTGTTCCATCCTCTCTCATCTCATCCTACTACAGCTCTGTCAGCTATCAGCTATGTCAGCTATCAGCTACGTCAGCTATCAGCTCTGTCAGCTATCAGCTACGTCAGCTATCAGCTCTGTCAGCTATCAGCTATGTCAGCTATCAGCTACGTCAGCTATCAGCTACGTCAGCTATCAGCTACGTCAGCTGTCAGCTCCAGACCGCACCATCTCTTTCACCCACACACCTGGAGAGAAAACACACAGCACAGCAATTTGTCAGCTCTCTTATACTCACACAAACAATTCAATTAAAATCAATGAAAGAACCCTGTATTTATCTCTGAGGGGCAATACGTGCCCTGTTTTTATCTCTGAAGGTCAATAAGAACCATGAATTTATCTTCGAGGGGCAATTTGAACCCTCTATTTATCTCAGAGGGGCAATAACAAAACCGGTGTTATTGTACAAAGTTTGGAGACGTTGCTTGAGTTCAGCCAAATAAACCCTTCATTCATAATATGTCACACAGACCTGACCACACATCAGATTTAGATGCCCCACAAGACAAGATACAGGTACAGTACAGATACAGTACAGGTACAGATACAGGTACAGGTACAGATACAGGTACAGATACAGTACATGTACAGATACAGGTACAGATACAGTATAGGTACAGATACAGATATAGATACAGGCACAGGTACAGGTACAGGTACAGGTACAGGTACAGATACAGTACAGGTACAGTACAGGTACAGGTACAGGTACATATACAGTACATGTACAGATACAGGTACAGATACAGTACATGTACAGATACAGATAAAGGTACAGATACAGTACAGGTACAGATACAGTACAGGTACAGTACAGGTACAGATACAGATACAGGTACAGATACAGTACAGGTACATATACAGTACATGTACAGATACAGGTACAGGTACAGATACAGTACAGGTACAGATACAGTACAGGTACAGTACAGATATAGTACAGGTACAGGTACAGCACAGATATAGTACAGGTACAGTACAGATACAGTACAGGTATAGTACAGATATAGTACAGGTAGAGTACAGGTACAGTACAGGTACAGTACAGATACAGTCCAGGTACAGTACAGGTACAGATACAGGTACAGGTACAGTACTGGTACAGTACAGATACAGGTACAGGTACAGATACAGTACAGATACAGTACTGGTATGGGTACAGATACAGATACAGTACAGGTACAGTACTGGTACAGGTACAGATACAGGTACAGTACAGATACAGATACAGATACAGTACAGGTACAGTACTGGTACAGTACAGATACAGTACAGGTACAGATACAGTACAGGTACAGATACAGTACAGGTACAGTACTGGTATGGGTACAGATACAGATACAGTACAGGTACAGTACTGGTACAGGTACAGATACAGTACAGGTACAGTACAGATACAGGTACAGTACAGATACAGATACAGTACAGGTACAGTACTGGTACAGTACAGATACAGTACAGGTACAGGTACAGATACAGTACAGGTACAGTACTGGTATGGGTACAGATACAGATACAGTACAGGTACAGTACTGGTACAGGTACAGATACAGTACAGGTACAGATACAGTACATGTACAGATTCAGGTACAGATACAGATAAAAATACAGTACAGATACAGTACAGGTACAGTACTGGTACAGGTACAGATACAGTACAGATACAGATACAGTACAGATACAGATTCAGTACAGGTACAGTACTGGTACAGGTACAGATACAGATACAGTACAGATACAGTACAGGTACAGTACTGGTACAGTACAGATACAGTACTGGTACAGTACAGATACAGTACAGGTACAGATACAGATACAGTACAGGTACAGTACTGGTACAGTACAGATATAGTACAGGTACAGATACAGTACAGATACAGATACAGTACAGGTACAGATACAGGTACAGTACAGGTACAGATACAGATACAGGTACAGATACAGTACAGGTACATATACAGTACATGTACAGATACAGGTACAGGTACAGATACAGTACAGGTACAGATACAGTACAGGTACAGTACAGATATAGTACAGGTACAGGTACAGCACAGATATAGTACAGGTACAGTACAGATACAGTACAGGTACAGTACAGATATAGTACAGGTAGAGTACAGGTACAGTACAGGTACAGTACAGATACAGTCCAGGTACAGTACAGGTACAGATACAGATACAGTACAGGTACAGTACTGGTACAGTACAGATACAGTACAGGTACAGGTACAGATACAGTACAGGTACAGTACTGGTATGGGTACAGATACAGATACAGTACAGGTACAGTACTGGTACAGGTACAGATACAGGTACAGTACAGATACAGATACAGTACAGGTACAGTACTGGTACAGTACAGATACGGTACAGGTACAGATACAGTACAGGTACAGATACAGTACAGGTACAGTACTGGTATGGGTACAGATACAGATACAGTACAGGTACAGTACTGGTACAGTACAGATACAGTACAGGTACAGGTACAGATACAGTACAGGTACAGTACTGGTATGGGTACAGATACAGATACAGTACAGGTACAGTACTGGTACAGGTACAGATACAGTACAGGTACAGTACAGATACAGGTACAGTACAGATACAGATACAGTACAGGTACAGTACTGGTACAGTACAGATACAGTACAGGTACAGGTACAGATACAGTACAGGTACAGTACTGGTATGGGTACAGATACAGATACAGTACAGGTACAGTACTGGTACAGGTACAGATACAGATACAGTACAGGTACAGATACAGTACATGTACAGATTCAGGTACAGATACAGATAAAAATACAGTACAGATACAGTACAGGTACAGTACTGGTACAGGTACAGATACAGTACAGATACAGATACAGTACAGATACAGATTCAGTACAGGTACAGTACTGGTACAGGTACAGATACAGATACAGTACAGATACAGTACAGGTACAGTACTGGTACAGTACAGATACAGTACAGGTACAGATACAGATACAGTACAGGTACAGTACTGGTACAGTACAGATATAGTACAGGTACAGATACAGTACAGATACAGATACAGTACAGGTACAGATACAGTACAGACACAGTACTGGTACAGGTACAGATACAGACACAGGTACAGATACAGTACGGGTACAGGTACAGGTACAGATACAGGTACAGGTACAGTACAGATATAGTACAGGTACAGTACTGGTACAGATACAGTACAGGTACAGTACAGATACAGTACAGGTACAGGTACAGTACAGATATAGTACAGGTACAGTACAGTACAGATATAGTACAGGTACAGATACAGTACAGATACAGTACAGGTACAGTACAGTACAGATATAGTACAGGTACAGATACAGTACAGATATAGTACAGGTACAGATACAGTACAGATATAGTACAGGTACAGTACAGTACAGATATAGTACAGGTACAGTACAGTACAGATATAGTACAGGTACAGGTACAGTACAGATATAGTACAGGTACAGTACAGTACAGATATAGTACAGGTACAGATACAGTACAGATATAGTACAGGTACAGTACAGTACAGATATAGTACAGGTACAGATACAGTACAGATACAGTACAGGTACAGTACAGATTGCTGTTTGTGTAATACTGGTGCATAAAGAGTGCAGTTCAAAAAGCTATGCTTGCATCCTAAATGGCAGTATATTCCCTATAGTGCACTACTTGTGACCAGGGCTCAAAAGCAGTGCCCTATATAGGCAATAGGGTGCCACTTGGGTGCAGACCCTATCTCTCATCACTTGTAACACATTACTTAACATAGTGGTCATGGTCTTACATGAAACATTCTATAAAGGCATGCATGACTGACACATTTTTGGGGGGTATTTGAAATGAGCTGATGTAGGGTGACTTGAAATAAGTGAATCTTTCATCGTGTGTGCAGTACAGTGGTCCCTTTAAAGTGAGTCAGCATTATTTAAACATCCACCCTCATACCCCTCTATACCCTCACGAGCCACATTAGCCCAAGTAATTATACAGAATACAGCAGCACACACACCAGGATCCCGCGTTGCCATGGAAACCGACCCTACGGAGGTGGTGGTGATGTGTGTGTGCAGCACCAACTTGTGTGTGCGTTTATATCAAACGACAGATCCCCTTCATCTGAGGAGGATGACTGAGAGCTAGGCCCAGCCTCCATTCACTCCCTGTTCCACATATTAATGCACTATCCTTGCCCAGGTCATTTGAGATAGGACTATGCCCTATTAGCCAACATTATGTGGACAACAGATCCCCCCCACAAGAGTAGTTAGGTATACATGTAGCTAGATGCAGTATTGTAAACTAATGTAAGAGGTATGGTTACATGTAGTTAGATACAGTATTATAAACTAATCTAAGAGATATTTATAATTATAATTACATATAGGCCCATACAACCCTATAAACTAGAACAGGTGTAATTTATTCAATATCACTAGGATTAAAATAGGCTCTTATCAAATATGAATAAATATATGTCAACACGACATTTTAAATGTGAATAGTTTGCCTCACGTTATGTGTATTTATTGTTTTGAATAGGCCTATACAAACGTGAAAGTAAACTGAAAGTGTGTCGCCAAAGAATAAATCATGATCGGTAACGGTAAGAATCGACTATAGACAATCTTTAGAACGGTTGAGAAATGTTTAGTTTTTTTCCCTCATCG
>NC_056449.1:33097852-33207852 GCF_018296145.1 Oncorhynchus tshawytscha
TGGGGCTTGACTGGGTTAGGCTGGGGCTTGACTGGGTTAGGCTGGGGCTTGACTGGGTTAGGCTGGGGCTTGACTGGGTTAGGCTGGGGCTTGACTGGGTTAGGCTGGGGCTTGACTGGGTTAGGCTGGGGCTTGACTGGTTTAGGCTGGGGCTTGACTGGGTTAGGCTGGGGATAGACTGGGTTAGGCTGGGGATAGACTGGGTTAGGCTGGGGCTTGACTGGTTTAGGCTGGGGCTTGACTGGGTTAGGCTGGGGCTTGACTGGGTTAGGCTGGGGCTTGACTGGGTTAGGCTGGGGCTTGACTGGGTTAGGCTGGGGCTTGACTGGGTTAGGCTGGGGGACTTTAGGCTGGGGATAGACTGGGTTAGGCTGGGGCTTGACTGGGTTAGGCTGGGGCTTGACTGGTTTAGGCTGGGGCTGGTTTAGGCTGGGGCTAGACTGGGTTAGGCTGGGGCTTGACTGGTTTAGGCTGTGGCTGGTTTAGGCTGGGGCTAGACTGGGTTAGGCTGGGGCTTGACTGGTTTAGGCTGCTTGGCTGGGTTAGGCTGGGGATAGACTGGGTTAGGCTGGGGATAGACTGGTTTAGGCTGGGGGACTGGGTTAGGCTGGGGTTTAGGACTGGGTTAGGCTGGGGCTTGACTGGTTTAGGCTGGGGCTGACTGGGTTAGGCTGGGGATAGACTGGGTTTAGGCTGGGGCTTGACTGGTTTAGGCTGGGGATAGACTGGGTTAGGCTGGGGATACTGGGTTAGGCTGGGGATAGACTGGTTTAGGCTGGGGCTGGTTTAGGCTGGGGCTAGGCTGGGTTAGGCTGGGGCTGGTTTAGGCTGGGGATAGACTGGGTTAGGCTGGGGCGGCCTAAGTTTGTGGGTCAACACTGTTTCCTCTCTTCCTTGTGTTTGTGTCTTGTCAGATATCTATCATCCTGGTAAGACTTTTCTTTAGTAACTACCAGAGCCATAAGGATAAGGAGTTTTCTGCATTATGATGCATTTACATGACACTTCAACATTCTATGGCAGCCATGTTAGCGCCCCATTAACATTAGCGCCTCATTAACATTATCACCTCATTAACATTTACGCCCCATTAACATGATTGCCCCCGCAGTAACATTGGCACACCATTAACGTTAGCGCCCCATTAACATTAGCGCCTCATTAACATTAGCATCTCTTTAACATTGCATGGGGAATATTACAATGATGCTACATGTAGGCAAACTGCATGTCTGGAATGAATACAATATGAAGAATTCAAAAAGTTAGCCCAACTCTGTAAATAAACAGTAGGAAGCAGATTGTACAGTCAACTTTCCTGCCAGCTATGGTGACATGATGCAGCAGACAGTTCTCTAAAACCTTTAGATGCAGTCTACCGAGGCGCACTTCGCTTCATCACAGGTGACAGGTGTAATACCTATCTCTCTGCATCCTGTATCAGAAGGTCTGCTGGTCCTCATTATTCCCTTTTTGTTTACAAAACTCCTCTGCACAAGCTTCTAACATTCTGACATGCCTTCAAATGAGTGGATTCGGCTATTTCAGACACCCGTTGCTGACAGGTGTTTAAAATAGGGCACACAGCCATGCAATCTCCCTAGACAAACACTGGTAGTAGAATGGCCTTACTGAAGAGCTCAGTGACTTTCAACATAGGCAAACTGTATGTCTAGAATTAAAACAGTCTGAAAACTGCGAAAAGTTAGCCCAACTCTGTAAATCAAATCAAATCAAAGATGATTTGTCACGTGCTCTGAATACAACAGGTGTAGACCTTACAGTGAAATGCTTACAGGGTAAGCATAATAATACCCTATTCGTAATACCCGAAACGTAATACCCTATTCACTGGGCCCTGGGGAAAAGTAGCACCCTATTCACTGGGCCCTGGGGAAAAGTATTCACTGGGCCCACCCTATTCACTGGGCCCTGGGGAAAAGTAACACCCTATTCACTGGGCCCTGGGGAAAAGTAGCACCCTATTCACTGGGCCCTGGTGAAAAGTAACACCCTATTCACTGGGCCCTGGGGAAAAGTAGCACCCTATTCACTGGGCCCTGGGGAAAAGTAGCACCCTATTCACTGGGCCCTGGTGAAAAGTAACACCCTATTCACTGGGCCCTGGGGAAAAGTAGCACCCTATTCACTGGGCCCTGGGGACAAGTAGAACCCTATGTAGGAAATAGGGTGCCATTTGGGATCAGACATTTTAGAAGCTATATTGGCAGTATGCTGTAGCTTTGGTGAGGACTGACACCAGCAGGTCTGGATGGGAGATGTTTTGACACTGGAAAGTAACCACCCATCTTCAAATCAAATCAAATCCAAATCAAATCAAATTTTATTTGTCACATACACATGGTTAGCAGATGTTAATGCGAGTGTAGCGAAATGCTTGTGCTTCTAGTTCCGACAATGCAGTAATAACCAACAAGTAATCTAGCTAACAATTCCAAAACTACTACCTTATAGACACAAGTGTAAGGTTATAAAGAATATGTACATAAAGATATATGAATGAGTGATGGTACAGATCGGCATAGGCAAGATGCAGTAGATGGTATTGAGTGCAGTATATACATATGAGATGAGTATGTAAACAAAGTGGCATAGTTAAAGTGGCAGTCCCCCTTTTCTGCGGATTACAGCATGGTAGCCTATGTAGGAGACTTGGCTTGGTTGGGGGGTGTGGAGGACGAGTGACGCAGAGTTATTTCAGGGAAATTAGAAGAATGACCAAAACGGTATTTCATAGCTTTTATACATTTGTTATATTTGTTTTAAGAAAATGACAACATCTGAAGTTGATCACTTGTATTTAAGGACATCCTGGTGTTATTTGAAATCAAGGGGTGTATTTAATTAGTTGAATTCACTGTGGCTTTTACAGAGATGTCCCAACGACTGCATCAAAAAGCATGACATTATGTAGGATTAAGAAAACCACTAGGTGGTAATGTTGACCATGTTATCTAGGTAGGAGGCAGAGACTACTGGAAAATCACTCAGTCCCTTTGTCGATAATCAACATTATCGGCAGAATTAGGAAATAACATAAGGTTCATACAATTTGAGAGAAAGATAATAGATACAAATCATTTCATTGTCAGATAGACACAGTCACTCAGTACTGGAGTAGGCTAGTCCTCAACGCGTTAGTGGTAATACCAACATCGTAATACAAGTTCAATGTGTGTGAGCATGTTTGTGTGTCGTCTGCCTCATGTGGACTCTTCAGTGTTCCTCCTCTCACAGTGTTTGGGGCACAGCGGGTGGTGGTCTGGCTGGGGTGTACTGGTGTGAGCATCTCTCTGCTCCTCTCTCTGTCGCCTCCTGTCTCCCCCTGCTGGCTGCTGCTCATTATTACAGCGGTGGACCAGGACAGGCTGTTTGACCAGAGCGGGACTTTTCTTCATCAGTAGACGCTGCAGGACCTGCTTGTCTGACCGCTCCTTTCTAAAGTCATCCTCATATACCTTGAGCTGGACACAGGAGACCAGAGACAGTGGTTAGTTCGTTCGTTTTTAGTCAATTCAAGAAATATATCCCTATTTGATGAAATCCTTTTGAAAATACATTACGATATGGAATAGAAGTTTCTCCTAAAATGGAATTGACTCTGACCCTAGGATATAAAATAAAAGTGATCTTTACAGCTAAGCCCTGTTGGTACATTCACATGCAGCACATCTCCCAGACGCCTCGTGAAACCATGTGGTCATTACGGATATGCTGTGTCCCATTATTTTCACGTTCAACTTAACCCGATGTCAGTTTATGTCCTCATCTGTTACGAAACATCCCGTCTGCCCAGCTGTCGTTATTAATTCAGGTGTGTGAGTGCATGTATATTATATATATGTGTGTGTGTGTGTGTGTGTGTATATATATATCCCACTACCTGCTCCTGTAGTAGGGCCATCTGTTGTCTCATCTCCTCTCTTGTCCTCCTCAGTCTCTTGTTCTCCTGCTGGGTGTGTTTGTGGTCCTTGTGCTCCGTCTGGTAGTCTGCTTCATAGATCTCAGTCTGGACAGAGGACAGGGACACTGGTAGTTAATGCTAGGTGAAACAGTCTGGGAACAGAGGACAGGGACACTGGTAGTTAATGCTAGGTGAAACACAGTTGGAGGAGAAGAGAGTGGAGGGGGTATGGAGGAGGAGGGAGCGGGTAAGGAGGAGAGAGTGGAGTGGGCATCGAGGAGAGAGTGGAGGGGGCATCGAGGAGAGAGTACGGAGAAGGAGGGAGCGGAGGGGGTAAGGAGGAGGAGGGAGCGGAGGGGTTATGGAGGAGAGAGTGGAAGGGTTATGGAGGGGGTTAATGAGGAGAGAGTGGAGGGGTATGGAGGATGGAGGAGGGTGTGGAGGGGGCATGGAGAGAGTGGAGGGGGAAGGAGAAGGAGGGTGGAGGGTTATGGAGGAGAAAGTGGAGGGGTTATGGAGGAGGGTATGGAGGGGGTAATGGATGAGAGAGTGGAGGGGTTAAGGAGAAGGAGGGAGGAGGGTGTGGAGGGGTTATGGAGGAGAGAGTGGAAGGGGTAAGGAGAAGGAGGGAGGAGGGTGTGGCGGGGGAAGTGAGGTGAACTACCTGGCATCTGAGGGCCTCCAGCTGCTCCTTTAGGTCTTGCACCTCCTTCTGGGGGTTTGCCTGGTCCTCTAGTGCCCTGTAGGGGCCAATACTGATTCTACCACTACTCAGGGCCCCTCTACTTGGGGTGGAGGAGGAGAAGAGATGGGATGGTGGGCCATGGCCGGAAGAGGAGGAGAGGCCGCGTATGGTGCCATGGCTGAGGCTGGGGGACAGATTCGACCCCCCAGGAGCGTCAGAGATGGGGGTGGTTTCTGGAAGATTGGTCACAGTGCTCAAACTGGTCTACAGGATGGAAGGAGAGGGTAGACACATACAGTAGATGTATTATATGTCACGTCCTGACATTTTTTTATGTCTCTATTTTAGTTTGGTCAGGGTGTTAGTTGGGGTGGGCATTCTATGTGTTGTTCTATGTTTTTGTATTTCTGTGTTTGGCCTGGTATGGTTCCCAATCAGAGGCAGCTGGTTATCGTTGTCTCTGTTTGAGAACCATACTTAGGCAGCCTGTTTTCCCACTATGATTTGTGGGTAGTTGTTTTCTGTGTCTGTGTCTTACCATACAGAACTGTTTCGGTTTTCATTTATTTCTCTTGTTCTTTTGTATTCAGTGTTCAGTTATATTTCATTAAAATATGGACACTTACCACGCTGAATATTGGTCCGATCCTTCCTACTCCTCCTCAGAAGAGGAGGAAAACCATTACATTATACATATACTGTATCTAATACAGTTGAAGTTGGAAGTTTACATACACCTTAGCCAAATACATTTAAACTCAGTTTTTCACAATTCCTGACGTTTAATCCTAGTAAAAATGTCCTGTTTTAGGTCAGTTAGGATCACCACTTTATTTAAAGAATGTGAAATGTCAGAATAATAATAGAGTGATTTATTTCAGCTTTTATTTATTTCATCACATTCCCAGAAGTTTACATACACTCAATTAGTATTTGGTAGCATTGCCTTTAAATTGTTTAATTTGGGTCAAACGTTTAGGGTAGCCTTCCACAAGCTTGGGTGAATTTTGGCCCATTCTTCCTTACAAAGCTGGTGTAACTGAGTCAAGTTTGTAGGCCTCCTTGCTCACACACACCTTTTCAGTTCTGCCCACACATTTTCTATGAGATTGAGATCAGGGCTTTGTGATGGCCACACCAATACCTTGACTCTGTTGTCCTTAAGCCATTTTGCCACAACTTTGGAAGTATGCTTAGGGGTCATTGTCCATTTAGAACACCCATTTGCGACCAAGCTTTAACTTCCTGACTGATGTCTTGAGATGTTGCTTTAATATATCCACATAATTTTCCATCCTCATGATGCCATCTATTTTGTGTGCACCAGTCCCTCATGCAGCAAAGCACCCCCACAACATGATGCTGCCACCCCTGTGCTTCACGGTTGGGATGGTGTTCTTCGGCTTGCAAGCCTCCAACTTTTTCCTCCAAACATAACGATGGTCATTATGGCCAAACAGTTCTATTTTTGTTTCATCAGACCAGAAGACATTTCTCCAAAAAGTATGGTTGTTGTCCCTATGTGCAGTTGCAAACAGTAGTCTGGCTTTTTATGGCGGTTTTAGAGAGGTGGCTTCTTCCTTGCTGAACTGCCATTCAAAGTTGTCGAATTAGGACTAGTTTTACAGTGGATATAGACACTTTTGTACCTGTTTCCTCCAGCATCTTCACAAGGTCCTTTGCTGTTGTTCTGGGATTGATTTGCACTTTTCGCACCAAAGTACGTTCCTCTCTAGGAGACAGAACGAGTCTCCTTCCTGAGTGGTATGATGGCTGCGTGGTCCCATGGTGTTTATACTTGCGTACTATTGTTTGTGCAGCTGAACGTGGTACCTTCAGGCGTTTGGAAATTGCTCCCAAGGATGAACCAGATTTGTGGAGGTCATTTTCTGGAATTTTTCAAACTATTTAAAGGCACAGTCAACTTAGTGTATGTAAACTTCTGACCCACTCGAATTGTGGTACAGTGAATTATAAGTGAAATAATCTGTCTGTAAACAATTGTTGGAAAAATGACTTGTGTCATGCACGAAGTAGATGTCCTAACCGACTTGCCAAAACTATAGTTTGCTAACAAGAAAATTGTGGAGTGATTGAAAAACGAGTTTTAATGACTCCAACCTTAGTGTATGTAAACTTACGACTTCAACTGTATATAGTATAGATAGTATAGATACAGTCTAAAAGAAAGCATGACAGAGTACATACACTTTAAAAAGGATCTAGAGGTAATAATAATGATAGTCATGGGGCTCACCTGTGTGCTCTTTGTCCAGTCTCTGGTGGTGTCTGTCTGATGTTGTCTATTCTCCAGCATTCTGACGTATTCATGTAGCTGCTGGTTCTTCTTCAACTCCTGCATCAGTGTGTGTTCATAGTACTCCCTCTTGTTCTACAGAAACACAGTCAGGATACAGTCAGTGTGTGTGTACGTGTGTGTGTGTCTGTCAGTGTGTTTGTGCGTGCACATACGTTAATCTGTTTGTGCATGTGTGCGTGTGTGTGTACTCTGCCGGTCTGTCGGTACCTGTTCGTGGTCTACTTTGAGCAGCAGCGTATTGTTGAGTTGTTTGACTGTGTTGCTCTCCTGCTCCAGAGTCTCGACTCTCTGTTGGAGACTCAGAGTTGTGCTGCGATACACATGGTCCCAGTCTTCATTCAGCTTCATCAACTAACACAGACACATCATCATCGCCACCGTCATCAGCTAATACAGACATACATCATCATCACCATCGTCCATTCTGGCCTCGTCCAAAATAGTTTGTATTCACAGAATGTGGTACACTTGTCTCTGGTTTAATTCCTGTAGTTAGTTGCGGTGTAGTTTTGTGTGTCACCTCTTTGTTGACTCTGCGTAGCTCAGTGTTCCTGTTGAGCAGTAGTAGTTTCTCCTGGTCAGCTGAGGTGACTGACATACTGTCAGTGATCAGAGACCCCTGGTCCTCCCCAGACAACAACCTCTCACCAGCAGGGACTATCTCCTCCACCACCTTCGCCCTGTACACACACACACACACAGTCACACACAAGCACACAGACACACACCAACACACACACACACACACACACACAGTGAGAATATTGTGTAGGAAACCAACAGCACTCGCCTGAACATAGCGTACCTGCAAGCAGATAGAAACATACTTGTACTCACATAGAGGAGCATGAACTACTACTATGCACGACCTCACACCTACACACACGCATACAGAGTAACACCATGTAGCATATACACATGCCTGCAAACACAACCACCCTCACTCTCAAACACCCAATTAGCTCAGTTGGGCAGGTGTGGTGCCTAGTTGGAACAAAATCCTTCAGTATCCTGCAGCACTCCTGGAACAAGGCTGTCTACACCTGATCTAGTCCATTCCCCTGTGAGCTACCTGTCAACTGCGGCAGATTCAAATCATCATCGCCATCTAATGATCCCTGTGCTGTGCCTCCTGTACGCTTCTTGTGTCTAGAGGAAACCCTGCATCCTGAGATGAGCTTGTTTTTCTCAAAACTAGGGTATCATCAGAATTAAAGAACACTAATTTTGAGGCATAACCACCATGTTTTGATTTGGCTTGAATCCAATATAGTATGTTATAGTGAGTTATAGAGCATGTTATAGTGAGTTATAGAGCATGTTATAGTGAGTTATAGAGCATGTTATAGTGAGTTATAGAGCATGTTATAGTGAGTTATAGAGCATGTTATAGTGAGTTATAGAGCATGTTATAGTGAGTTATAGAGCATGTTATAGTGAGTTATAGAGCATGTTATAGTGAGTTATAGAGCATGTTATATGAGTTATAGAGCATGTTATAGTGAGTTATAGAGCATGTTATAGTGCGTTATAGAGCATGTTATAGTGAGTTATAGAGCATGTTATAGTGAGTTATAGAGCATGTTATAGTGAGTTATAGAGCATGTTATAGTGAGTTATAGAGCATGTTATAGTGAGTTATAGAGCATGTTATAGTGAGTTATAGAGCATGTTATAGTGAGTTATAGAGCATGTTATAGTGAGTTATAGAGCATGTTATAGTGAGTTATAGAGCATGTTATAGTGAGTTATAGAGCATGTTATAGTGAGTTATAGAGCATGTTATAGTGAGTTATAGAGCATGTTATAGTGAGTTATAGAGCATGTTATAGTGAGTTATAGAGCATGTTATCTTGAGTTATAGAGCATGTTATAGTGAGTTATAGAGCATGTTATAGTGCGTTATAGAGCATGTTATAGTGAGTTATAGAGCATGTTATAGTGAGTTATAGAGCATGTTATAGTGAGTTATAGAGCATGTTATAGTGAGTTATAGAGCATGTTATAGTGAGTTATAGAGCATGTTATAGTGAGTTATAGAGCATGTTATAGTGAGTTATAGAGCATGTCCATCAACAACATGGTCTAGTCCATTCAACCTCACAGATGGATCTCCAGCCCTTCTGTGTCCTGAATATCCAACATGTTTTCTTCTTCTTGGACTGCAGATTAATGTGACCCAGATTAAGGAAGTTTTCAATCATAAACACTGTCTTGGAAGGACACCAAGATGCTATTTTTTCCCGTGGCAGTTTGGTCATTTATTGTAATCTAACATGAAAAAATATAAATGATAACTTCCTTCCTCTTCAGCAGGCTGCCATGCTGGGGAAATAATGGATTATCCTATAAAATACAAATGGTCAATGGCTACTGGCCTATTCTCTCTGAGTAGGGAGTATGGCTTTACTACTGCCCTATTCTCTCTGAGTAGGGAGTATGGCTTTACTACTGGCCTATTCTCTCTGAGTAGGGAGTATGGCTTTACTACTGGCCTATTCTCTCTGAGTAGGGAGTATGGCTTTACTACTGGCCTATTCTCTCTGAGTAGGGAGTATGGCTTTACTACTGGCCTATTCTCTCTGAGTAGGGAGTATGGCTTTACTACTGGCCTATTCTCTCTGAGTAGGGAGTATGGCTTTACTACTGGCCTATTCTCTCTGAGTAGGGAGTATGGCTTTACTACTGGCCTATTCTCTCTGAGTAGGGAGTATGGCTTTACTACTGGCCTATTCTCTCTGAGTAGGGAGTATGGCTTTACTACTGGCCTATTCTCTCTGAGTAGGGAGTATGGCTTTACTACTGGCCTATCTCTCTGAGTAGGGAGTATGGCTTTACTACTGGCCTATTCTCTCTGAGTAGGGAGTATGGCTTTACTACTGGCCTATTCTCTCTGAGTAGGGAGTATGGCTTTACTACTGGCCTATTCTCTCTGAGTAGGGAGTATGGCTTTACTACTGGCCTATTCTCTCTGAGTAGGGAGTATGGCTTTACTACTGGCCTATTCTCTCTGAGTAGGGAGTATGGCTTTACTACTGGCCTATTCTCTCTGAGTAGGGAGTATGGCTTTACTACTGGCCTATTCTCTCTGAGTAGGAGTATGGCTTTACTACTGGCCTATTCTCTCTGAGTAGGGAGTATGGCTTTACTACTGGCCTATTCTCTCTGAGTAGGGAGTATGGCTTTACTACTGGCCTAATCTCTCTGAGTAGGGAGTATGGCTTTACTACTGGCCTATTCTCTCTGAGTAGGGAGTATGGCTTTACTACTGGCCTATTCTCTCTGAGTAGGGAGTATGACTTTACTACTAGCCTATTCTCTCTGAGTAGGGAGTATGGCTTTACTACTGGCCTATTCTCTCTGAGTAGGGAGTATGGCTTTACTACTGGCCTATTCTCTCTGAGTAGGGAGTATGGCTTTACTACTGGCCTATTCTCTCTGAGTAGGGAGTATGGCTTTACTACTGGCCTACACGTTATGAACCAAATAATGACTGTGTCTCAAATGGCAACCTATTCCCTTCATGGTGCACTACTTTGAGCAGGGCCCATAGAGCTCTGGCCAAAAGTAGTGCACTATATAGGGAATAGGAAGCCATTTGGGATGCCGTCAATGTCTTTTGATGTGTGGGTGCTGTGCAGTAGCAGGCTATACTACTATCAGAAGAATTGATAATTGGGTCATTGCACAAGCTAGTCTCAGCCACTTCTGGGACAAAAACAATTTCAGGATGAAAACCTTCCGTGCAACAGGACTCAATGATCTAATTATCATTCTGCAATGTCATTCCACAGGAGTAAACAGATCATTGCACTGCAGGCTAAGTAGTGTTTTATTTGGAAACAAATTGCCAAATAATGAGTTTTATTTTTTTGTATGTGAATGCACCACAGCCTCTGCTGAGAAGTCTGTGCCTTATTGACACAGGCGGTAGTGCACTGGCACTTACTATAACTCTGGAACATAGTTCTTAGTTCCCCTTTAATGCTACTGAACAAGTCATAGAGCCTCAACAGTAGTCATGTGACCGGAACAGTGATGGACAATTGAACTTACTGACCTGGGAAACTCCCCTGACGTACCAAGTTCCTTTTTTTATGTATGGCACCACCCACATCCGATTTATTCACATACACCCTGTTATTCACTGATAGTATTGCAAGTGTTTTCCCAGCTAGCACATAACGTTTTAAGAACCATATGTTTTGTAGAATTTGGTGAGAGCCTGGTTGTATTATGGTTATTTTGCATACAACTTTTCCATAATGTTTCCTACAGGTTTCCTTACGGCTATACTTAAAGTGATGTTCTCAAATTGTTCAGAGAACGTTAAGAAAAAACCATTGGTTTGAATTTCAGTACTTCAGCATGAAGTTTTCCACAGGTATCCTTATGGTTCTATTTCAAGTTATGTTTTCAGAACATAACAAAACAATTCCATCAAAAATAAAATAAAAAATGTGTAACGTTCTAATTTGATTTAAAAACATAAACATTCTTTTCTCAGTATCAACAAAACTATCTCTATCCTCTATCTGGTTAAGTGTGTTTCCCCCTTTAAAATAGGGTCTGGTTGAATAGACTAAAATGAACAGGTTTGTATGAGTTAAAAACATGGCAGAGTGAGGCGGAGTGGACTTATTCCATGGATTGCAAGGTTCAAATCTCACTGATGCCATGTCAAAATAAAAAAAAGTAATGTTTGCATGATTAATGCCTAAGCAAATTAATTTCTGTGTGTCATATTTGTGCTTGGAATTCAAAACAGTTCATCTAAGGTAGCAGTAAAATGCTCTCAGAACCTCCCTGCAACCAAAAAAATGTATGTTCCCAGAACAGGCTAAATGTTTACTGGTGTTCTCAGAAGGTTTAAAAAAGACATTCAGTTTTAGTGGTCAGGAAACATATGGCTTCGTTCCCAGAACCAATGGGAAATCAAAAACGTACATTCCCACAACTTCCAAGGAGACAAATGTGTCAGCTGGTTTTAATCATCCACACTGTGGTGGTGTTTTGGACATGCATACCTTGATTCCTCTATAGCCCCATTTTCCTCTGGGTTCTGTAGGAGAGCACTGACGCTGTAGGGTGAAGAATCTGCCTCCTGCTCAGACGATGATGATGATGATGCTGAAAGTGAACCTCCATCCATGACTGATCTGAGCCAACAAATGAACCTGACAAAAGTTGAAAAACTCCACTCAAATGAAATGAAAAAACAAATAAGAATTAAATAAGTCGCCAAGATTGGTCAAGGCTGTCTTCTCTAGTGTTGGTCAAGGCTGTCTTCTCTAGTGTTGGTCAAGGCTGTCTTCTCTAGTGTTGGTCAAGGCTGTCTTCTCTAGTGTGCAGATTTGACACTTGTATTTGACCTGATCCAACTGTCAACTGAGCCAGAATCCTCTGATGTAATGAACACAAAAGACTGACAAAATTAAAATCTCAACTGATCCAGAATCCTCTGATGTGATGAACACACACCCAAGTTGTATAAAGCCTCCACAGAGCATATGGTGGAAAGTGAATATGACTTTCAGTCTGTCTAAAAAGGAAGTCTAAACATACCCTGCTGCCTGCACCCACATGCAAATGATGTTAGAATATAGGAAGTCACAGAACAATTTAGGTTGTTTTTAAACATCGTATATATAATGTGAGAATAGAAAGTCACAGAACAACTCAACTTATCTCAACTCTGTCAGAGTGTTTTTCAACTTAATATTTTTAATATGAGAATAGGAAGGCACAGAACAATTCAACTTATCTCAACTCTGTCAGAGGGTTTTTAGACTTTAATAATGTGAGAATGGGAAGTCACAGAACTCATCTCAACTCTGTCTGGGTCTGAACAATAGGTACATATTGTTCTGTTTCTATGTCATTACTTTCAAAGTGTGGGTTTTTAAGAGGTTGTTCCAAAGATTTCGAAGGTATTTTCGAGTACAAATAAAGAAGTATGACATCAGTGGGGAATTCCATTCATGCTCATGTTTCTGTTTCTCTGTGTGAGTGAGTGTAGTCTGGAGTTCACAGCATACTCTCAATGTACCAACAACTGACCAGTCCCCAATCTCACAAGTATCACAGTTACTAAATCAAAGGCATTACATGTCAATAAAAGAACACAAATGTTATCATCACAAAGCAGCCAACAAAATATTTGACTGCAAAAGTGGTTCGATTTATAGATATTGTGACACACTCCCTGAACTCAAAGTTCAGAAAATGCCTGGCTGGAGGGGGATGGGCCACATAAGCTCATGTAACCCAATATTACAAGATCTGATATTGCTCAAATGTGGAATACAAGTAGCCAGTTGTCTGCCCTACATACACAAACACACCAGTATTAGGATCTCTTAATACATCTTGTAAATATAGACCTGTGACTACATGCACAAACCAACCAGTATTAGGATCTCTTAATACATCTTGTAAATATAGACCTGTGACTACATACACAAACCAACCAACCAGTATTAGGATCTCTTAATACATCTTGTAAATATAGACCTGTGACTACATACACAAACCAACCAACCAACCAGTATTAGGATCTCTTAATACATCTTGTAAATATAGACCTGTGACTACATACACAAACCAACCAACCAGTATTAGGATCTCTTAATACATCTTGTAAATATAGACCTGTGACTACATACACAAACCAACCAACCAGGGATCTCTTAATACATCTTGTAAATATAGACCTGTGACTACATACACAAACCAACCAGTATTAGGATCTCTTAATACATCTTGTAAATATAGACCTGTAAACACAGTGGTACAATGGGCAGAAATATACTGTAAACTAGGAATATTTATGATGAATGTAAGCTTGTCTTTTTTGTAGCTGATTAGTAGACAACTTTCTAAGTCAAATGTTCTTTCATTCAGTGCTATATGATCCTGCTAGACAACAATACCTACAGTTACACCTGTCTTTTGATGTTGTGGCTATTGGAATCAGCTCTAAGGAAAACAAGTGGGCTCAGACATTGGAATGACATGTTTTGGGGTCTAAGGTTCCTTGAAGGATATTGTATCTTTAGCCTCTACATTTGTAATTTAGTCAGGGGCTGCCACAGATTATCTTTGGGTCCGCACTGGATTTAGCTCAAATCCATTATGGCATTCAAAATCAAATATGGCTGCCATAATACTAATGACCATAAAGACTGCATTGGTGTAAATCAATTTGATTCAGAATACAGTATGGCCAACATGATTACACACTCAGACATCCTTCGCCTAAAAATACATTTCCCTTGTTCATTCTGTATTGTGTTACTCTGTCTTTAAGGTTTCATACGGTTCTTGGTATATCTAGGACTATGAGTGGCACTGCCATGCCTCTTGTGTTTGAATATCTGAAGCCAAATACCTTATTAATGTGTTTTCATGTTTACATTCATCAATACATGCTAACTGGGATTAGCTAATGATTAGCCAGTGTTTTTCTTAAGGGTAGCTTTAGTGTATCTTAACATCTTCCAGTGTAAAGTAATTGGTAGCTTGGTAAACTATATTTTCAGAGTAGCTTCCTAACACTGATTAGCCCATGGTAAATGCAGATGGGCAGATCAGCATCCCTATACTGCATCAGTTGGGCTACAGGTGATAATGCTTATTGCTAATAGCATACCTGATAATATGGACCATGCATAGTCTATATACATAGTCCAATATGTTTAAAACAATAATATATATATATTTTTTTTACAAATATGCTATTGGGCTCATTTCCTAACCGTAACCTAGATGTGACTCTGTATGGTCCATGTCTTCAACAGTGTCATCAGCTGTGTTGCTGTTGGCTCTTGTTGTTTTGTCGTTAGCTCCGATCGCCGCTGGAGATGAGACAACAACACACAGACACACAGATGTTAAAAATTATGACATGCTAGAGCAGGGGTGTCCAACATTTCAGCCTAAAAAAGGTTTAGATTACACTCATGGTAGGCATTAATAATTTGTTTCTTTGATTGTCATTTGCTGTTGCTACTATTCCTGGCCCATTACATACTTTTTCAGTGAACCGATTCATTAAAGATGTTCACCTCTGAAAGGTTTCTAAGAAAACATGTTTCTCCGATAAAAGTGTTTTAGCTGTGACAAAGGGTTCTGGTATGGGACCAAGACTACACATCAAACTGTTTGGCTATGGATCCATTTTTTATTTGAAATCACATTACCGGTTCTGGGTTGACCGCCAGACCACATGCTTGCCATTGTCTCAGAAGTAGGGTTGCAAAATTCCTGGATTTTCAATAAATTCCATGGTTTTCCCTAAATCCCTGCTGGAATCGGCAGGGAATCCGGAATCCTCCAATCAGGATTTCTGGAAAAGCAGGGAATTTGTTTGAGAGTTCCCTGAATTTTGCAACCCTACTGGAAGCTCTTCCAGTTGAGCATCATAGTCTTCCTCTGAAGTCGGCCATACTATGTGCCTGTTGTGATGGAGGAAGACAGACCGCTCAGGCAAGCAGTTCAGACGGGCAGCTCAGTCAGACAAGCAGATGGGCAGCTCAGGCAGACGGGCAGCTCAGGCAGACGGGCAGCTCAGGCAGATGGGCAGCTCAGGCAAGCAGTTCAGACAGGCAGCTCAGGCAAGCAGTTCAGACAGGCAGCTCAGGCAAGCAGTTCAGACAGGCAGCTCAGGCAAGCAGTTCAGACAGGCAGCTCAGTCAGACAAGCAGATGGGCAGCTCAGGCAGACGGGCAGCTCAGGCAGATGGGCAGCTCAGGCAAGCAGTTCAGACAGGCGGCTCAGGCAGACAGGCAGACGTGCAGCTCAGGTAAGCAGTTCAGACAGGCGGGCAGCTCAGGCAGCTAAGGCAGACAGGCGGCTCAGGCAGACAGGCAGCTCAGGCAGACAGGCAGGCGGGCAGTTCAGGCAGATAGGTGGCTCAGGCAGATAAGTAGCTCAGGGAGACAGTCAGCTCAGCCAGACAGGCAGGTCAGGCAGGCAGACTGATTGACTGACAGATGGACAGACAGGTAGAATAACCGACCCACTAAGGCAGACATATAGGTGCAGGCAGACAGACCGAGAACACACAGAGAGAGTATGAGGAGCGAGAGAGAGATGGAGAGAGAATGGATCTTAAAAGAGCCTATGAGTTGGGTGAGAAGAACCAAGAAAGCGAATGAATATGTACAGACAAAGAAAGTCTGCAAAGAAAGAAAGAAAAACAGTGTATTTTTGAACGATGAATGTTGGCTACTGGAGCGTTTCAATATCAGTTACAATGAATGTTGGCTACTGGAGCGTTTCAATATCAGTTACAATGAATGTTGGCTACTGGAGCGTTTCAATATCAGTTACAATGAATGTTTGCTACTGGAGCGTTTCAATATCAGTTACAATGAATGTTGGCTACTGGAGCGTTTCAATATCAGTTACAATGAATGTTGGCTACTGGAGCGTTTCAATATCAGTTACGATGAATGTTTGCTACTGGAGCGTTTCAATATCAGTTACAATGAATGTTGGCTACTGGAGCGTTTCAATATCAGTTACAATGAATGTTGGCTACTGGAGCGTTTCAATATCAGTTACAATGAATGTTGGCTACTGGAGCGTTTCAATATCAGTTACAATGAATGTTGGCTACTGGAGCGTTTCAATATCAGTTACAATGAATGTTGGCTACTGGAGCGTTTCAATATCAGTTACAATGAATGTTGGCTACTGGAGCATTTCAATATCAGTTACAATGAATGTTGGCTACTGGAGCATTTCAATATCAGTTACAATGAATGTTGGCTACTGGAGCATTTCAATATCAGTTACAATGAATCAATGAATGTTGGCTACTGGAGCGTTTCAATATCAGTTACAATGAATGTTGGCTACTGGAGCGTTTCAATATCAGTTACAATGAATGTTGGCTACTGGAGCGTTTCAATATCAGTTACAATGAATGTTGGCTACTGGAGCATTTCAATATCAGTTACAATGAATGTTGGCTACTGTAGCGTTTCAATATCAGTTACAATGAATGTTTGCTACTGGAGCGTTTCAATATCAGTTACAATGAATGTTGGCTACTGGAGCGTTTCAATATCAGTTACAATGAATGTTTGCTACTGGAGCGTTTCAATGTCAGTTACAATGAATGTTGGCTACTGGAGCGTTTCAATGTCAGTTACAATGAATGTTGGCTACTGGAGCGTTTCAATATCAGTTACAATGAATGTTGGCTACTGGAGCATTTCAATATCAGTTACAATGAATGTTGGCTACTGGAGCATTTCAATATCAGTTACAATGAATGTTGGCTACTGGAGCATTTCAATATCAGTTACAATGAATCAATGAATGTTGGCTACTGGAGCGTTTCAATATCAGTTACAATGAATGTTTGGCTACTGGAGCGTTTCAATATCAGTTACAATGAATGTTGGCTACTGGAGCGTTTCAATATCAGTTACAATGAATGTTGGCTACTGGAGCATTTCAATATCAGTTACAATGAATGTTGGCTACTGGAGCGTTTCAATATCAGTTACAATGAATGTTGGCTACTGGAGCGTTTCAATATCAGTTACAATGAATGTTGGCTACTGGAGCGTTTCAATATCAGTTACAATGAATGTTGGCTACTGGAGCGTTTCAATATCAGTTACAATGAATGTTGGCTACTGGAGCGTTTCAATGTCGGTTAAAATGAATGTTGGCTACTGGAGCGTTTCAATATCAGTTACAATGAATGTTGGCTACTGGAGCGTTTCAATATCAGTTACAATGAATGTTGGCTACTGGAGCATTTCAATATCAGTTACAATGAATGTTGGCTACTGGAGCGTTTCAATATCAGTTACAATGAATGTTTGCTACTGGAGCGTTTCAATATCAGTTACAATGAATGTTTGGCTACTGGAGCGTTTCAATATCAGTTACAATGAATGTTGGCTACTGGAGCGTTTCAATATCAGTTACAATGAATGTTGGCTACTGGAGCGTTTCAATATCAGTTACAATGAATGTTGGCTACTGGAGCGTTTCAATATCAGTTACAATGAATGTTGGCTACTGGAGTGTTTCAATATCAGTTACAATGAATGTTTGGCTACTGGAGCATTTCAATATCAGTTACAATGAATGTTGGCTACTGGAGCATTTCAATATCAGTTACAATGAATGTTGGCTACTGGAGCGTTTCAATATCAGTTACAATGAATGTTGGCTACTGGAGCGTTTCAATATCAGTTACAATGAATGTTTGCTACTGGAGCGTTTCAATATCAGTTACAATGAATGTTGGCTACTGGAGCATTTCAATATCAGTTACAATGAATGTTGGCTACTGGAGCGTTTCAATATCAGTTACAATGAATGTTGGCTACTGGAGCGTTTCAATATCAGTTACAATGAATGTTTGCTACTGGAGCGTTTCAATATCAGTTACAATGAATGTTGGCTACTGGAGCATTTCAATATCAGTTACAATGAATGTTGGCTACTGGAGCATTTCAATATCAGTTACAATGAATGTTGGCTACTGGAGCGTTTCAATGTCAGTTAAAATGAATGTTGGCTACTGGAGCGTTTCAATGTCAGTTACAATGAATGTTGGCTACTGGAGCGTTTCAATGTCAGTTACAATGAATGTTGGCTACTGGAGCGTTTCAATGTCAGTTACAATGAATGTTGGCTACTGGAGCGTTTCAATGAATGCTACGCGTTTCAATGTCAGTTACAATGAATGTTGGCTACTGGAGCATTTCAATATCAGTTACAATGAATGTTGGCTACTGGAGCGTTTCAATGTCAGTTACAATGAATGTTGGCTACTGGAGCGTTTCAATGTCGGTTAAAATGAATGTTGGCTACTGGAGCGTTTCAATGTCGGTTAAAATGAATGTTGGCTACTGGAGCGTTTCAATGTCAGTTACAATGAATGTTGGCTACTGGAGCGTTTCAATGTCGGTTAAAATGAATGTTGGCTACTGGAGCGTTTCAATATCAGTTAGAATCTTTAGGCCCCAACTTTAAACACAATTTTATAACCTGTCCTTCATGTAAATACCTAATATGTTGATAATTATTTATGTCATTGTTTCTGTTGTCGTCATTGGTGTTGTTGGAATAGAGTTGATATTAAGTTAATTCCAAAAATATACTAATGCTGCAACAACAGCGAAGCATTGATGATGCTTTTGCAGTTTTGTTAGCCCTAGCTAGCGATCCTGGCAGGTTATCACCTCTGAGATTCATAACATTATCTATTAATCTGTGTGTCAAAATGTACGTTGAGTTGATGTAAAGTACAAAAACTGGCTGCAAAAGTTATCCTACAATTGGCTATTAGTACAAGACTTCAAATCAAATTGTATTGGTCACGTACACATATTTAGCAGATCCTATTAAGGGTGTAGTGAAATGTTTGTGTTCCTAGTGTCATGACGTTGGCCTGGGGGGAGGTTTATGACAGTCATAAATACCTCGACCCCCCTTTTTCCTCTCTCTACCCTGCTGATGTGAATTTTGAAAACCCCTTGGTTAACATAGAGATTCTGGGAACATCAGAAGGTGGGGGGAAATTAACTATATTCTGGTAATCCGACCAATTGAACATATGCGGTGGTACTTAATGAATATGATGTCAGTTCGGTTGTCATCTGGGACATTCTCATCAATGATAGGATGAGAGATTTGGGTTTTCATAAGGTTAGGGCTCTGCTCAATCAGTGGCCCTCCCCTGTGAAGAGACATGGGTTCTAAAACTTTTCAGACACACCCTTCTCGCTCCACTATATAAAGCCTTGATGAAAATGTAACCTCCTGTTCCGAGGATGTGAGGACGACGGTCCGATGTCAGAATGGTTCAGATAATAACTACAGAACGAAGCCAACATCAGCGTGAGCTTTGGTTGCGAATGGTATAAACTTTGAACTCTTATTCACTGCAGAAGTGATACCTCCTAGCCGTTGAGTAAGCAACAGCAGTTGCAAATGAGGGTTAGGAAGGAACAGACAGAGTATCCCGTCTATCACACAACAACATTACTACAAAGTATCCAATTGACCAGCAGAGACATTCTTCAAAGGACAAAGGACTCGGTTTGGCAACACAGCCTTCCATCTACCACCAACCTACCGAAGCGCAGCTCAGAGTAAATATTTATTGCATTTTCCTTTTCCAAATGGGTGGTCATTTAGAATGCATAAAATACTGTATTTATGATAGCACAGTTTCTTCCTTTGTTCCTCAGTCTTCCCGCTCTTTCACTCAAACCCAGCCCTTTTTCTTTTGTGTAACCAGCTGTCATATCTGTTCCGCCCACCAGGGACATTTTACTTTATGACATAATTTGTATGATTAATTCTGTGTATATGTAATTCTGTGTGATTAGTTAGGTATTTAGTAAATAAATAATGAAACCCTATTTTGTATTGCTGATTCAACTTGTTAGCCAGGGTTCGTGAAGATAACCAAGAATTTACAACTTTCAGATGAGACTGAAATAAGGTGACAATTAATATTGATGTAAAATATTACTAGGTCTTTAAGAGTTTAATCGGAAGATAACAGCTCTATAAACACTCTTTCATGGTGCCCCAACTCTCTAGTTAATTACATTTACATGATTAGCTCAATCAGGTAATATTAATTACAGAGAAATTATTTTATAGAATAGCATGTCATATCACTTAATCCGGCATAGCCAAAGACAAGACACTAGCACCAACAGTACAGTAGCATCTAACAATATACACATCCACATGTTTGTGTTCCTAGCACCAACAGTACAGTAGCATCTAACAATACACACATCCACATGTTTGTGTTCCTAGCACCAACAGTACAGTAGCATCTAACAATACACACATCTAAATGCTTAGTTTTGAAACATGGACAAGGTATCAGGAAAGATTGGATGGGAGTGAGAACTTGTTCCAATAAACTGGGCAAGTTTAGGGGTCACAGTATTCTAGCTGCTCATCATTGGCTCAAACTATACAGATAGATAGAGGACTCATCTTTGCATCAGTGCCATTATAGTGTCTGACAGTATCGGCCTCGCCATTGAGGAAATCTAAATGTTTAAGTCGTGAATTTTCTTCTTCACGATTGGCTGATCCCTCCTGATGACCCGGCTGGACTTGACTCCAACAGGGTCACCCCGAAAGATCAGCCAATGAAGTTGGAATTTCCACTCTGTTGACTACATTAAAATGATGGAAACCTTCAATGGTGCTGCCCATGCTAACACAGCCTTTTGGCCTCCTATCATTCTCTATGGCTCAAACTAAACATACCTGATCAAATTGCAGGGAGGACCGTGAGCAACGATATAAGTGTTCCATCCATTGTGTTCTGTTTATATGGTTCTGTTGGAGAAAGAAAAAAAATCATACTACACGTGTCAAAACATGCAGGTGCAATCAAGACTTAGGATACGTCTGTATTATATGGTTCGACAGCTATTCCATTGGAACCTAACCTAACCTAACCTAAGTGATACTAAATTGAGCGTCCCGTAAATACATAAAGAATAATTCTAAATGGAGTGTCCCGTAAATACATAAAGAATCATTCTAAATGGAGTGTCCCGTAAATACATAAAGAATCATTCTAAATGGAGTGTCCCGTAAATACATAAAGAATCATTCTAAATGGAGTGTCCCGTAAATACATAAAGAATCATTCTAAATGGAGTGTCCCGTAAATACATAAATAATAATACTAAATGCTCTGAGGCCAGGTTGCAACCGTCTTGCAGACCAGAGTGTGCTGGCTCGCAAAATGTAACTCCGTCAGTTGGGAGAGACTGTGGGCTCGTTCCTCTGCCCAGACGTTGCTGCCTGGATAGGTATTTATCAGCTAACCTCATAATAGTTGCGTTCCCCTGCTCAGACGTCGTGTGCATCAGCCAATGGTTGTGTGCTACGTCATCGACTGACAGATTGCTATGACGTATGATGTGGTTAGCAGATACGTAAAATACCTATCCAGGTATTTGTAAGATATGTCTGGCGTCAGCAATGCCTGGGCTTAGGAACGTGCCCCACAGTTATAGCAATCTGTCAGTCGATGACACTCTAGAGATGGTCTTATTCAGATTTTTAGATCAGCGGAGGAGAATAAGTGGGGTTTCTGCCTCAAAAAGATATCGGAGTGAAATGTTTTATGTATGGATCTTCAAAGCAGAGTGCCTATCAAGGGGGTTATCTCTGGGGTGGAGCATGAAGTGGGTGCAGATGAAATACCTGAGGATGTAGGTGGAGTGGTTGGTGCACGTCGACTGACCCGCATTGGTAGATGGAGTGAAGAAACTCACTTCATCCATACTTTTCCTCTTTGATTAAGAGTCTCTCCCTTATGTTAAGTCGGGCCACATGAGATACCATGTAAGAGCCTTCAGACATAAACTTTGTGTCAAAGATTTTGTCATCTGGCAAGTAAATGCAGAAAGGAAGAGTATCGAATGCCAGCAGAGGTTATATGTTGCAATTGTGGTGGGGAACATGCACCCACATTCCTGGGTGAAGGGTGAAGGAACCAGAGGTGGCCAGGGTGAAGGAGCCAGAGGTGGCCTGGGTGAAGGAGCCAGAGGTGGCCAGGGTGAAGGAGCCAGAGGTGGCCAGGGTGAAGGGTGAAGGAGCCAGAGGTGGCCTGGGTGAAGGAGCCAGAGGTGGCCTGGGTGAAGGAGCCAGAGGTGGCCTGGGTGAAGGAGCCAGAGGTGGCCAGGGTGAAGGAGCCAGAGGTGGCCAGGGTGAAGGAGCCAGAGGTGGCCAGGGTGAAGGGTGAAGGAGCCAGAGGTGGCCAGGGTGAAGGAGCCAGAGGTGGGTGAAGGAGCCAGAGGTGGGTGAAGGAGCCAGAGGTGGCCAGGGTGAAGGAGCCAGAGGTGGCCAGGGTGAAGGAGCCAGAGGTGGCCAGGGTGAAGGAGCCAGAGGTGGCCAGGGTGAAGGAGCCAGAGGTGGCCAGGGTGAAGGAGCCAGAGGTGGCCAGGGTGAAGGAGCCAGAGGTGGCCAGGGTGAAGGAGCCAGAGGTGGCCTGGGTGAAGGAGCCAGAGGTGGCCTGGGTGAAGGAGCCAGAGGTGGCCTGGGTGAAGGAGCCAGAGGTGGCCTGGGTGAAGGAGACAGAGGTGGCCTGGGTGAAGGAGCCAGAGGTGGCCTGGGTGAAGGGGCCAGAGGTGGCCTGGGTGAAGGAGCCAGAGGTGGCCAGGGTGAAGGAGCCAGAGGTGGCCAGGGTGAAGGAGCCAGAGGTGGCCTGGGTGATGGGCTAGCCAGCTTGTGTCCTATCTGGAGCCGGAGAGACGAGTGGAAGGAGTGAGTAGCGTTGAATATGCAATGGTAGTAGAGCCTGCACCAGTGAATATTTCTCGTCAACCTAGGGAGTTAAAAATGTGGACTTTGTATCACATTTTAGTTTTTATGAGTGATGTCTGTCTTTTCCCCCTTTCCTACTATGGATATATATATATTTTTTTACCACCCGTACAGTAGGTGGCGGCATGCACCTCTTGACGCTTGTTTGCGGACCGCCATTATACATAAGAAAAAGAAGAGGATGACACAATCATTGGTTGATGTATGCAACGTCTGCGCAGTAGACGTCAGATCGAAGACAGTACATTATAAAGATAGGCAGAAACTGCTTCTCCAATAGAAATCCCCCATCACGTTTGTAGGCAATGTTATCTAGCTAAACTCATGCGCAGTAACATGTCATCTGCTTTCACTGTCAAACACATTCTCATTGTTAGTCGTCTCGCGCCATACTACGCATGTGCAAACCGTAGTTCGATATAAAAGTTTTTGACGAAAATGAAAACGTGTCAATTTGTCATTTTCACGAGATTGGGGTAATACCATGTTCAACTACTTAAGATATTTGCTCGAATCTCGGTTTTGCCTTTAGATTTTGAGAAAATGAACAACTAAGGAACAATTTGTCACTTCTCTCATACCCCAAACCACGACCTTCGCAAGCGTTCCAGGCAGTCTCGTGATGTTGCGGCTTTGGGTTTAGAAACTGGATAATGTAGCTAGCTTTTTCCAACAACGCTTTCAAAAGGCCAGTAATTTACAATACCTGGCTGAAAATTACAACGTTCTTGTTATTATAACCAAGTTGTATTTTAATTTATGTATGTAATTTAGTAAGTGCAGCAGCTACCGCCTCAGTCTGGGACTAAAAGCGTCGTCAATGGACGACTGCAAATTCATTAGGATTATAAATTCTTCTGACGAGGTGAGTTGAAACATTTCTAGCCTAATGTTACTGTAGATATCTAGCCTAATGTTACTGTAGATATCTAGCCAGTAGATCCTGACCCTACCATTATGCTTGTTTGCACTGAGCTGCACTGGGGTCGGAATAAAAGCCAATTTATGCTTGATCCTAAAATGTGAAATATGGTCTAGGCTTTTTATGGAGTGTGTGACGCAATTGCGGGGCATACAGAGGCCAAATCAAGCTCCATACCACATTCCCTTGCACATCTCACATGTTGTATCTTCTTCAATGAGTTTTAACGGTTGTTGGCATTGAATAAATATTGCATTACCGCCACCAACTAGACTGGAGTATAACTCCCTTACTCTTTGCTTGAAAAAAAAGTAGAAATCAACAAATACCCTACCATATAACCCAACACTAGTTAAAAACCCACCACCCTATTCTACTAAATCTAGTTGTACCTCAGGCCAACAGCCTGAAAGGATGGGACACCACCACTCAACACACCCTGTAACTCTTCTAATATCAAATCTTGTACACCCAAATACTTCTCTGCATATAATCTTACTAAAGCATATATCACTCGTTGGCCTGTCCATCTGTACTGGTACTGAGCTACTACTCACAGCACTTCTCTCAGGATCCCTACCCCTTGACCCATCTTCCTATAATTTCTTCACTGCTTCCACATATGACAAGTTTTGCAGTACTCTAACCCTGGTACCCTCAACCTGCCTCACTCTCACCGGACATTTCTGATCCCCAGCCGCATGGGCACCCCTATAGATAACACATACCGCTTCTTTCCCCAATGCTACACATTCATTTTGTCTCATGCCCTTCTGCACACTTCTCACACCTAGGAACCTCCCTCCCACACTCTGCTGCCACATGCCCATAAGCTTGACGCATGTAACAACGTAATGTATTTGGTACAAAAGCTAGTAAGGGATAACTGATACACTATGTACAAAGTATATGGACACTCCATCAAATTAGTGAATCCAGCTATTTCAGCCACACCCGTTGCGGACAGGTGTATAAAATCGATCAAACAGCAGTAGACTTTCAACATGGCACTGTCATAAGATGCCAGCTTTCCAACAAGGCAGTTCGTCCAATTTCTGCCCGGCTAGATCTGCTCCGGTCAACTGTAAGTGCTGTTATTGTGAAGTGGAAACGTCTAGGAGTAACAACTGCTCAGCTACAAAGTGGTAGGCCACACAAGCTCACAGAATGGGACTGCCGAGTGCTGAAGAGCATAAAAATCATCTGTCATCGGTTGCAACACTCACTACCGAGTTCCAAACTGCCTCTGGAAGCAACATCAGCGCAATAACTGTTAGTCGAGAGCTTCATGAAATGGGTTTACATGGCTGTGTAGCCACACACGCATAAGAACATGCGCAATGCCAAGCGTCGGCTGGAGTGGTGTAAAGCTCACCGACATTGGACTCTGGAGCAGTGGAAATGTGTTCTCTGGAGTGATGAATCTCGCTTCACCATCTGGCAGTCCATAGGACGAATCTGGGTTTGGCGGATGGCAGGAGAACGCTACCTGCCCTAATGCATAGTGCCAACTGTAACGTTTGGTGGAGGAGGAATAATGGTCTGGGGCTGTTTTTCATGTTTCGGGCTAGGCGCCTTAGTTCCAGTGAAGGGAAATCTTAATGCTACAGCATACAATGAATGACATTCTAGATGATTCTGTGCTTCCAACTTTGTGGAAACCGGAAGGCCCTTTATTTTTTCAGCATGACAATGCCCCAGTGCACAAAGCAAGGTCGAGATCTGTGTGGATTGGCCTGCACAGAGCCCTGACCTTTACCTCATCAAACACCTTTGGGATGAATTGGAACGCTGACTGCGAGCCAGGCCTAATTGGACAACATCGGTGCCCAACCTCACTAATGCTCTTATGGTTGAAGAAAGCAAGTCCCTGCAGCAATGTTCCAACATCTAGTGGAAAGCCTTCCCAGAAGAGTGGAGGCTGATGTACCAGCAAGGGGGGGACCAACTCCATATTAATACCTATGATTTTCGAATGAGATGTTGACGAGCAGGTGTCCACATACACTCAATGATCAAAAGTATGTTCTAAAGTCACTTTGTCGGGCAAAGACTCAACATCAAAACGCAAAAGAACAGACGACTCAGTTTCTCCGCTCACGCCACCCTGTCTGCGTCGCACCAAATAACGAGCATCACAAACACCGGATATATTTATCTTCAGTTGGTCCACTTTCACATTTACCGCTACGCCAGTAATCACTCGCCCTTTTCTTGAGAGCAAAAACAATTCACATCTCTTGTCCCCAGTAGTTTGATGCGGAGAACCTTCTCCCTCTCACCAACAAACACAAACAATTATCACAAGACCACTTCGGGTTACCTTCACGGATTCCACGGCACCTAATACTGTTTTAACCCACCCTGAAAACATAAAAGGATCAGCCAAAAGGCAAGGTTCCCCTTTTTCCAAAAATGTCACTCCTACCATCAGACTCGTCCTGACCCTCGGTGCAAGCCTCTGGCTCTGATAACTTCACCACACCTACCACCTCCGATACTTCACCCTCATTCACTTCCATTTCTCCTCCTGTCTTCGATCTGGTGTACAGCTCACTCTGCTTACACGTTCTACTATTCTTCTTCAACAAACCATTTCCATTTGTAACCAATTCAAGCTCACCCTCTAACTCTTTCTCTTCAACCTCCTCTGCTCCCCCATTCCTCCACCATAATTCAAGTAAATGTCTCCTTATGATAATACAAAATTTCTCCTAACATGAATCTTTCCCTCTGAAGCGATGTCATTCCCTGCTTGCTCCAGCCCTCCCACTTCAGCTGCGACACAAGTGCAAATGACCACAATTTGTAACAATGTGTAGGGCTTCCATATAGCTCCGCGTTTTCATGATTTGTTGACAGTAGGTGGGGGCGGTATGTCTTTTGTAAACACAAACTCACTTCCTTTACAATAGCCCTGCTGTGCTCCGCTAAGTGCAAGAAGTATGAAAGCCACGATGTCTGCGGCAGGCTGCATCGCAGTAAATGCTGCACGGCCACTTCCGCTGTCGGATTGACCATATAAGAATTTGTTCTTAACTGACTTTCCTGGTTAATAAAATTGAGGTATGTTGTTTCTGATCTCGCGCCGGCTCTGCAGTGTCTTAATAGTTCCTTCTCTCATTTCCGGGGTTGGGACATACACTACCGTTCAAAAGTTTGGGTTAACTTAGAAATGTCCTTGTTTTTTGCTTTAGAAAAGCACTTTTTGTTAATTAAAATAACATCGAATTGATCAGAAATACAGTGTAGACATTGTTAATGTTGTAAATTACTATTGTAGCTGGAAACGGCTGCTTTAAAAATGGAATGGAATATCTACGTTTATCAGCATCCATCACTCCTGTGTTCCAATTGCATGTCACATCAACAGTGAAGATGCTGGCCTTCCAGGCAGAGTTAAAAGCCATATCTCTGTCCAGTGTCTGTTATTTTGCCCATCTTAATCTTCTATTTTTATTGGCCAGTCTGAGATATGGCTTTTTCTTTGCAACTCTGCCTAGAAGGCCAGCATCCCGGAGTCGCCTCTTCACTGTTGACGTTGAGGCTGTTGTTTTGCATGTACTATTTAATGAAGCTGCCATTTGAGGACTTGTGAGGCATCTGTTTCTCAAACTAGACACTCTAATGTATTTGTCCTCTTGCTCAGATGTGCACTCCCACTCTTTCTATTCTGGTTAGAGACAGTTTGTGCTGTTCTGTGAAGGGAGTAGTACACAGCGTTGTACGAGCATCAGTTTCTTGGCAATTTCTCGCATGGAATAGCCTTCATTTTCAGATCAAGAATAGACTGAGTTTCAGAAGAAAGTTCTTTGTTTCTTGCCATTTTGAGCCTGTAATCGAACCCACAAATACTGATGCTCCAGATACTCAACTCGTCTAAAGAAGGCCAGTTTTATTGCTTTAATAATCAGGACAACAGTTTTCAGTTGTGCTAAAATAATTGCAAAAGGGTTTTCTAATGATCAATTAGCCTTTTAAAACAATAAACTTGGATTAGCTAACACAACATGCCATTGGAACACAGAAGTGATTGTTGCTGATAATGGGCCTCTGTACGCCTAAGTAGACATTCCATTAACAATCATCCATTTCCAGCTACAATAGTCATTTACAACATTAACAATTAGCCTAGTGGTTAGAGAGTTGGACTAGTTACCGAAAGATTGCAAGATCGAATCCCTCAGCTGACATGGTAAACATGTGGTTCTGCCCCTGAACAAGGCCATTAACCCACTGTTAGGCTGTCATTGACAATAAGAATTTGTTCTTAACTGACTTGCCTGGTTAAATAAAGGTAAAATAAAAATTTCTGATCAATTTGATGTTATTTTAATGGACAAAAACAAATGTGTATGGCGTATGGTATTTCCTCAATAGAAACGACGTGAGCAGAGATCAGCTTCTCATTAGCTAGCTAACGTTAGCTTTATTATATCTATATAACGTTAGGTGTACTGTTTTGAAATAAGTCTATATATTTACTTGATTGTATACTTTATATACATAGTCTTAGCAAGCTCTTTGGCAGCAAGCTAAGCATTTTTAGCTAGCTAGCTTTGCAAATGTTAGCCTAGTTAGCTAGCTAGCATCAAGTGTTGGTGACAGAAAAATGGCCGTAGAAGCAACTCTAGCTTAGTTTAGAAGAAAGACTGACGTTTATTTTTTACTGGAGAATTATTTTTCAATTCATTTTGATGCACCCGTAGAACAAGGAGCTAGTTAGCAAAGATTTTTTAGATCTGTGCACTTGGTGTACAACATCTTCTATTAGCCATGAGAGATAATGCCATCATGGTTTGATAGGCCTGAGACCCCAGTGCAGCTCAATGTAAACAAGTGTAATGGTAGGGTGGGAATATTCTGGCTAGCATAGCATGGGCAAACCTAACACAAATGAAAGTTTATGTAGTTGCCATAATATTTGAAGATGGGGATTGGACCACTCGTCCGGATAAACATTAGCTAGTTATCTAACGTTAACAGTTAGCTAGCTGATATGCTCAGTGTCTGCTTGTGCCATTTGCACCATGATACACCCCTAGGATGCGCACACACCCCTAGGATGACAAGGATTTGAAGACATGTTTCTCAAAGATGGAATGGACTGGTCTAGTGAAATGTGAGAGTGTGCATTCCAGAAACTTGAAGAGGAACCACCTGGCTATAGGTAAGTGTCCCCCCTGGACCTATATCATGGACATTTGAAATGCATCACTATTACTTGAAAGGTGTCTACATGTTTTAGATTAGGTGATTAGATACGTTCGCTAGCTGTGTGTCTTTACACGTCTTAGGAGTCATTGTCCATGTTCGAATACCCGTACATGCATTCTAAATAGTAGGCATTTTGGGAATGTGATTATTAGTATTTTTTTTATATATATATAGTATGTGAAATTTTGAAAATGTAGTGTGATTTAAGTGCCAAGATGTCAAACTCATTTTGGCTTTTCATCAGGTAGAATTCATTTCACACTATTGAGGAGACAATCGTCTTTCGAGATTCACATGTTTGACAACAGCTCATAATAGCTGATGGGTTGCGCTGTACAAAAATGAACGACTGTCTGGAATCAACATAATTTCGCATTAGATTATACGTTTTCAGTAGAATTAGCCTAGTATGCTGATATTTTTTGCTTACTGCATTAGTTTTTATTAAACGGTACATTCTAAATAGTATACAGTTTAAGGCAAGCCGATTTCAGACACTGCGACTGTTGTAATGAGCAGTGTCTCTACTGTGTGTGCGAATGTGTCCCTCAGGGCTGAACTCCCCAGTACCTGCTTTTATGAGGAGAGGCAGATTTGAACTGGTGAACAATGCTCCGCTTCTCGCACCCAGTAACTTCAAGGAGGATGAGTGGACGCCTCGCCTGGAGAGATGCTGGAGTTATGTAGTGAAAGCAGAGCAGAAAGAGATGACCGTCACAGTGAAAGAAGAGGAGGACGTTACAGTGAAAGCAGAGCAGAAAGAGATGACCGTCACAGTGAAAGAAGAGGAGGACGTTACAGTGAAAGCAGAGCAGAAAGAGATGACCGTCACAGTGAAAGAAGAGGACGTTACAGTGAAAGCAGAGCAGAAAGAGATGACCGTCACAGTGAAAGAAGGAAAAAGAAGCTTTCTGAATGAAAGGGGAGGCTCTGATAAGATTGAAAGAAGAGGAGGACGTTACAGTGAAAGAGGGGGAGGAAGAGATGACTGTCACAGTGAAAGAGGGGGAGGACGTTACAGTGAAAGAGGGGGAGGGACGTTACAGTGAAAGAGGGGGAGGAAGAGATGACTGTCACAGTGAAAGAGGGGGAGGAAGAGATGACTGTCACAGTGAAAGAGGGGGAGGAAGAGATGACTGTCACAGTGAAAGAGGGGGAGGACGTTACAGTGAAAGAGGGGGAGGAAGAGATGACTGTCACAGTGAAAGAGGGGAGGAAGAGATGACTGTCACAGTGAAAGAAGAGGACGACGTTACAGTGAAAGAGGGGGAGGAAGAGATGACTGTCACAGTGAAAGAAGAGGAGGACGTTACAGTGAAAAAGGGGGAGGAAGAGATTACTGTCACAGTGAAAGAGGGGAAGGAAGAGATGACTGTCACAGTGAAAGAGGGGGAGGAAGAGATGACTGTCACAGTGAAAGAAGAGGAGGACGTTACAGTGAAAGAGGGGGAGGAAGAGATGACTGTCACAATGAAAGAGGGGGAGGAAGAGATGACTGTCACAGTGAAAGAGGGGGAGGAAGAGATGACTGTCACAATGAAAGAGGGGGAGGAAGAGATGACTGTCACAGTGAAAGAGGGGGAGGAAGAGATGACTGTCACAGTGAAAGAGGGGGAGGAAGAGATGACTGTCACAGTGAAAGAGGGGGAGGAAGAGATGACTGTCACAGTCGTTACAGTGAAAGAGGGGGAGGAAGAGATGACTGTCACACGTTACAGTGAAAGAGGGGGAGGAAGAGATTACTGTCACAGTGAAAGAGGGGAAGGAAGAGATGACTGTCACAGTGAAAGAGGGGGAGGAAGAGATGACTGTCACAGTGAAAGAAGAGGAGGACGTTACAGTGAAAGAGGGGGAGGAAGAGATGACTGTCACAGTGAAAGAGAGTAAGAGATGACTGTCACAGTGAAAGAGGGGGGGAAGAGATGACTGTCACAGTGAAAGAAGAGGAGGACGTTACAGTGAAAGAGGTCACAGTGAAAGAGGGGAGGAAGAGATGACTGTCACAGTGAAAGAAAGAAGAGGAGGACGTTACAGTGAAAGAGGGGGAGGAAGAGATGACTGTCACAGTGAAAGAGGGGGAGGAAGAGATGACTGTCACAGTGAAAGAGGGGGAGGAAGAGATGACTGTCATTGAATGAGGGGAGGAAGAGATGACTGTCACAGTGAAAGAAGAGGAGGACGTTACAGTGAAAGAGGGGGAGGAAGAGATGACTGTCACAGTGAAAGAGGGGAAGGAAGAGATGAAAGTGAAAGAGGGGAGGAAGAGATGACTGTCACAGTGAAAGAAGAGGAGGACGTTACAGTGAAAGAGGGGGAGGAAGAGATGACTGTCACAGTGAAAGAGTGGGGAGGAAGAGATGACTGTCACAGTGAAAGAGGGGGAGGAAGAGATGACTGTCACAGTGAAAAGAGGGGAGGAAGAGATGACTGTCACAGTGAAAGAGGGGGAGGAAGAGATGACTGTCACAGTGAAAGAGGGGGAGGAAGAGATGACTGTCACAGTGAAAGAGGGGGAGGAAGAGATGACTGTCACAGTGAAAGAGGGGGAGGAAGAGATGACTGTCACAGTGAAAGAAGAGGAGGACGTTACAGTGAAAGAGGGGGAGGAAGAGATGACTGTCACAGTGAAAGAGGGGAAGGAAGAGATGACTGTCACGGTGAAAGAGGGGGAGGAAGAGATGACTGTCACAGTGAAAGAGGGGGAGGAAGAGATGACTGTCACAGTGAAAGAGGAGATTGGAGATCTGATTAACACCAGGAGTAAGTATACCTTTTTAAAAACAGGGGCACAACTGCTGTTGAACGATGTTTGATTTTAAAGGGGCAGTTCTACTGAAGTTCTACACTTATATGTTGTTCTATACTGTAGGGATTGTTAAAGCTACAAAGATTAGATCGCTTCCAACATTAATGGAGTAGATACTCTCATTATATTTGTCTATCTCTTTCTGTAGTGCTTTTCTGTAGTGGTACGGCCAGAGAATTGCCCTAAATGCGGTTACGCCCACTTCTGACACAAGGGTATAAAACCTGTGAGTAAAGAATTTACAGGAGACTACGTGACCCAAGCTGCAGCCAAGGTCTAAAAAGTCAACAAACCCAGAACGCAACACAAGTTTGAAGACAAAGAAATCTTTTTCTACCCAAGCTACGGATGAGTAGCTGTGTCTAAGCGGGTGAATTCAAGCCGGACCCCCTAGCATCCAATCCCAGCGACTCGTGGTATCTAAACGGTTTCATTCCTATTCTGTGAGCTCTGATCTTCAGAGCTGTCTGTCCTCAGAAGACCCCTTTCCAGAGTAAGGGTGAGGGAACAGACTCCTAAGCCAAAAGGACACTGACATCGTGAGGACGACCGGAAAGGTGCATCATCGAGCAGCCTGAACGGTCCCTTGAAAGGTCCACGCAGAGAATCCTCTGACACCTTCCCCACGTAATTACATCATTATATTCTGACCCATAAGAGCGGCAGTTTGGGGCAAGGCTAGGGTTAGAATAGCATAGCTGACAAATTCACCCAAATGTATAATTCTCTCGTGTCCTTTCTTTTTCCTCTCTCTCTTTGAAATCCCCATTTTGGGTAACACGCGCCATAGTGTGTTGGCCCGTTATACTATGTTCTAATCAATAGCCTATAATGTGTTTTGTCTATGTGTATCTTTTATCATTTTAGCTTTTTAGTAAATAAATATTCAACTAAGATTGGTGTGGTACGAACTCATTGGTGAGACCCGGGTCCGTGCAGATTCACGGGCTATATGACGTTCAGAACGAGATTCAGTTAATCACGCAATTGGAAACTTTTAATCATTCGATGAACAACATTCGTCACATTAACTAATACAACGTCACGACACTACCCAGATACCACGAGACTGGTAGGACCTACCCTGATACCACGAGACTGGTAGGACCTACCCTGATACCACAAGACTGGTAGGACCTACCCTGATACCACGAGACTGGTAGGACCTACCCTGATACCACTAGACTGGTAGGACCTACCCAGATACCACGAGACTGGTAGGACCTACCCAGGTACCACGAGACTGGTAGGACCTACCCAGATACCACGAGACTGGTAGGACCTACCCAGGTACCACGAGACTGGTAGGACCTACCCAGGTACCACGAGACTGGTAGGACCTACCCAGGTACCACGAGACTGGTAGGACCTACCCAGGTACCACGAGACTGGTAGGACCTACCCAGGTACCACGAGACTGGTAGGACCTACCCAAAGATAAAAGTTTTAAAAATAATGGGAAAAGTCAAAATAAAACATAATAAAAAGTACATTTGAATGACACTAAGTGGCAGTGTTTTTACAACTAATGCCGGTTTGCCTGAGGCTGATGCCGCACAGGTGTTTGTACACATGCATAAACACACACTCATTCAAATAAACACATACAAGAACACACACACACATGTAATAGTGCCAGACATGCACACAAACATATACAGTTGGCATTGCTGTTATGATTTTGGTTGGGCAAAACTAATCATGGCGGTGTTCGCCTTAGCAATCTCACTAGGATAAAGACCTCCTCCATTCCTGTCATTATTGAAAGAGATCATGATACCTCACATCTCAAAATAGGGCTACTTAATGTTAGATCCCTTACTTCAAAGGCAATTATAGTCAATGAACTAATCACTGATCATAATCTTGATGCGATTGGCATGACTGAAACATGGTTTAAGCCTGATGAATTTACTGTGTTAAATGAGGCCTCACCACCTGGTTACACTATTGACCATATCCCCCGTGCATCCCGCAAAGGCGGAGGTGTTGCTAACGTTTACAATAGCAAATTTCAATTTACAAAAAAAAAAATGACGTTTTCGTCTTTTGAGCTTCTAGTCATGAAATCTATGCAGCCTACTCAATCACTTTTTACAGCTACTGTTTACAGGCCTCCTGGGCCATATACAGCGTTCCTCATTGAGTTCCCTGAATTCCTATCGGACCTTGTAGTCATAGCAGATAATATTCTAATCTTTGGTGACTTTAATATTCACATGGAAAGTCCACAGACCCACTCCAAAAGGCTTTGGGAGCCATCATCGACTCAGTGGGTTTTGTCCAACATGTCTCTGGACCTACTCACTGTCACAGTCATACTCTGGACCTAGTTTTGTCCCATGGAATAAATGTTTTTCCTCATAATCCTGGACTATCGGACCACCATTTTATTATGTTTGCAATTGCAACAAATAATCTGCTCAGACCCCAACCAAGGAACATCAAAAGTCGTGCTATAAATTCACAGACAACACAAAGATTCCTTGATGTCCTTCCAGACTCCCTCTGTCTACCCAAGGACGCCAGAGTACAAAAATCAGTTAACCACCTAACTGAGGTACTCAATTTAACCTTGCACAATACCCTAGATGCAGTTGCACCCCTAAAAACTAAAAACATTTCTCATAAGAAACTAGCTCCCTGGTATACAGAAAATACCTGAGCTCTGAAGCAAGCTTCCAGAAAATTGGAACGGAAATGGCGCCACACCAAACTGGAAGTCTTCCGACTAGCTTGGAAAGACAGTACCGTGCACTATCGAAGAGCCTTTACTGCTGCTCGATCATCCTATTTTTCCAACTTAATTGAGGAAAATAAGAACGATCCAAAATTCCTTTTTGATACTGTCGCAAAGCTAACTAAAAAGCAGCATTCCCCAAGAGAGGAAGGCTTTCACTTCAGCAGTAATAAATTCATGAACTTCTTTGAGGAAAAGATCATGATTATTAGAAAGCAAATTACGGACTCCTCTTTAAATCTGCGTATTCCTTCAAAGCTCAGTTGTCCTGAGTCTGCACAACTCTGCCAGGACCTAGGATCAAGAGAGACACAAGTGTTTTAGTACTATATCTCTTGACACAATGATGAGAATAATCATGGCCTCTAAACCTTCAAGCTGCATACTGGACCCTATTCCAACTAAACTACTGAAAGAGCTGCTTCCTGTGCTTGGCCCTCGTATGTTGAACATAATAAACGGCTCTCTATCCACCGGATGTGTACCAAACTCACTAAAAGTGGCAGTAATAAAGCCTCTCTTGAAAAAGCCAAACCTTGACCCAGAAAATATAAACTATCGGCTTATATCGAATCTTCCATTCCTCTCAATTTTTAGAAAAGACTCTTGCGCAGCAACTCACTGCCTTCCTGAAGACAAACAATGTATACGAAATGCTTCAGTCTGGTTTTAGACCCCATCATAGCGCTGAGACTGCACTTGTGAAGGTAGTAAATGACCTTTTAATGGCATCAGACCAAGGCTCTGCATCTGTCCTCGTGCTCCTAGACCTTAGTGCTGCTTTTGATACCATCGATCACCACAATCTTTTGGAGAGATTGGAAACCCAAAATTGGTCTACACAGACAAGTTCTGGCCTGGTTTAGATCTGTCGGAAAGATATCAGTTTGTCTCTGTGAATAGTTTGTCTTCTGACAAATCAACTGTACATTTCGGTGTTCCGTTTTAGGACCACTATTGTTTTCACTATATATTTTACCTCTTGGGGATGTCATTCGAAAACAACATAATGTTAACTTTCACTGCTATGCGGATGACACACAGTTGTACATTTCAATGAAACATGGTGAAGCCCCAAAATTGCCCTCGCTAGAAGCATGTGTTTCAGACATAAGGAAGTGGATGGCTGCAAACTTTCTACTTTTAAACTCGGACAAAACAGAGATGCTTGTTCTAGGTCCCAAGAAACAGAGATCTTCTGTTGAATCTGACAATTAATCTTGATGGTTGTACAGTTGTCTCAAATAAAACTGTGAAGGACCTCTGCGTTACTCTGGACCCTGATCTCTCTTTTGAAGAACGTATCAAGACCATTTCAAGGACAGCTTTTTTCCATCTACGTAACATTGCAAAAATCAAACTTTCTGTCCAAAAATGATGCAGAAAAATGAATCCATGCTTTTGTCACTTCTAGGTTAGACTACTGCAATTCTATACTTTCCGGCTACCGGATAAAGCACTAAGTAAACTTCAGTTAGTGCTAAACACGGCTGCTAGAATCCTGACTAGAACCAAAAATTTGATCATATTACTCCAGTGGTAGCCTCTCTACACTGGCTTCCTGTCAAGGCAAGGACTGATTTCAAGGTTTTACTGCTAACCTACAAAGCATTACATGGGCTTGCTCCTACCTATTTCTCTCGTTTGGTCCTGCCGTACATACCTACATGTACGCTACGGTCACAAGACGCAGGCCTCCTAATTGTCCCTAGAATTTCTAAGCAAACAGCTGGAGGCAGGGCTTTCTCCTATAGAGCTCCATTTTTATGGAATGGTCTGCCTACCCATGTGAGAGACGCAAACTCGGTCTCAACCTTTAAGTCTTTACTGAAGACTCATATCTTCAGTGGGTCATATGATTGAGTGTAGTCTGGCCCAGGAGAAGGCTCTGGAGCAACGAACAGCCCTTGCTGTCTCTGCCTGGCCGTTTCCCCTCTTTCCACTGGGATTCTCTGCCTCTAACCCTATGACGGGCTGAGTCACTGGCTTACTAGGGCTCTTTCATACCGTCCCTAGGAGGGGTGTGTCACTTGAGTGGGTTGAGTCACTGATGTGATCTTCCTGTCTGGGTTGGCGCCCCCCCTTGGGTTGTGCCGTGGCGGAGATCTTTTTGGGCTATACTCAGCCTTGTCTCAGGATGGTAAGTCGGTGGTTGAAGATATCCCTCTAGTGGTGTGGGGGCTGTGCTTTGGCAAAGTGGGTGCGGTTATATCCTTCCTGTTTGGCCCTGTCCGGGGGTGTCATCGGATGGGGCCACGGTGTCTCCTGACCCCTCCTGTCTCAGCCTCCAGTATTTATGCTGCAGTAGTTTGTGTCAGGGGGCTAGAGTCAGTTTGTTATATCTGGAGTACTTCTCCTGTCCTATCCGGTGTCCTGTGTGAATTTAAGTATTCTCTCTCTCATTCTCTTTCTCTCGTTCTTTCTCTCTGAGTACCTGAGCCCTAGGACCATGCCTCAGGACTACCTGGCATGATGACTCCTTGCTGTCCCCGGTCCACCTGGCTGTGCTGCTGCTCCAGTTTCAACTGTTCTGCCTGTTATTATTATTATTTGACTGTTCATTTATGAACATTTGAACATCTTGGCCATGTTCTGTTATAATCTCCACCCGGCACAGCCAGAAGAGGACTGGCCACCCCACATAGCCTGGTTCCTCTCTAGGTTTCTTCCTAGGTTTTGGCCTTTCTAGGGAGTTTTTCCTAGCCACTGTGCTTCTACACCTGCATTGCTTGCTGTTTGGGGTTTTAGGCTGGGTTTCTGTACAGCACTTTGAGATATCAGCTGATGTACGAAGGGCTATATAAATACATTTGATTTGATGATTTTAGTTGTCCTTGATGTCCTTTGTTTGAAATGTATTATTTATAGTTTTCTTCTGTCTTTCCTTTTTTCTCTTTAGTTCATTCTCTTGGTTGTTGGTGCATTGGGGGTTTCTTGGGGGTGGGGAATGGAATGAATTGTATTTTTGGTTTTTCTTCCTTGGGGGGCTGTGGGAGGGGTCTCGAATGGTTGAGGGACAGCTATTGGGGAACTGTGGGGGGGATCTTGGAGGGTTCGGGTTCACGTTTTTTGGCCTGGTGGTAGATCGGTCAACGTGCCCTTGAGCAGGGCATTGACCCTGGATGCTTCTGTGTGTCGCTCTGAATGGGAATCTGTTGGATGACTGGTATGATGTGGTTATTGAGCGGCTTCACTGCAAGTGTATTGTATGTTTCGAATATTCAATAAAAATTCAATTTAAAAAACAACGCATCTGCCACGCTGATCCTCAACACTGGGGCCCCTCAGAGCTGCGTGCTTAGTCCCCTCTTGTACTCCCTGTTCACCCACGACTGCGTGGCCAAGCACGACTCCAACACCATCATTTAAGTTTGCTGAAGACAACAGTGGTAGATAGGCCTGATCACCGACAACGATGAGACAGCCTATAGGGAGGAGGTCCGAGACCTGGCAGTGTGGTGCCAGGACATCTCCCTCAATGTGAGCAAGACAAAGGATCTTATTGTGGACTATAGGAAAAGGAGGGCCGAACAAACCCCCATTAACATTGACGAGGCTGAAGTGGAGCAGTTCGAGAGTTTCCCGTTCCTTCGTGTCCACATCACTAATGAACTATCATGGTCCAAACACACCAAGACAGTTGTGAAGAGGGCACGACAACACCCCCCTCCCCCAGGAGACTGAAAAGATTTGGCATGGGTTCCCAGATCCTCTAAACGTTCTACAGCTGCACCATTGAGAGCATTCTGACCAGTTGCATCACTGCCTAGTATGGCAACTGCTCGTAAGGCACTTCCAGTGGGTGCTACCGCACGGCAAGTGATACCGGAGCACCAAGTCTAGGACCAAAAGGCTCCTCAACAACTTCTACCCCCAAGCCATAAGACTGCTGAACAATTAATCAAATGGACACCCTGACTGTTTACATTGTATATAGCCTTGTTATTGTTATGTCATTTCTTGTTCAACTTTTTTTTAAACTTTAGTTTATTTGGTAAATATTTTCTTAACCAATAATGCAGTTCAATAAATAGAGTTAAGGGATTGTAAGTAAGCATTTCACGGCAAGGTGAATTTGACGGTAATAATTGTTGTGTTCGGCACGTGACAAAAAAAATTAGATTTGAATTTGACCGAGCTTGAATAATGGGCAAATGTTGCACAATCCAGTTGAAAGCTCTTAGAGACTTACCCAGAAAGACTCGGAGCATTAATTGCTGCCAAAGGTGCTTCTACTAATGTAAATGAGATATTATTTCTGTATTTCATTTTCAATAAATGTGCAACAATTTCACAACCTGTTTTCCCTTTGAATTCAGGCTGTAACACAACACTGGAAAAAAAGGGTGTGAATACTTTCTGAAAGCACTGTAGATTGTTCCGAAAGCACTGTAGATTGTTCCGAAAGCACTGTAGATTGTTCCGAAAGCACTGTAGATTGTTCAGAAAGCACTGTAGATTGTTCCGAAAGCACTGTAGATTGTTCCGAAAGCACTGTAGATTGTTCTGAAAGCACTGTAGATTGTTCTGAAAGCACTGTAGATTGTTCCGAAAGCACTGTAGATTGTCCTGAAAGCACTGTAGATTGTTCCGAAAGCACTGTAGATTATTCCGAAAGCACTGTAGATTATTCCGAAAGCACTGTAGATTGTTCCGAAAGCACTGTAGATTGTTCCGAAAGCACTGTAGATTGTTCGAAAGCACTGTAGATTGTTCCGAAAGCACTGTAGATTGTCCTGAAAGCACTGTAGATTGTTCCGAAAGCACTGTAGATTGTTCCGAAAGCACTGTAGATTGTTCCGAAAGCACTGTAGATTGTTCCGAAAGCACTGTAGATTGTTCCGAAAGCACTGTAGATTGTTCGAAAGCACTGTAGAAAGCACTGTAGATTGTTGAAAGCACTGTAGATTGAAAGCACTGTAGATTGTTGAAAGCACTGTAGAAGCACTGTAGATTGTTCCGAAAGCACTGTAGATTATTCCGAAAGCACTGTAGATTATTCCGAAAGCACTGTAGATTGTTCCGAAAGCACTGTAGATTGTTCCGAAAGCACTATAGATTGTTCTGAAAGCTGTGTGTGTCAGAGTGGCTGGAAAGACAAAGACACACACAAGCGGAAGAAACCTGAGAGACAGACCAAGAATCACTTACACAGAGGACGAGATCCCCAAAGATGACCACTACCTCTGAGTCATCTCTCTCTTTCTCTCTCCCACTCTGGTGTTTTACATTTGAACATGTTCTGTTTATCTTTCTCTCTCCCAGACTGTGAGGACTGCAAGTCTTTCTTCGTGGAGCAGTACAGGTGCATCAAAGCTGGGACTGGGAGACTGAAAAACAGCTTCAAGGCCATCAGACTGTTAAATAGCCATCACTAGCACATAGAGGCTGCTGCATATATACATAGACTTGAAATCACTGGACACTTTAATAAATGGAACACTAGTAACTTTAATAATATTAACAAATCTTGTATTACTCATCTCATATGTATATACTGTATTCTATTCTACTGTATCTTAGTCTATGCTGCTCTGACACTGCTCCTCCATATATAATTATATATTCTTAATTCATCATTCCTTTACTTAGATTTGTGTGTATTGGGTATATGTTATGGAATTGATAGATATTACTTGTTAGATACTACTGCACTGTCAGAGCTCGAAACACAAGCATTTCGCTACACCTGCAATAACATCTGCTTAACATGTGTATGTGATCAATAAAATGTGATTTGATTTGGAATTCCTTCAACCCCCACGGCTTGGTTTTTGCTTTGACATGGACCGTCAACTGTGAAACCTTTTATATAGACAGGTGTGTGCCTTTCCTATTCATGTCCAATCAATTGAATTTATCACAGGTGGACTCCAATCAAGTTGTAGAAAGATCTCAAGGATGATCAATGGAAACCGGATGCACACGAGCTCAATTTCGAGTCTCATAGAAAAAGGGTCTGAATACTTATGTAAATAAGGTATTTCTATATGTCATTATGGGTGTGGATTGCTGAGAAAAACACTGTAATGTAACAATGTGGAAAAAGTCAAGGGGTCTGAATACTTTCCGAAGGCACTTTATATCAGTGAATATTGATATACAATATACAGCAGAAACAACTCATATAATGCATCATTTTAGAAAATGCCACCAAACGGCATCGGAGTTGAGAGGTTACTGCTACGTGAAATAAGTTATCACACGCAGCTTTTTAAGTCAGTTTGATAGCGGGAAAATGCGTATATTGTCTTGAATGTGATTTTGTTTAAATATTTGCATGAAAATCTGATGACAATTTAATGGAAGCCTAGCTAATGACAAATGTATCATTGCGTTTAAACAATGTTTTCTGTTGTGTATTATCATGTCCTGAGATGTTCCTGTGCAGGTCACATAGTCAGGATAATATCTATATTGTAAATGTATTTTTGTGATTTCCCTTCTCTTAATTGCTCTCTTTCTCCCTCTCTCTCTCTCACACACAGATGTGAACATTGAGTCTTTCCAGATCTTCTCGTGCACTGGCTGTCCGTTCTCCTTCACCTCTCAGATCTTCCTCCTCAAGCACATAAAGAGATGTCACCATGATGAGTATGTCAGACTGTTGAGGAGTGGAGAGATCAGATCAGAGAATCTCATGTCCTCCAGCAGCTCACAACACCATGGAACCACCATAGCTTTATTCAACCCAGCTCCCACCAGGAAACGGAGAGACACGGACGAGCCACGACCACACTGTTCTCAGTGTGGGGAGAGCTTCACAACAGGGAGAAATCTCATCAGACACCAGCCAGCCCATTCACACAGGAGAGAAGCTGTTCCACTGCTCCCAGTGTGGGAAGTTTCAGGGAGTCAGGAAATTTAAAGATACATGAGCGCATTCACACAGGACAGAAGCAATTCCACTGTTCCCAGTGTGGGAAGAGCTTCAGGAAGTCAGGAAATGTCAAGATATGTGGGAAGTGTGGGAAGAGCTTTGGTTTCATAGATGTTTTAACAGCACACCCAGCGCACTCACACAGGAGAGAAACCGTTCCACTGCTCCCAGTGTGGGAAGCATTTCTGGAAGTCAGGAAAGTTAAGAATAAACTAGCGCATTCACACAGGAGAGAAGCCATTCCACTGTTCCCAGTGTCGGAAGACTTTCATTCGAAATCTAAAGACGCACCAGTGTTCTTAAAAAGTAAAGAAGATGTAACTTGTAATTAGGATGGTAATGTGACAATGAGATTCATAACTTTATATTCTATCAAGAAACATGACTGAAGTATTTTGTACATAGATACCAGCTTTGGGATTAGTTCAGGAAGTACAATTTAAATTCCAATGTTTTTCAATTAGTAAAATTTGGACTTGACATGGAATTGACCCCAACTCTGATAGATAATGTTGAATTATTCTGATATGATATTCAGGGAACTCACATTTAAAAATAGTACATTACACATGTGTATATTAACTGTAAATATTTAACTAATCTTCATGAACTGAAATGTATACCCCCTCAAATCATAAACATGGCAAGATTTAAATCTGTTTTTGATATCATAATAAAATACACATCTCCTCTCCTTTGTTGCTCATGTCAGATATGAGCAACTCACACCCAGAGAAGGATTCTCTCATCTTCATCATTCTATGTATTCACTGTTGATGGTCTGACTCCAAGTAGGGAGTTGTTCTGAGGCCAGTTTATTTTCTCTCCAGGGGCCTCATTTATAACCTTTGTGTAAATTTAACACTAAATAGCTGCATGTGCCATTTCTAAAAAGACTATGCACGCACAAAAATATAGATTTTTAAACTTGATGCACCTCAGAAATGTGCATGTTTCCCGTTATAAACCAGACCTGCTGTAAAACTGTGTGTGGGGAAAGGGCATTAAGACTCCGCCTGAAAAACGGCCATCAGGCACCTTTTATGGTGACAATAACGCCCTTATTTGCTGTGTACTTTGGAAGTATTAGAATTGGGCCAAGACCACATGTAAACGAAATAGCAATGTACTATCAACTAGATGAAATGTCTTTGGAGGTGTTGGCAGAATGTTTTCCTTTACAGTGACATTTGCTGTATCTGACCATTTCTGAAAGACAAAAATAATTACAAATGATTGTGGACATATAAACAGATCGTTTGAATGCAATAATGTTTGCATCCATTTTTTCCCAAACCTAAATATACTGCACTGCCGGCAAAAACTACAGTACACACAAAAGATAAATTCTACTGTAAGTTATAAACTGGGCTCTCTGTCGGATGTATGTCATTTATTGAAATTATAATAGCCTATCTAATAGGCCCAATTAAATGAGAGATGTGCGTGGTAATTTGTTGTAAGGCTACTTCGGGAATATCAACTCATGGCCAGAAAAAGTGAGGAATTTATTCTGCAATGATTATGGTATATGTATTATGTACGCTAGCGGTCCACAGTTTGGGGTCACTTAGAAATGTACTTGTTTTTGATAGACAATTGCTAAATTGTTTTTCTATTTAAATAACATCAAATTGATCAGAAATACAGTGTAGACATTAATGTTGTGAATTACTATTGTAGCTGGAAACGGCAGATTTTTTAATGGAATATCTACATAGGCATACAGAGGCCCATTATCAGCAACCATCTCTCCTGTGTTCCAATGGCACGCTGTGTTAGCTAATCCAAGTTTATAATTTTAAAAGGCTAATTGATCATTAGAAAACCCTTTTGCAATTATGTCAGCACAGCTGAAAACAGTTGTTCTGATTAAAGAAGCAATAAAACTGGCCTTCTTTAGACTAGTTAAGTATCTGGAGCATCAGCATTTGTGGGTTCGATTACAGACTTGAAATGGCCAGAAAAAAAACTTTCTTCTGAAACTCATCAGTCTATTCTTGTTCTGAGAAATGAAGGGTATTCCATGCGAGAAACTGCCAAGAAACTGAAGATCTCATACAATGCTATGTACTACTCCCTTCACAGAATGGCGCAAACTGTCTCTAACCAGAATAGAAAGAGGAGTGGGAGGCCCCGGTGCACAACTGAGCAAGAGGACAAGTACATTAGAGTGTCTAGTTTGAGAAACAGACACCTCATAAGTCCTCAACTGGCAGCTTCATGAAATAGTACCCGCAAAACACCAGTCTCAACGTCAACAGTGAAGAGGTCACTCCGGGATGCTGGCCTACTAGGCAGAGTGCCTCTGTCCAGTGTCTGTGTTCTTTTACCCATGTTAATATTTAATTTTTATTGGCCAGTCTGACATGTCTTTTTCTTTGCAACTCTGCCTAGAAGGCCAGCATCCCTTAGTCAAATTAGAAGTTTTAGCTTCAATGTCCAAATAAATACGTAGGGGAAGTGTATACCAAATATACTGAACAAAAATATAAACTCAACATGAGACAATTTAAACGATTTTACTGATTTACAATTCATATAAGGAAATCGGTCAATTGAAATAAATAAATTAGGCCAAATATATGGATTTCACATGACTGGCAGTGGCCCGATCTCGGAGGGCATAGGCCCACCCACTGAGGAATGAGTTTTTCCCGGACAGTTTCATCAGCTGTCCGGGTGGCTGGTCTCAGACGATCCTGCAGGTGAAGAAGCCGGATGTGGAGGTCCTGGGCTGCGTGGTTACACGTGGTCTGCGGTTGTGAGGCCCGGTTGGACGCACTGCCAAATTCTCTAAAACAACATTGGAGGCGGCTTATGGTAGAGAAATTAACATTAAATTCTCTGGCAACTGCTCTGGTGGACATTCCTGCAGTCAGCATGCCAATTGCACTCTCTATCAAAACTTGAGACATCTGTTGCATTGTGTTGTGTGACAAAACTGCACATTTTAGAGTGGCCTTTTATTGTCCCTAGCACAAGATGCACCTGTGTAATGATCATGCTGTTTAATCAGCTTCTTGATATGCCACACCTGTCAGGTGGATGCACTATCTTGGCAAAGGAGAAATGCTCACTAACAGGGATGTAAACAAATTTGTGCACAAAATCTGAGAGAAATAAGCCTTTTCAGCGTATGGAATATTTCTTGGATCTTTTACTTCAGCTCATGAAACATGAGACCAACACTTTAAATGTTGCGTTTATATTTTTGTTCAGTATAATAGCATATAGATAAATGAACGTGCACTGTATGTAAACTAGGTAGTGATTGAAGGTCAGGTTATCCTTGCTTGTCAGTTCCATCTCTAGTAAACAACACCATATTCTCGGTTAATGGACCAATCATATGCTACACCAGGAAAACAATCAACTGTATTGAGGGATTGTTAATAATTAAGTGTTGGTTATTCAGGCTAAGCCTTGTTTAATCTTAATCAAAATGAATTCCTAATCTAAGTACATGTTTTGCTGCACCAATATATCCCAGATGTGTTGGGAAGGTTCATAGAACAGCAGGCAGGACTAATAGGAGTTTAGCCTCTTGTCTGAGAGCGTAATGACCTGTAACGGTTTGGAGCTGGACACATGCAGGCGTGGGGAGGGTGTTAGACCGTTCACCTTGAGAAATAGGCCTAATGGAGAATACTGACAGCAATGGGAAAAACCATCTACATTTAAAAGAAGAAATAGGGAACAAATTGCCTGTTTTAATGACTGACTCTAATGTCCTCATAAATGGCGACATATCAAATATCAACCTAATCCCTTTGCATGAAATATGGTGCCATATGGGACACAGTCAATATGTTATTGTAGCTCTAATCATAAAGCCTAGAAAGGGAAACACGACCACACTCTGGCCCTTCTGTTAAACAGGACATCAGTTCCTTCACTTTCTAACACCACTCGGTTCAAGTAAAAACGATTTTGTTTTAATGATTTAATGTGTCTGTTTGTTTGTTATAGTCAGAGAGAGAGCAAGAGAGAGATGAGAGGTAGGGTGAGAAAGAAGGAGAGAGAGACAGGGAGAGATGAAAGACTGAAAGAAAGAGACGTATGGAGAGAGATAAAGAGTAAAAGAGATGGATCAGTGTAAATTCAAATCAAATCAAATTTATTTATATAGCCCTTCGTACATCAGCTGATATCTCAAAGTGCTGTACAGAAACCCAGCCTAAAACCCCAAACAGCAAGCAATGCAGGTGTAGAAGCACGGTGGCTAGGAAAAACTCCCTAGAAAGGCCAAAACCTAGGAAGAAACCTAGAGAGGAACCAGGCTATGTGGGGTGGCCAGTCCTCTTCTGGCTGTGCCGGGTGGAGATTATAACAGAACATGGCCAAGATGTTCAAATGTTCATAAATGACCAGCATGGTCGAATAATAATAAGGCAGAACAGTTGAAACTGGAGCAGCAGCACGGTCAGGTGGACTGGGGACAGCAAGGAGTCATCATGTCAGGTAGTCCTGGGGCATGGTCCTAGGGCTCAGGTCCTCAGAGAGAGAGAAAGAAAGAGAGAAGGAGAGAATTAGAGAACACAGGACACCGAATAGGACAGGAGAAGTACTCCAGATATAACAAACTGACCCTAGCTCCCCAACACATAAACTACTGCAGCATAAATACTGGAGGCTGAGAGGGCAAGAGAGAGGGCAGGAGAGAAAGAGAGGGAAAGGGAGAGAGGGCAGGAGAGAGGGCAGGGGAGAGAGATGGCAGGAGTGAGGGCAAGGGAGAGAGAGGACAGGAGAGAGAGAAAGAGGGCAGGAGAGAGACAGGCAGGAGTGAGGGCAGGGGAGAGAGAGAGGGCAGGAGTGAGAGAGAGGGCAAGAGATAAGGCAGGAGTGAGGGCAGGGGAGAGAGGGCAGGAGAGAGGAGAGGGTGGGGGAGAGAGAGAGGGCATGGGAGAGACAAATGACAGGAGTGAGAGCTGGGGAGAGAGAGGGAAGGGGAGAGAGAGGGCAGGAGAGAGAGAGAGAGAGGGCATGGGAGGGACAAAGGACAGGAGTGAGAGCTGGGGGAGAGGGCAGGGAGAGAGAGGGAGAGGGAGAGGGCAGGGAGAGAGAGGGCAGGAGAGAGAGAGGGCAGGAGAGGCAGGAGAGAGAGGGCAGGGGAGAGAGAAGGCAGGAGAGAGAGAGGACAGGAGTGAGGGCAGGGGAGAGAGAGGGCAGGAGTGAGGGCAGGGAGAGAGAGAGGGAAGGGAGGAGTGAGGGAGAGAGAGGACAGGGGAGAGAGAGAGGGAAGGGGAGAGAGAGGACAGGGGAGAGAGAGAGGGCAGGAGTGAGGGCAGGGGAGAGAAATGGTGGGATACTATGGTCTATGATTGAATGATTGACCTACAGGGTAGGACTATCCAGGGATGGTTGCACAAACATGACAGGGAATTCAGCTTACTGCAGTGGCCTGCCCAGTCACCAGATCTCAATCTAATTGAACATCTGTGGGATGAGATAGAACAAGCTATTCAGAGTAGTGATCCACTACCAGCCAACTTGACACAACTGTGGGAATCATTGGAGTCAACATGGACCAGGATCCCTGTGGACCGCTTTCAACACCTTGTAGAGTCCAAGTTGAGGCTGTTCTGAGGGCAAAAGCGGTTGCTACTCAATATTAGGAAGGTGTCCTTAATGTTTTGTACACACAGTATACAGTGCATTCAAAATGTATTCAGACCCCTTAACTTTTCCCACATTTTGTTACGTTACAGCCTTATTCTAAAATAAATGTTTTGTTATCTCATCAATCTACACAATACCCCATAATGACATCACAATACCCCATAATGACAAAGCAAAAAAACAAACAAAAAATAAATACATAATAAACTCAAATATTACATTTACATAAGTATTCAGACCCTTTACTCAGTACTTGGTTGAAGCACCTTTGGCAGTGATTACAGCCTCAAGTCTTATTGGGTACGAGCGCTACAAGATTGGCACACCTGTATTTGGGGAGTTTCTCCCATTCTTCTCTGCCAATCTTTTCAAGCTCTGTCAGGTTGGATGGGGAGCATTGCTGTACAACAATTTTCAGATCTCTCCAGAGATGTTCGATCGGGTTCAAGTCCGGGCTCTGGCTGGGCCATTCAAGGACATTCAGAGATCACTCCTGAGTGTCTTGGCTGTGTGCATAGGGTCGTTATCCTGTTGGAAGGTGGCGCAGTCTGAGGTCCTGAGCGGTCTGGAGCAGGTTTTCATCAAGGACCTCTCTGTACTTTGCTCTGTTCATCTTTGCCTCAATCCTAACTAGTCTCACAGTCCCTGCTGCTGAAAAACATCCCACAGCATGATGATGCTGGCAGGGATAGTGTCAGGTTTCCTCCAGATGTGACGCTTGTCATTCAGGCCAAAGAGTTCAACCTTGGTTTCATCAGACCAGAGAATCTTGTTTAGATGCCTTTTGGCAAACTCCAAGCGGCCTGTCATGTGTGTTTTACTGAGGAGTGGCTTCCATCTGACCACTCTACCATAAAGGCCTGATTGGTGGAGTGCTGCAGAGATGGTTGTCCTTCTAGAAGGTTCTCCCATCTCCACAGAGGAACTCTAGAGGTCTGTCAGTGTGACCATCAGGTTCTTGTTCACCTCCCTGACCAAGGCCCTTCTCCCCCGATTGGTTAGTTTGGCCGGGCGGCCAGCTATAGAAAGAGTCTTGGGGGTTCCACAATTCTTCCATTTAAGAATGATGGCGGGCACTGTGAGTTTGGGGACCTTCGATGCCGCAGACATTTTTTTTGTACCCTTCCCCAGATCTGTGCCTCGACACAATCCTGTCTTGGATCTCTATGGACAATTCCTTTGACCTCATAGCTTGGTTTTTGCTCTGACATCCACTGTCAACTGTGGGACCTACATAGACTGGTGTGTGCCTTTCCTATCATGTCCAATCAATTGAATTGATTGTGCTCAGTCTCAGAGAATCCCATCATATCACTACATCCTAGTTAGGACTGTCAGGATTATCATCATATCACTACATCCTAGTTAGGACTGTCAGGATTATCATCATATCACAACATCCTAGTTAGGACTGTCAGGATTATCATCATATCACAACATCCTAGTTAGGACTGTCAGGATTATCATCATATCACTCTACATCCTAGTTAGGACTGTCAGGATTATCATCATATCACTCTACATCCTAGTTAGGACTGTCAGGATTATCATCATATCACTACATCCTAGTTAGGACTGTCAGGATTATCATCATATCACTACATCCTAGTTAGGACTGTCAGGATTATCATCATATCACTCTACATCCTAGTTAGGACTGTCAGGATTATCATCATATCACTCTACATCCTAGTTAGGACTGTCAGGATTATCATCATATCACTACATCCTAGTTAGGACTGTCAGGATTATCATCATATCACTACATCCTAGTTAGGACTGTCAGGATTATCATCATATCACTACATCCTAGTTAGGACTGTCAGGATTATCATCATATCACTACATCCTAGTTAGGACTGTCAGGATTATCATCATATCACTCTACATCCTAGTTAGGACTGTCAGGATTATCATCATATCACTCTACATCCTAGTTAGGACTGTCAGGATTATCATCATATCACTCTACATCCTAGTTAGGACTGTCAGGATTATCATCATATCACTCTACATCCTAGTTAGGACTGTCAGGATTATCATCATATCACTCTACATCCTAGTTAGGACTGTCAGGATTATCATCATATCACTACATCCTAGTTAGGACTGTCAGGATTATCATCATATCACTACATCCTAGTTAGGACTGTCAGGATTATCATCATATCACTCTACATCCTAGTTAGGACTGTCAGGATTATCATCATATCACTACATCCTAGTTAGGACTGTCAGGATTATCATCATATCACTCTACATCCTAGTTAGGACTGTCAGGATTATCATCATATCACTCTACATCCTAGTTAGGACTGTCCGGATTATCATCATATCACTACATCCTAGTTAGGACTGTCAGGATTATCATCATATCACTCTACATCCTAGTTAGGACTGTCAGGATTATCATCATATCACAACATCCTAGTTAGGACTGTCAGGATTATCATCATATCACAACATCCTAGTTAGGACTGTCAGGATTATCATCATATCACTCTACATCCTAGTTAGGACTGTCAGGATTATCATCATATCACTCTACATCCTAGTTAGGACTGTCCGGATTATCATCATATCACTACATCCTAGTTAGGACTGTCAGGATTATCATCATATCACTACATCCTAGTTAGGACTGTCAGGATTATCATCATATCACAACATCCTAGTTAGGACTGTCAGGATTATCATCATATCACTACATCCTAGTTAGGACTGTCAGGATTATCATCATATCACTACATCCTAGTTAGGACTGTCAGGATTATCATCATATCACTACATCCTAGTTAGGACTGTCAGGATTATCATCATATCACTACATCCTAGTTAGGACTGTCAGGATTATCATCATATCACTACATCCTAGTTAGGACTGTCAGGATTATCATCATATCACTACATCCTAGTTAGGACTGTCAGGATTATCATCATATCACAACATCCTAGTTAGGACTGTCAGGATTATCATCATATCACAACATCCTAGTTAGGACTGTCAGGATTATCATCATATCACAACATCCTAGTTAGGACTGTCAGGATTATCATCATCACTACATCCTATCACTACATCCTAGTTAGGACTGTCAGGATTATCATCATATCACTACATCCTAGTTAGGACTGTCAGGATTATCATCATATCACTACATCCTAGTTAGGACTGTCAGGATTATCATCATATCACAACATCCTAGTTAGGACTGTCAGGATTATCATCATATCACAACATCCTAGTTAGGACTGTCAGGATTATCATCATATCACTACATCCTAGTTAGGACTGTCAGGACGAAGGTATCAATCACTCTAGACCTCTGAGGAAGAATGATGACTTGCAGACATTCACACACAGTTGAAGGTGATTGGAAATGCAAGGCCCGCATGTCAATAGTTCAAATGTTTTTTAATTAAGAGTCTGATAGAACATGATATTAATCTGAGCGTGAGGCTCCCAGCAGGTGGGATCAGTATGGAAGACAACAGGCCAGTGTTTCCAGGAAGAACAATGGGGCTGGTTTTAAAGAGAACACATGTAGATGGATCAGATTGGGGTAAACATTAGTCATCATGGAGACAAGAGGTGATGTGTACTGTAACCATGGAGGTTAGGAGAGGTGGTGTGTACTGTAACCATGGAGGTTAGGAGAGGTGGTGTGTACTGTAACCATGGAGATTAGGAGAGGTGGTGTGTACTGTAACCATGGAGGTTAGGAGTACTGTACTGTAACCATGGAGGTTAGGAGAGGTGGTGTGTACTGTAACCATGGAGGTTAGGAGAGGTGGTGTGTACTGTAACCATGGAGGTTAGGAGAGGTGGTGTGTACTGTAACCATGGAGGTTAGGAGAGGTGGTGTGTACTGTAACCATGGAGGTTAGGAGAGGTGGTGTGTACTGTAACCATGGAGGTTAGGAGAGGTGGTGTGTACTGTAACCATGGAGGTTAGGAGAGGTGGTGTGTACTGTAACCATGGAGGTTAGGAGAGGCGATGTGTACTGTAACCATGGAGGTTAGGAGAGGTGGTGTGTACTGTAACCATGGAGGTTAGGAGAGGTGGTGTGTACTGTAACCATGGAGGTTAGGAGAGGTGGTGTGTACTGTAACCATGGAGGTTAGGAGAGGTGGTGTGTACTGTAACCATGGAGATTAGGAGAGGTGGTGTGTACTGTAACCATGGAGCTAAGGAGAGGTGGTGTTTACTGTAACCAATGAGCTAAGGAGAGGGTGTGTACTGTAACCATGGAACTAAGGAGAGGTGGTGTGCACTGTAACCATGGAGATTAGGAGAGTTGGTGTGTACTGTACCTGGTAGCTGTGTGTGTACTGTAACCATGGAGATTAGGAGAAGTGGTGTGTACTGTAACCATGGAGATTAGGAGAGGTGGTGTGTACTGTAACCATGGAGATTAGGAGAGGTGGTATGTGTACTGTACCTGGTAGCTGTGTGTGTACTGTGTGTGTACTCTAGTATGTAATCATTTGACCTGAAATAGATTTGAAGAGTTCATATAGAGTTCAATGAGGCTGAACGCAACGTGTGTGTATGTGTGTCACAAGGACATCTGGACACGGGTAGACAGACAGGTAGACAGACAAGTAGACCGGTAGACAGGCAGGTAGACAGACAGGTAGACCGGTAGACAGACAGGTAGACAGGCAGGTAGACACACAGGTAGACCGGTAGAGAGACAGGTAGACAGACAAGTAGACCGGTAGACAGACAGGTAGGTAGACAGACAGGTAGACCGGAAGACAGACAGGTAGACAGGCAGATAGACAGACAGGTAGACCGGTAGAGAGACACGTAGACCGGTAGACAGGCAGGTAAAAAGAAAGGTAGACTGGTAGACAGACAGGTAGACAGACAAGTAGACAGACAGGTAGACCGTGTACAGACAGTACCTCAATGGAGACCATTACAGTGTACACTACAGTACCTCAATAGAGACCATTACATTGTACACTACGTACCTCAATGGAGACACAAGTGACACAATAGGTTGAGTGTTTTTTTCATTACAAGGGCAATTTTCTACTACTCACCTATTGAATTTGAGTATTGCTAACACCATAATCAATTTAGAGTAGAGTGTACCTCCGGCTGGTCCTGTTCTTCTCAAGCCAGAATTACTAAAACTCCTGCCTTTGGCTCTTTCTTTTCAATACTGTATTTACTCTTTGAAAAATAATCACATTTTGCATTAGAGTTGCTTTTTAATATGAGTTTGTGTTGAGTACAGTTCATTTGTACTGGGGTGAATAGTTAGTATCTGTCCCTATAAGTCCTCTATGCAGTACCTCAGAATCCTGTAGAGCTGTACTGCAGTGTGGAGGGAGGGTCACAACGGGAACAGTGGAGCTGTACTGCAGTCTGGAGGGAGGGTCACAATAGGGTCAATGGAGCTGTTCTGCAGTGTGGAGGGAGGGTCACAACGGGGTCAGTAGAGCTGTACTGCAGTGTGGAGGGAGGGTCACAACGGGGTCAGTAGAGCTGTACTGCAGTGTGGAGGGAGGGTCACAACGGGGTCAATGGAGCTGTACTGCAGTGTGGAGGGAGGGGTCACAACGGGGTCAATGGAGCTGTACTGCAGTGTGGAGGGAGGGTCACAACGAGGTCAATGGAGCTGTACTGCAGTGTGGAGGGAGGGTCACAACGGTGTCAGTGGAGCTGTACTGCAGTGTGTTGGGAGGGTCACAATGGGGTCAATGGAGCTGTACTGCAGTGTGGAGGGAGGGTCACAACGGGGTCAGTAGAGCTGTACTGCAGTGTGGAGGGAGGGTCACAACGGGTCAGTAGAGCTGTACTGCAGTGTGGAGGGAGGGTCACAACGTGGTCAATGGAGCTGTACTGCAGTGTGGAGGGAGGGTCACAACGGGGTAAATGGAGCTGTACTGCAGTGTGGAGGGAGGGTCACAACGGGGTCAATGGAGCTGTACTGCAGTGTGGAGGGAGGTCGAGGTCAATGGAGCTGTACTGCAGTGTGGAGGGAGGGTCACAACGGTGTCAGTGGAGCTGTACTGCAGTGTGGAGGGAGGGTCACAACGGGGTCAGTAGAGCTGTACTGCAGTGTGGAGGGAGGGTCACAACGGGGTCAGTAGGTCCACAAATACAAATTCCTTCTACACACCGTTGACCTAGAGTACACAAAAAAACGATACATACCTACCATCAGCGCCACAGGTAACTTCCACAAAGCTGTGAACGAGCTGAGAGACAAGGCAAGAAGGGTCTTCTATGCCATCAAAAGGAAAATAAAATTTGACATACTGCACTCAATGAGCTGTATACCGCCATAAGCAAACAGGAAAACGCTCATCCAGAGGCGGTGCTCCTAGTGGCCAGGGACTTTAATGCAAGGAAACTTAAATCAGTTTTACCAAATTTCTATCAGCATGTTAAACGTGCAACCAGAGTTGATAAAAAATCTGAACCACCTTTACTTCACACACAGAGACACATAATGCTCTCCCTCGCCCTCCATTTGGCAAATCTGACCTAGTTTTTCAACTCTTTGCCTATCCAGGATACAGTGTAAATTTGGTCCGATTGCACTTCCTAAGGCTTCCACTAGATGTCAACAGTCTTTAGAACCTTGTTTCAGGCTTCTGCTGTGAAGGGGGAGCGAATGAGAGCTATTTCAACCAGGTGTCTGGCAGAATGCCATGAGCTCAGTCTTGCGTGCGCCTGTGAGAATCCCTGTTCCATTGCATTTCTAAAGACAAAGGAATTGTCTGCTTGGAACATTATTGAAGATTTATGTTAAAAACATCCTAAAGATTGATTCTATACATCGTTTGACATGTTTCTACGAACTGTAACGGAAATTTCTGACTTTGGTTTGGACCTAGTGCCCGCAAAGCGTGCAAACAGAAAGGAGGTATTTGGACATAAATTATAGACTTTATCGAACAAAACAAACATTTATTGTGGAACTGGAATTCCTGGGAGTGCATTCTGATGAAGATCATCAAAGGTAAGGGAATATTTATAATGCTATTTCTGACTTCTGTTGACTCCACAACATGGCGGGTATCTGTATGGCTTGTTTTTGTGCCTGAGCGCTGTACTCAGATTATTGCATGGTGTGCTTTTTCCGTGAAGCTTTTCTGAAATCTGACACAGGGGTTGCATTAAGGAGAAGTATATCTATAATTCCATGCATAACACTTGTATCTTTTATAAATGTTTATTATGAGTATTTCTGTAAATTGATGTGGCTCTCTGTACTTTCACCGGATGTTTTGGAAGAAAAACATTACTGAACATAACACGCCAATGTAAACTGAGATTTATGGATATAAATATGAACTTTATCAAACAAAACATACATGTATTGTGTATGAAGTCCTATGAGTGTCATCTGATGAAGATCATCAAAGATGAGAGGGGTCAGATGAGAGGGGAGGGGACCTAACATAATCGCATGGTTTGCTTTTGCCTTTTTGAAATCGGACACTGTGGTGGGATTAACAACAAGTTTATCTTTAAAATGGTGTATAATACTTGTATGTTTGAGGAATTTTAATTATGAGATTTCTGTTGTTCGAATTTGGCGCCCTGCACTTTCACTGGCTGTTGTCATATCGATCCCGTTAATGGGATTTCAGCCGTAAGAAGTTTTAAGGCAAGGGCTGATTTCAAGGTTTTACTGCTAACCTACAAACATAACATGGGCTTGCGCCAACCAATCTTTCCGGTTTGGTCCTGCCCTACATATCTACATGTACGCTACGGTCACAAGACGCAGGCCTCCTAACTGTCCCTACAATGTCTAAGCAAACAGCTGGAGGCAGGGCTTTCTCCTGTAGAGATCCATTTTTATGATTGAGTGTAGTCTGGCCCAGGAGTGTGAAGGTGAACGGAAAGGCACTGAAGCAACGAACTGCCCTTGCTGTCTTTGCCTGGCCGGTTCCCCTCTCTCCACTGGGATTCTCTGCCTCTAACCCTATAACAGGGGCTGAGTCACTGGCTTACTGGTGCTCTTCCATGCCGTCCCTAGGAGGGGGGCGTCACTTGAGTGTGTTGAGTCACTGATGTGGTCTTCCTGTCTGGGTTGACACCCCCCTTGGGTTGTGCCATGGCGGAGATCTTTGTGGGCTATCCTCGGCCTTGTCTCAGGATGGTAAGTTGGTGGTTGAAGATATCCCTCTAGTGGTGTGGGGGCTGTGCTTTGGCAAAGTGGGTGGGGTTATATCCTACCTGTTCGGCCCTGTCCTGGGGTATCATCGGATGGGGCCACAGTGTCTCCTGACCCCTCCTGTCTCAGCCTCCAGTATTTATGCTGCAGTAGTTTGCGTCGGGGGGCTAGGATCAGTCTGTAATATCTGGATTATTTCTCCTGTTTATCCGGTGTCCTGTGTGAATTTAAGTATGCTCTCTCTAATCCTCTCTCTCTCTTTCATTCTTTCTCTCTCTCGGTGGACCTGAACCCTAGGACCATGCCTTAGGACTACCTGGCATGATGACTCCTTGTTGTCCCCAGTCCACCTGGCCGTGCTGCTGCTCCAGTGTCAACTGTTCTGCCTGCGGCTATGGAACCCTGATCTGTTCACTGTGATTACTATTATTTATTTGACCACTGTGACTGACCCAAACTTAAGGAAAGCTTAGACTATGTACAGACTCTGTGAGCATAGCCTTGCTATTGAGAAAGGCCTCCGGAGGCAGACCTGGCTCTGCCCACTGAGCTGCACTTTCTAACCTCCTGTCAAATGTATGACCATATTAGAGACACATATTTCCTTCAGATTACACAGATCCACAAAGAATTCGAAAACAAACACCCTTTTTATAAACTCCCATATCTACTGGGTGAAATACCACAGTGTGACATTGCAGCAGCAAGATTTGTGACCTGTGTCGTGGAAGATTCAGAATTTGTTGGTAACATATGTAAGATGTTTTATATTTATTTAATGTGTGTCTGGAATCATTCTATCCTCTCCGTGAGTTTGTATTTAGAGTTGGTTGTATCTAAATGACAATTTGATATATGCCTGTTGATATGGAGGGTTGGTTTATGGTTCTGGGGTTTGAGTAAGGAGACAAAGCTGAACGATTTATTATGTCTATGCTGTCTGACTATGCTATAAAGGATCCCATTTTGCCATTGTTTGTGGACTCTCAACTTTTCATTAGAGATACTGAACTGTTGAAAGTCAAAATGCTATAGAGCTTATATAATTAAAGATGGACTTTTATAACTAACTCTGACTTGTGTGTGTGTGTGTGGTTTGCTCCCATGATTTGGTAAATAGAGGAAATTTCCACGACACCTGTTGCCCATATTTATTTATTTTCCCTTTTGTACTTGAACTATTTGCACATAATATGACATTTGATGTCTCTATTCTTTTGGATGGAACTTTTGTGAGTGTAATGTTTACTGTTAATTTTGATTGTTTATTCCACTTTTATTTATTATCTACTTGACTTGCTTTGGCAATGTTAACACATTTTTCCCATGCCAATAAAGCCCTTTTATTGAATTGATATGGGGAGAGAGGGGGAGATGGGGGAGAGAGAGAGAGGGAGAGAGGGGGAGAGAGAGAAAGGGAGAGAAAGGGAGAGAGAGAGGGGGAGATGGGGGGGGAGAGAGGGAGAGAGGGGAGATGGGGGAGATGGGGGAGAGAGAGAGAGGGGAGATGGGGGAGATGGGGAGAGAGAGAGAGGGAGAGAGGGGGAGATGGGGGAGAGAGAGAGAGGGGGAGATGGGGAGAGAGAGAGAGAGAGGGAGAGAGGGGGAGATCAAAGAGGGGGGAGAGAGAGAGAGGGAGAGAGGGGGAGATGGGGGAGAGAGAAAGGGAGAGAAAGGGAGAGAGAGAAAGAAAGAAAGACAGAGAGACCTTTGTTTATTATCTATTTCACTTGCTTTGGCAATGTTTCCCATGCCAATAAAGTCCTTCAATTGAAATTGAGAGAGGGAGAGAGAGACCGAGAGAGGGAGAGAGGGGGAGAGGGGAGAGAGAGGGGAGAGAGAGACTGAGAGAGAGGGAGAGAGGGAGACAGAGAGAGACAGAGAGAGTCGGGGAGGAGGAGAGGGAGAAGGAGAGAGGGAGAGAGAGCGTAGAGGAGTGTCAGAAGAAAAACTCAAAGAGGAGAGGAGACTTCAAAGACAAACATAAACATAAATTCACCACACATAGAGAACCAGGAGTCCCAGCTAAAGCTAACGAGGTGAGGTCTATACAGATTGCCTGAGACCCAAATGGCACCCTTTGGGCTCTGGTCAAAAGTAGTGCACTATATAGGGAAAAGGGTGTCATTTGGGATGCCGTCTCCATGCAGGCATGAAGTGGAATCATTCTCCCATACCTATACGTCAGCACAGGCAGTATCCTCTCTGAATGAGGTTGTTCCATACGGGCAGTACCCTCTCTGAATGAGGTTTATCCATACAGGCAGTACCCTCTCTGAATGAGGTTGTTCCATACAGGCAGTACGTTCTCTGAATGAGGTTGTTCCATACAGGCAGTACCCTCTCTGAATGAGATTGTTCCATGAATGAATGCATGTTCAGGAAGTATGCTTTATATACAGTAATCTACAGGTGGCTGGGTACAGGTACATACTGTACAATGGGTAGCATTAGATACACCTCATGGACCAAATGGATTTGAAAAGACCTGACATTATCAACCATAGAGGTCAAGGGTTATAGAGTGTGGCAGATCTATAGACCACAAACTGACTGTGACTGACCCCTTTGATGACCAATCACAGCCTTGACCCAGTCAACATGACCCCTCCTCTCCTGTTCCCACCCCCCCTCCTCCTCCTTTTCCTTCCCAAGCCTTCCAACTCAGAGGTAATCTTTGCTGTGTTAATAGTATAATACATCATGTCCACTGGCTGCCTCTTTCTGCTCCATGCTCTCCCCCATGAGGGACTACACACAGCAGAGAAAACACGCTGAAAACACAGAAATTACCATTCCGGCCATTTTCAGAACAGCGTGCTGCCATTCCCGGGAGGGAAGCAGGACTCCACTGCCTGTGTAATGTGTGTGTGCCTGTGTTGTGTATGTTGATGTATGGCGCAGGGATCTGACCTGAGCCCTAAAGGACGATTATACATCCAGACTAGACAGCTATGGCTTTGCCCTGTGTGCTTTAGGTCAGTCTGACAGAATCAATGGGTTCAATTAACATGGCCCAAAACCAGGCCCAAAACAAACATACTAATCAACCCATCTCTCTGTGAGGAGAGTGTGTGTGTGTGTGTAGCCAGGGAAGGAAGAGAGAGAGAGAGAGAGAGAGAGAGAGAGAGAGAGAGAGAGAGAGAGAGAAAGAGAGAGAGAGAGAGAGAAAGAGTAGGAGTGAAAGAGAGAGAAAGAGAGCGAGAGAGAGAAAGAGAGAGAGAGAGAGAGAGAGCTCAAAGAGAGAGAGAGAGAGAGAGAGAGAGAGAGAGAGAGAGAGGGAGAGAGAGTAGGAGTGAAAGAGAGAGAGAGAGAGAGGGAGAGAGAGAGTAGGAGAGAGAGAGAAAGAGAGAATCATTCTTACATATGGACTGAAAAACATTCAGAAGTTAGGGCAGATATACGAGATGATGTTAATGAACGTTAGACGTGATTTCCTCATGCTTTGGTCGTTATTCTGAACCCGATGGAAGAGCAGGCTGTTCTCAGAGTTCACTCAGTACCACAACAAACCAACAATAACAACTGAACCTGATGGAAGAGCAGGCTGTTCTCAGAGTTCCCTCAGTACCACAACAAACAATAAACAAACCAGGCAACACATATTTCAGAGGTGAAAGGAGACACCGGGCTGTCTAAATATGGTAGACCTACTATGTGTGAAGTGAAACCCACAGCCACCTGAGCTTTCACGGCAAGAGCAGGCTGTGGTGGGACACTTCAGTACCACAACTGTGGTGGGACACTAACAACGGAAGCTGTGGTGGGAAGAGTCAGGCTGTTGGGACACTTCAGTCGGAAACTGTGGTGGGACACTTCAGTACGGACAACTGTGGTGGGAAACCAACAATAACTGTGGTGGGACACCTGATGGAAGAGCTGTGGTGGGACACTTCAGTCGGAAACTGTGGTGGGACACTTCAGTACCACAACTGTGGTGGGACAACAATAACAACTGTGGTGGGAACTTCATGGAAGAGCAGGCTGGGACACTTCAGTCAGCTGTTGGGACACTTCAGTACGGACAACTGTGGTGGGACACTTAAACAAACCAGGGGACACTTCAGTCGGAAACTGTGGTGGGACACTTCAGTCGGAAACTGTGGTGGGACACTCAGTCTAAACTGTGGTGGGACACTTCACGGAAACTGTGGTGGGACACTTCAGTCGGAAACTGTGGTGGGACACTTCAGTCTGAAACTGTGGTGGGACACTTCAGAGCAGAAGCTGTGGTGGGACACTTCAGTCGGAAACTGTGGTGGGACACTTCAGTCGGAAACTGTGGTGGGACACTTCAGTCGGAAACTGTGGTGGGACACTTCAGTCGGAAGCTGTGGTGGGACACTTCAGTCGGAAGCTGTGGTGGGACACTTCAGTCTGAAACTGTGGTGGGACACTTCAGTCAGAAACTGTGGTGGGACACTTCAGTCTGAAACTGTGGTGGGACACTTCAGTCGGAAGCTGTGGTGGGACACTTCAGTCGGAAGCTGTGGTGGGACACTTCAGTCGGAAACTGTGGTGGGACACTTCAGTCGGAAACTGTGGTGGGACACTTCAGTCGGAAACTGTGGTGGGACACTTCAGTCGGAAACTGTGGTGGGACACTTCAGTCGGAAGCTGTGGTGGGACACTTCAGTCGGAAGCGGTGGTGGGACACTTCAGTCGGAAGCTGTGGGGACACTTCAGTCGGAAACTGTGGTGGGACACTTCAGTCAGAAGCTGTGGTGGGACACTTCAGTCAGAACTGTGGTGGGACACTTCAGTCAGAAACTGTGGTGGGACACTTCAGTCGGAAGCTGTGGTGGGACACTTCAGTCAGAAGCTGTGGTGGGACACTTCAGTCAGAAGCTGTGGTGGGACACTTCAGTCAGAAACTGTGGTGGGACACTTCAGTCAGAAGCTGTGGTGGGACACTTCAGTCAGAAGCTGTGGTGGGACACTTCAGTCGGAAGCTGTGGTGGGACACTTCAGTCGGAAACTGTGGTGGGACACTTCAGTCGGAAACTGTGGTGGGACACTTCAGTCGGAAACTGTGGTGGGACACTTCAGTCTGAAGCTGTGGTGGGACACTTCAGTCGGAAACTGTGGTGGGACACCAGTCGGAAGCTGTGGTGGGACACTTCAGTCGGAAACTGTGGTGGGACACCAGTCGGATCATTCATGAGTATACAGTGGAATCTGAAAACATGGCCTGCTTTTCCAATAGCACCATGTACCCTATATAGTGCAATACCTTTCACCAGGGCCCACAAGACGTTACATGGGAGAACTGAGTTTAATAAATATGAAATCCCTGGATCGTTAGCGGGATATGGTTGAGGGCAAACACTGCATAATCAGCTTGTGGTTGTGTAACCACAGAGCCATCCATGTACAGTCTTACATAGTTCAGCAGAAACCACTGAGGGTGGACTGTCAATGGAACTCCATGTGTACACTGAAAGTTCCAAGTGTGTTAGGAGTCTAGTTAGGAAATTCTAGGAAGGATAACAATCTTGAGGAGAGTTTTCTGAACCCTGCAGTGTATATCTGGTGTTTGTATTCAAGCCATTAGCCATGTGAGGAGATGACGTGGAGAGGATGAGAGATAGAAAGGTGAAGAATATAGGAGACAGGAGGAGCTGATGGTGATGTGGTGAAGAGGCTGAGAGGGAAAGGAGAGGAAGAGAGAAGAGATGTGTTTCAGTGTGGTGGACTGCGGTGGGCTATCCCTCCACCTCTCTGACAGACCAGTCAATGGGTTTAATCAGCCCAGTGCATCCCAAATGACACTCTATTCCCTAGTTTACTACTTTTGACAGAGCCCAGGTCAAATGCAGTGCACTGCATAGGGAATATGGTGCAATTTGGGATGCAGTTAGGGAAGCGTGCAGACCGATTGACTGTCTCCAACAAAAACAATGAATTTGCCTTTACCTGGACTGGAGAGGCCCCTCTCTCTCTGTCTTGGCTTTAAGGAGAGATAGTATGAAAGGATATTAAATGAGATGAGAGCATACTGTATGTCAGGGTACCCCAACTGGTGACCTGCAGGTAGTTTTATTTGGCCCACATAGCCTGTTTTCTGAGAAATAAATACATGAATAAATATAGATATTTGGTATTATTATTGTTGAACATAAGACTGTAAAAACACCAGGAAATCAGGTCCAAGTGATTTTTATTGAAGAAATCTGTTCCCAAGTATGATAGAGACACGTGATTGTATACAAATGTAATTATTATGTTTTAGTCAAACATTATATCTGTTTGGGCTTCTTGCGTTTAATTTACAGTCTACAAATGATTTGTAATTATGTTCTGGCTCCCTGACCATCCTGTGGCTGAATGTAGTTGATGATCTGGACTGGAGATGCCCCATCCCCGCTCTCTGTCTTAGCATGAAGGAGAGATAGTATGAAAGGATATTAAACGAAATGAGATCATACTGTCTATGCTACTATAGGATGGATATGTGCATTTCATTCATCTGACCCTCCGAAAATATAATAATGTTTCTCAATGGGAAGTCAAGCATTGATTCACAGCAATACTCTATCCCCAACATGGCTAATTTTAATATATTGACTACTGTACATTGTATTTTTGTGCACACCGCATATTTATATACTGGATTCTTGACATAGCTCACTCAATATATCTGCTGCTTATCTTGTGTCAATTCTCCCAGTGTACATACGTATAGATTACATTTTACTACTGATAAATTGTTATTTCTATATTATGAGAGGAACCAGGATATGCAGCGTCAGTAGAGTGCTGTAGGTCTACTGTATTATGAGAGGAACTAGGATATGCAGGGTCAGTAGAGTGCTGTAGGTCTACTGTATGATGAGAGGAACTAGGATATGCAGGGTCAGTAGAGTGCTGTAGGTCTACTGTATTATGAGAGGAACTAGGATATGCAGGGTCAGTAGAGTGCTGTAGGTCTACTGTATGATGAGAGGAACTAGGATATGCAGGGTCAGTAGAGTGCTATAGGTCTACTGTATTATGAGAGGAACTAGGATATGCAGGGTCAGTAGAGTGCTGTAGGTCTACTGTATTATGAGAGGATCTAGGATATGCAGGGTCAGTAGAGTGCTGTAGGTCTACTGTATTATGAGAGGAACCAGGATATGCAGGGTCAGTAGAGTGCTATAGGCCTACTGTATTATGAGAGGATCTAGGATATGCAGGGTCAGTAGAGTGCTGTAGGTCTACTGTATTATGAGAGGAACCAGGATATGCAGGGTCAGTAGAGTGCTATAGGCCTACTGTATTATGAGAGGAACTAGGATATGCAGGGTCAGTAGAGTGCTATAGGCCTACTGTATTATGAGAGGATCTAGGATATGCAGGGTCAGTAGAGTGCTATAGGCCTACTGTATTATGAGAGGAACTAGGATATGCAGGGTCAGTAGAGTGCTGTAGGTCTACTGTATTATGAGAGGAACTAGGATATGCAGGGTCAGTAGAGTGCTGTAGGTCTACTGTATGATGAGAGGAACTAGGATATGCAGGGTCAGTAGAGTGCTATAGGTCTACTGTATTATGAGAGGAACTAGGATATGCAGGGTCAGTAGAGTGCTATAGGTCTACTGTATTATGAGAGGAACTAGGATATGCAGTGTCAGTAGAGTGCTATAGGTCTACTGTATTATGAGAGGAACTAGGATATGCAGGGTCAGTAGAGTGCTGTAGGCCTACTGTATGATGAGAGGAACTAGGATATGCAGGGTCAGTAGAGTGCTGTAGGCCTACTGTATTATGAGAGGAACTAGGATATGCAGGGTCAGTAGAGTGCTATAGGTCTACTGTATTATGAGAGGAACTAGGATATGCAGGGTCAGTAGAGTGCTATAGGTCTACTGTATTATGAGAGGAACTAGGATATGCAGTGTCAGTAGAGTGCTATAGGTCTACTGTATTATGAGAGGAACTAGGATATGCAGGGTCAGTAGAGTGCTATAGGCCTACTGTATTATGAGAGGAACCAGGATATGCAGTGTCAGTAGAGTGCTATAGGCCTACTGTATGATGAGAGGAACTAGGATATGCAGGGTCAGTAGAGTGCTGTAGGCCTACTGTATTATGAGAGGAACTAGGATATGTAGGGTCAGTAGAGTGCTATAGACCTACTGTATTATGAGAGGAACTAGGACATGCAGGGTCAGTAGAGTGCTATAGGCCTACTGTATCATGAGAGGAACCAGGATATGCAGGGTCAGTAGAGTGCTATAGGCCTACTGTATTATGAGAGGAACCAGGATATGCAGGGTCAGTAGAGTGCTATAGGCCTACTGTATTATGAGAGGAACCAAGATATGCAGGGTCAGTAGAGTGCTATAGGCCTACTGTATGATGAGAGGAACCAGGATATGCAGGGTCAGTAGAGTGCTATAGGCCTACTGTATTATGAGAGGAACCAGGATATGCAGGGTCAGTAGAGTGCTATAGGCCTACTGTATGATGAGAGGAACCAGGATATGCAGGGTCAGTAGAGTGCTGTAGGCCTACTGTATTATGAGAGGAACTAGGATATGTAGGGTCAGTAGAGTGCTATAGACCTACTGTATGATGAGAGGAACTAGGATATGCAGGGTCAGTAGAGTGCTATAGGCCTACTATATGACGAGAGGAACTAGGATATGCAGGGTCAGTAGAGTGCTGTAGGCCTACTGTATGATGAGAGGAACCAGGATATGCAGGGTCAGTAGAGTGCTATAGGCCTACTGTATTATGAGAGGAACCAAGATATGCAGGGTCAGTAGAGTGCTATAGGCCTACTGTATGATGAGAGGAACCAGGATATGCAGGGTCAGTAGAGTGCTATAGGCCTACTGTATTATGAGAGGAACCAGGATATGCAGGGTCAGTAGAGTGCTATAGGCCTACTGTATGATGAGAGGAACCAGGATATGCAGGGTCAGTAGAGTGCTATAGGCCTACTGTATTATGAGAGGAACTAGGATATGCAGGGTCAGTAGAGTGCTATAGGCCTACTGTATTATGAGAGGAACTAGGATATGCAGGGTCAGTAGAGTGCTATAGGCCTACTGTATGATGAGAGGAACCAGGATATGCAGGGTCAGTAGAGTGCTATAGGCCTACTGTATTATGAGAGGATCTAGGATATGCAGGGTCAGTAGAGTGCTATAGGCCTACTGTATGATGAGAGGAACCAGGATATGCAGGGTCAGTAGAGTGCTATAGGCCTACTGTATTATGAGAGGAACCAAGATATGCAGGGTCAGTAGAGTGCTATAGGCCTACTGTATGATGAGAGGAACCAGGATATGCAGGGTCAGTAGAGTGCTATAGGCCTACTGTATTATGAGAGGAACCAGGATATGCAGGGTCAGTAGAGTGCTATAGGCCTACTGTATGATGAGAGGAACCAGGATATGCAGGGTCAGTAGAGTGCTGTAGGCCTACTGTATTATGAGAGGAACTAGGATATGCAGGGTCAGTAGAGTGCTATAGGCCTACTGTATGATGAGAGGAACCAGGATATGCAGGGTCAGTAGAGTGCTATAGGCCTACTGTATTATGAGAGGAACCAGGATATGCAGGGTCAGTAGAGTGCTATAGGCCTACTGTATTATGAGAGGAACCAGGATATGCAGGGTCAGTAGAGTGCTATAGGCCTACTGTATGATGAGAGGAACCAGGATATGCAGGGTCAGTAGAGTGCAGTCCTGGGATCCATCATTATGCACACCTACACGTAATCATGAGGCACACTTGGACTCCATTACCTCACGTATTACCTCCCCTTTATCTGGCACTCCCTTAGGTTTTTCCCCAGTCAGTATTGTTCCTGTGTTTATGCGTAGACGCTACTGTTATTGTTGTCTCGTTCCATGGTTCATTAAACATTTCACCTGCTTCTTGACTCTCAGCATCTCCGTTACACTGCTGTATTATGAAAGGAACTAGGATATGCAGGATCAGTACTGTGTATCTGTATGGGATAAAAAGTAGCACCATTACAATATACCCTTATACATCACAACCATTAGAATACACGACAGCTTGTATCCCCCAGTCATCCCATTTCATTTAGAAAAAAGGGCTTTGTTATTCCTAAATCTTGCCTTAAATTGTATATTCACATATATATTACAAGGTCAAGCAGTGTTTCACAATTCTCCATTGATGCAACAAAGATAATGCATGGATGGAGTTTACTAAGAGTGAGTCCCAGATAGAACCCTATTCCCTATGTAGTGCACTACTTCTGACAAGAGCCCTATGGGCCTTTTAGCTAACCCTTCCCCTAACCTTATTAAGCCTTCTAGTTAACCCTTTCCCTAGTTAAAGCTTTCCTTAACCCTAACCTTAATCCTTTAATTTAACTCCTAACCTTAACCCCTAGCTAATGCTAACAACAAATTGGAATTCGTAACATATTGTAGGAATTGAAATTTCAAATTTCAAATCAATACTTACCATATGAAACGTAACATATCATGCTGAATCGTATTTATCTGATTTACGTACAGAATATTATGAAATGCTCTGAGACGAGGGTGCAGCGTTACACTGGTGCCAAGACCAGTCTTCTTGTCTTTGCTGGACATCTGTTCCACTGGATCAAATCAAATTCTCAATTTCTCTTTTATTGTTTTGCCTGCTGGGACTGTAAAGATAATAGGTAGATGTCATTGTCATTCAAGGGACTCCTATGAATTTGGCTCTATGAATGGCAGATATTTCTACAGTTTCTGTGATATGAACGGACACTGGGTTTAAATGAGGACAACCCCACCCTGCTTACCTTCTCTCATCTGACTAGTGTCCAGTGGGATCTGGTCTGGATTTTAGGTCTTGGTTCTCCAGAGCTCCGGTCTGTAGATACATGAAGATCAGACACACATGAAACCTGGCCTTCCCTGACAATCTTTCTCTACCTTGGTTCCTGCACTACCGTCCCTTCCTCCCTGTAGTACCTCAACCTACCAGAGGGGACGGCACAGTACCAGATTACACTGCCCCATTCACACCACAGTACCAGATTATACTGCCCCCATTCACATCACAGTACCAGATTATACTGCCCCCATTCACATCACAGTACCAGATTACACTGCCCCATTCACACCACAGTACCAGATTATACTGCCCCCATTCACACCACAGTACCAGATTACACTGCCCCCATTCACATCACAGTACCAGATTACACTACCCCATTCACACTGCAGTACCAGATTACACTGCCCCATTCACATCCCAGTACCAGATTACACTGCCCCATTCACATCACAGTACCAGATTACACTGACTGCCCTATTCACACCACAGTACCAGATTACACTGACTTCCCCATTCACATCACAATACAATATTACACTGCCCCCATTCACATCACAATACCAGATTACACTGACCCCATTGACATCACAATAACAGATTACACTGCCCCCATTCACACCACAGTACCAGATTATACTGCCCCATTCACACCACAGTACCAGATTACGCTGCCCCCATTCACATCACAGTACCAGATTACACTGCCCCATTCACATCACAGTACCAGATTACACTGCCCCATTCACATCACAGTACCAGATTACACTGCCCCATTCACATCACAGTACCAGAATACACTGCCCCCATTCACACCACAGTACCAGATTACACTGCCCCCATTCACACCACAGTACCAGATTACACTGCCCCCATGCACATCACCAGATTACACATCCCCCATTCACATCACAGTAATACATTACGGCCCCCATTCACATCACCAGATTACACGTCCCCCATTCACATCACAGTAATACATTACGGCCCCCATTCACATCACAGCAACATAATCCTCCTGACCCATGCAAGGAAAGCTACAATTTGAATCCTACAAATCCTGAGGAAAAATACAGGATATTACTTGGAAGATTACACTTCCCTTTAGTATCCTTCCATCCCCCTTATTCCATCTCTCTATTCCCCTTTCCTCCCTTCATCCCCTTTATTCCATCTCTCTATTCCCCTTTCCTCCCTTCATCCCCCCATCCCAAAGAAAAGGGCTGATGAAGGCATTTGATCACGTACACTTCCGTATTCCTCCCATCGCTCCGTGTCCGTCCCAGGCTGAGATACCGGCGTCGTTAGCTCACCGCAGACCTAATTGGGGCCTGTCTAATAACCCGGGCCCCGGGGGGCCACTCTAATGAACACAGACTATAATTAATGCCATGGTGACGGATATTGCGTTTCTGCCTACAGGACTGGGCCTGTCCCATGCTCGCTGCTCTTACACCAACACTCATCACTTTCTCTCGCTCTATGACTCTCTTCGCTCTCTCCCTTTCTCTCTATCCCTCCTTTTGTGTGTGTTTGTGCCTCTATGTGTGTGTGTCTGTATTTGTGTGTGTGTGTCTGTATTTGTGTGTGTGTGTCTGTATTTGTGTGTGTGTGTGTCTGTATTTGTGTGTGTGTGTCTGTATTTGTGTGTGTGCGTGTTTGTATTTGTGTGTGTGTGTCTGTATTTGTGTGTGTGCGTGTTTGTATTTGTGTGTGTGTGTGTCTGTATTTGTGTGTGTGTGTGTGTATGAGTGCTGTGTCAGTGGGAGTGAAGACCTCTTCTGCCCCTCAGAGAGCGTGCCCAGATCCATCCTTTCATCCTTCCAACCTACTGCCACACCTGATGGATACACCCTGGACAGGCCCTTCTCTCTCGACCTCCTCTCTCTCTTTTCACATCCGTCTCCCTGCAGCATCTCTCTTTATTTGTCATACCTTCCATGTCTTTACTCCATGCTCTTCTTTCTTCCCCTCTCCATCTTTCTCTCTCTCCCTGTCTATCTCTACCACCCTCTTTCTTCCCCTCTCCATCTTTCTCTCTCCCCCGGTCTATCTCTACCACCCTCTTTCTTCCCCTCTCCATCTTTCTCTCTCTCCCTGTCTCTCTCTACCACCCTCTTTCTTCCCCTCTCCATCTTTCTCTCTCCCCCTGTCTATCTCTACCACCCTCTTTCTTCCCCTCTCCATCTTTCTCTCTCCCCCTGTCTCTCTCTACCACCCTCTTTCTTCTCCTCTCCATCTTTCTCTCTCTCCCTGTCTCTCTCTACCACCCTCTTTCTTCCCCTCTCCATCTTTCTCTCTCCCCCTGTCTATCTCTACCACCCTCTTTCTTCCCCTCTCCATCTTTCTCTCTCCCCCTGTCTCTCTCTACCACCCTCTTTCTTCCCCTCTCCATCTTTCTCTCTCTCCCTGTCTCTCTCTACCACCCTCTTTCTTCCCCTCTCCATCTTTCTCTCTCCCCTGTCTCTCTCTACCACCCTCTTTCTTCCCCTCTCCATCTTTCTCTCTCTCCCTGTCTCTCTCTACCACCCTCTTTCTTCCCCTCTCCATCTTTCTCTCTCCCCTGTCTATCTCTACCACCCTCTTTCTTCCCCTCTCCATCTTTCTCTCTCCCCTGTCTCTCTCTACCACCCTCTTTCTTCCCCTCTCCATCTTTCTCTCTCTCCCCTGTCTCTCTCTACCACCCTCTTTCTTCCCCTCTCCATCTTTTTCTCTCTCTCCCTGTCTCTCTCTACCACCCTCTTTCTTCTCCCTCTCCATCTTTCTCTCTCTCCCTGTCTCTCCCTCTCTACCACCCTCTTTCTTCCCCTCTCCATCTTTCTCTCTCCCCTGTCTCTCTCTACCACCCTCTTTCTTCCCCTCTCCATCTTTCTCTCTCCCCCTGTCTCTCTCTACCACCCTCTTTCTTCCCCTCTCCATCTTTCTCTCTCCCCTGTCTCTCTCTACCACCCTCTTTCTTCCCCTCTCCATCTTTCTCTCTCCCCTGTCTCTCTCTACCACCCTCTTTCTTCCCCTCTCCATCTTTCTCTCTCTCCCTGTCTCTCTCTACCACCCTCTTTCTTCCCCTCTCCATCTTTCTCTCTCTCCCTGTCTGTCTACCTTCCTCTCTTTCTTCCCCTCCATCTTTCCATCTCTCCCTCTCTGTCCATCACCCCCCGGGAGACGGGAGAAAATGTTTTAAAGTCATTCCTGCAATTCTACATTTTTTGACATGGCTTAGGCCTGTCACCAGGGTGGAAAATAACAAGAATAAAAACCACACGTCAGGTGTATTCAGGATGCTTTGAACATTAAATTAACACTCAAAATTGGACAACTTTGTTACTTTGGGATTTTTTGGGGGGAGGGGGAATTTTAAGTAGGCTAATTTCTTAGGTGGTTTGACACTTTATTCAGACAGTAATGAAATGAGATAGGCAAAGGCTATAAACAGTGGGAAGGTTGGAAGCAGGGATTGATCTCTGTTCCCAGGTGGAAAGTTGTATGCAGAACATGCAGAGAAAGTGTTACCACTACACCAGGGCTCTGCACAAGACATATTCATGGTTGATGGTAGTGGGTGACCACCAGTCTCCTTGTCCATAGACTGCTTTCAAGGTAAGGACACAAACATTTTGTATTTTGTAATTTGGGTGAACTCTCTCTTTAAAATAGGTCTGGGAGAAAATCCTGCTTGCTCTCCAGGAGGGATCAAATCAAATTGTATTGGTCACAAGCGCTGAATACAACAGGTGAAGACTTTAAAGTGAAATGCTTACTTACGAGCCCATTCCCAACAATGCAGAATTAAAACAACAAATATTTTCCCCCCAAAAAAGGAAATAGTAACACAAGAAAAACAATAGGGAGAGTAGGACTAATTTAGAGTGACTGAGCTGTGGACGGTCGGATTACATTGGGTAGTTTTTCCCAAACAACGGTTTCAAAAGGTAGGTACTTTAGTTAGCTAGCTAGAATACCAGGCTATAACTAGTAAAACATTGCTATGTTATTAGCTATATTGAGAATAACTTGTTAGCTCGGTAATGTACAGTAGCTAGTACCATCAACACGTTTTAGTGCTAAATTACAGTACAGAAATTACAGTACAGTAACATACTGTAACGTAGCTAGCTAGCTACAGTGTTAGCTACTATGTATTGTGAGGTTCTGTGTTATACACTATAGCCCGTTACCATATCATATGTGATGGAATATTATTTGCTGTTGGCTTGTGTGGGTGTATGTGTTATGCAACATAGCTGACTTGAGACATTGTTAACAGTTTCAGGGCCATGGGCCTTTCTCATGATGGAAAAATACAGAATAACATGAAGACAGGAACTGTGCAATGAATTGGGGGGGAGGCACATTCAGAACGTAGTGTTGCGAGAACAAACAGTCTTTTGTTAGATAACAGGAGCCAGGTGCCTGATAACTGTATATTCTACACAACTACAACGACTCACCCGCTGGGTGAGTCTAAACCACGCCCAGTCTCTACTCTGACAGGCCGGCTCGGAAGCAGGAACTACTTCTGTCAAGAGTATATTATAATATCTTTGTTAGGAACAAGTCAGTTCTCTGTTTGCCCTGTGAGGTGGGACAGAGAGCCTGTATATACGAAAATTGCATTTACCACTTATTGCTTAGCTAATAAAAATACATAGTATTCAAAAGGGTGACTCAGTGTCATATTTATCCTGATACCAGATTCGATTGACGCAACCCTAACAATAAGTACCTAGCTAGTGGGAGCTAGCTAGCTAAAAGACTAACGCTAACGTTAGCTAGTTAACCAAAATAGTGAAATTAGCTACCTGTTGGCAAATTAACAGTTGATAATGATATGAACTATTTCCCTATAATCCGAAGTTGTAGCTACAAGTTCTTAAGGGCAAAGAACTTTGAGGGAAGACAGCTAAAATTAGTTCTTCGGAAGAGGTGAGTTGAAAAATGCCTAGCTAGTTTATCAGCTAACGGTAACTAAAGTAGCATAGACTAAGACACTGATGATGGGACTAGAGGTTGACAAGGGAACAGGACTCCCACGGCTCTCGGGTTTCTGTCAGGAATGGGATTCAAATTCTATTCAAGTTCCGGACAGGATCAAATAGTCTTCAGGAAAGGGCAGTACAATAACGTTAATAGTTATAAATTTAGTTTTTTGGGCGGAAATATGTAATGTGTGGAGCATTTCATAAAAGATAACCAACAGTGTAGGCGATGCCTAATATAGTTTACTTAACCTCTTGAGCCTACTTGAGACGCAGACGTCCCACCTAGAGCTCTGGAAATGCAAATGCGCTACGCTACACGCTAATAGTATTAGTTAAATAGAAATCGACAACAAAATAAATAGTCATTTCTCTTTACCCAGATCGCTCCCCGTTCGCTCCAGTTGTAAATTGCCAACCTACCTGTCAGTTGCAGCCAAGGACCCATCACTAACATTAATATTAAACCCAAGAAAATATGTTTTAGCTAAATTTGATGGAGTTCAGTTGTCTTTGGCAACAAAGGAACGAAGTACATGGCTTGTAAAAAAATGCTGAGGTTTAATGAAATAGGCTATCAAGCAGAGAGCAGAGAGGGACAAGCAGCCTGAAGCGACATACTGATGCTGCTCTACTAACAACCTTACTGTCAAGCTCAATAGTTTGAGTATTTAACCAAACCGTGCCATCTGTGGTGAAGAGTGAAATAAAAGTGGATTGACTTATGCAGTACTGCCGCTCAGGTTATTTATTTTTTATGTTCATGTTGTAAATGTTAATGTGTTGTAAATGTTAATATGTATGCACTGCTCATCTGCAGACTACAGTTGTATGCCTGTGCTGAGCAGACCATCCTGCTGGGGTTTCTGTCCTCATCCTACAGCCTTAGTCCATCTACATTTCGGTAATTTATAGAATACGACATAGGCCTACAGTCAGTGCATTTAGCTAAAATAGGTAAGACAACCACATATCACAGTCGCATATTGCATTACTGAAATTATTCTCAATAGTTCCTAAACAAACACAATAGCCTACATATTTGTGCGTTCAAAAATGAACACAGGATGGGAATGATCTTTATCGGGAAGGGACAGTAATGTTCCAGGGATATATAACTGTTGCAGGTTCAGGACAGCACAGGAAAACAAGTAACAGAACAAGACGGGACAGGAATGAATTTTCACTCCCATGTCAACCTCTAGATGGGTCCACTTTAAAATGGAGAGGTAAAATTTAGCCATCTAGCTAGGTAGCTACTGTATCTGATATGTTCAGGTGATTTCTGATTGTGTCATTTGTAACTGAGCCAACGTTATAGCTACACCTGCACACTCCTACTAGGATGATTTCCATGATTTGAAGACATATTTCTCAAAGATTGAATGGACCCATCTAGTGAAATGTGAGACAGTTCGGTACAGCAACTTGAAGAGGAACCACCTGGCTATGCTTACTATAGGTAAGTGTCCCAGATATAGCTGAACAGTGACAAAATTACATTTTATCAAAGATATTTAGAACTTAACCCACCATAGTTCATCTGTGTCGCTTATAGTGGGAGCAAATTAAGCATAGTGTCACGCCCTGACCTTAGTTATCTTTGTTTTCTTTATTATTTTGGTTAGGTCAGGGTGCAACAAGGGTGATAAATGTGTTTTTGTCCTGTCTAGGGTTTTTGTATGTTTATGGGATTTCCCCAGTTTAGGTGTTTTTATGTCTATTGTTGCCTAGATTGGTTCTCAATCATAGGCAGCTGTTTATCGTTGTCTCTGATTGGGGACCATATTTAGTTAGCTATATTCCTTGGGTATTACATGGGTTATTGTCTGTGTAGTTGCCTGTCAGTACTCGTGTCTCATAGCGTCACTGTCGTTTTGTTTTGTATAGTTTGTTCAGTGTTTATTCTTCATTCAATTTTAATTCCAAACTACAACATTTTCAGACAAGATAGAACTGCCAAAGGGGGCGGTGTTGCAATCTACTGCAAAGATAGCCTGCAGAGTTCTGTCCTACTATCCAGGTCTGTACCCAAACAATTTGAACTTCTACTTTTAAAAATCCACCTCTCTAAAAACAAGTCTCTCACCGTTGCCGCCTGCTATAGACCACCCTCTGCCCCCAGCTGTGCTCTGGACACCATATGTGAACTGATTGCCCCCATCTATCTTCAGAGTTCGTGCTGCTAGGCGACCTAAACTGGAACATGCTTAACACCCCAGCCATCCTACAATCTAAACTTGATGCCCTCAATCTCACACAAATTATCAATGAACCTACCAGGTACCTCCCCAAAGCCTTAAACACGGGCACCCTCATAGATATCATCCTAACCAACTTCCCCTCTAAATACACCTCTGCTGTCTTCAACCAAGATCTCAGCGATCACTGCCTCATTGCCTGCATCTGTAATGGGTCAGCGGTCAAACGACCTCCACTCATCACTGTAAAACGCTCCCTGAAACACTTCTGCGAGCAGGCCTTTCTAATCGACCTGGCCGGGGTATCCTGGAAGGATATTGATCTCATCCCGTCAGTAGAGGATGCCTGGATATTTTTTTAAAATGCCTTCCTAACCATCTTAAATAAACATGCCCCATTAAAGAAATTTAGAACCAGGAACAGATATAGCCCTTGGTTCTCCCCAGACCTGACTGCCCTTAACCAACACAAAAACATCCTATGGCGTTCTGCATTAGCATCGAACAGCCCCGTGATATGCAGCTGTTCAGGGAAGCTAGAAACCATTATACACAGGCAGTTAGAAAAGCCAAGGCTAGCTTTTTCAAGCAGAAATTTGCTTCCTGCAACACTAACTCAAAAAGTTCTGGGACACTGTAAAGTCCATGGAGAATAAGAACACCTCCTCCCAGCTGCCCACTGCACTGAAGATAGGAAACACTGTCACCACTGATAAATCCACCATAATTGAGAATTTCAATAAGCATTTTTCTACGGCTGGCCATGCTTTCCACCTGGCTACTCCTACCCCGGTCAACAGCACTGCACCCCCAACAGCAACTCGCCCAAGCCTTCCCCATTTCTCCTTCTCCCAAATCCATTCAGCTGATGTTCTGAATGAGCTGCAAAATCTGGACCCCTACAAATCAGCCGGGCTAGACAATCTGGACCCTTTCTTTCTAAAATTATCTGCCGAAATTTTGCAACTCCTATTACTAGCCTGTTCAACCTCTCTTTCGTGTCGTCTGAGATTCCCAAAGATTGGAAAGCAGCTGGAAAGCAGTCTTGATCAAAACTGCTACAGACCTATATCTATCCTACCCTGCCTTTCTAAGGTCTTCGAAAGCCAAGTCAACAAACAGATCACCGACCATTTCGAATCTCACCATACCTTCTCTGCTATGCAATCTGGTTTCAGAGCTGGTCATGGGTGCACCTCAGCCACGCTCAAGGTCCTAAACGATATCTTAACCGCCATCGATAAGAAACATTACTGTGCAGCCGTGTTCATTGATCTGGCCAAGGCTTTCGACTCTGTCAATCACCACATCCTCATCGGCAGACTCGACAGCCTTGGTTTCTCAAATGATTGCCTCGCCTGGTTCACCAACTACTTCTCTGATAGAGTTCAGTGTGTCAAATCGGAGGGTCTGCTGTCCGGACCTCTGGCAGTCTCTATGGGGGTGCCACAGGGTTCAATTCTTGGACCGACTCTCTTCTCTGTATACATCAATGAGGTCGCTCTTGCTGCTGGTGAGTCTCTGATCCACCTCTACGCAGACGACACCATTCTGTATACTTCCGGCCCTTCTTTGGACACTGTGTTAACAACCCTCCAGGCAAGCTTCAATGCCATACAACTCTCCTTCCGTGGCCTCCAATTGCTCTTAAATACAAGTAAAACTAAATGCATGCTCTTCAACCGATCGCTACCTGCACCTAACCGCCTGTCCAACATCACTACTCTGGACGGCTCTGACTTAGAATACGTGGACAACTACAAATACTTAGGTGTCTGGTTAGACTGTAAACTCTCCTTCCAGACCCATATCAAACATCTCCAATCCAAAGTTAAATCTAGAATTGGCTTCCTATTTCGCAACAAAGCATCCTTCACTCATGCTGCCAAACATACCCTTGTAAAACTGACCATCCTACCAATCCTCGACTTTGGCGATGTCATTTACAAAATAGCCTCCAATACCCTACTCAACAAATTGGATGCAGTCTATCACAGTGCAATCCGTTTTGTCACCAAAGCCCCATATACTACCCACCATTGCGACCTGTACGCTCTCGTTGGCTGGCCCTCGCTTCATACTCGTCGCCAAACCCACTGGCTCCATGTCATCTACAAGACCCTGCTAGGTAAAGTCCCCCTTATCTCAGCTCGCTGGTCACCATAGCATCTCCCACCTGTAGCACACGCTCCAGCAGGTATATCTCTCTAGTCACCCCCAAAACCAATTCTTTCTTTGGCCGCCTCTCCTTCCAGTTCTCTGCTGCCAATGACTGGAACGAACTACAAAAATCTCTGAAACTGGAAACACTTATCTCCCTCACTAGCTTTAAGCACCAACTGTCAGAGCAGCTCACAGATTACTGCACCTGTACATAGCCCACCTATAATTTAGCCCAAACAACTACCTCTTTCCCAACTGTATTTAATTTTAATTTATTTATTTATTTTGCTCCTTTGCACCCCATTATTTTTATTTCTACTTTGCACATTCTTCCATTGCAAAACTACCATTCCAGTGTTTTACTTGCTATATTGTATTTACTTTGCCACCATGGCCTTTTTTGCCTTTACCTCCCTTCTCACCTCATTTGCTCACATTGTATATAGACTTGTTTATACTGTATTATTGACTGTATGTTTGTTTTACTCCATGTGTAACTCTGTGTCGTTGTATCTGTCGAACTGCTTTGCTTTATCTTGGCCAGGTCGCAATTGTAAATGAGAACTTGTTCTCAACTTGCCTACCTGGTTAAATAAAGGTAAAATAAATAAAATAAAATAAAAATTACAAGAAGAATGTATTTTTATCATGCTGCGCCTTGGTCTCATCATTACGACTGTGACACATAGTCAGGGTTGCCAGGTTAAGCAGAAATGTATTGCCCAATGACCACTCAAATCCACCCACAAGGGCTGAAAATCAGGCTTAAAATGTTTGTTTTTTTCGCAGCAAGAGAGTTGCCACATGTATCCAATAAACCCTTTTTCCAAATTATTATCAAGCGAATTAAGAAGAAATATCAATGTAATATTAACGACGTAGGCTAAGAAACAAATTATGTTTTCCATCAAAATAATAATTTTTGTGATGTTAAGAATAGGTTGCAAGAGAAAATATAATTTGCCCTTATTAAACTCACCAGATCATTTTCCAACAATGGATGTCAATTTAGCTTGTTTTGACTGCTATGATTAAGCAATAAGGCCTGAGGAGGTGTGGTGTATGGCCAATATGCAACAGCTAATTGCTGTTCTTAGGACATATCCCTTATCCATGGCATATTGTCCATATACCACAAATCCCTAAAGTGCAATATTCAGAAAACTTTAATGTCCTCAGAGAGGCAATTCATTTTGCAGCAGTCATAAAACATATCACATATAAAAAAATAAAAACTATTAAACTATTGTTTTCAACGATGTTTCTAGAGACAATATCTCTCTCATCATCACTCAATACCTAGGTTTACCTCCACTGTATTCACATCCTACCATACCTTTGTCTGTACATTATACCTTGAAGCTATTTTACCGCCCCCAGAAACCTCCTTTTACTCTCTGTTCCAGACGTTCTAGACGACCAATTCTTATTGCTTTTAGCCGTACCCTTATCCTACTCCTCCTCTTTTCCTCTGGTGATGTAGAGGTGAATCCAGGCCCTGCAGTGCCTAGCTCCACTCCTATTCCCCAGGCGCTCTCTTTTGATGACTTCTGTAACCATAATAGCCTTGGTTTCATGCATGTTAACATTAGAAGCCTCCTCCTTAAGTTTGTTTTATTCACTGCTTTAGCACACTCTGCCAAACCGGATGTTCTAGCTGTGTCTGAATCCTGGCTTAGGAAGACCACCAAAAATTCTGACATTTTGATCCCAAACTACAACATTTTCAGACCAGATAGAACTGCCAAAGGGGGCGGTGTTGCAATCTACTGCAAGATAGCCTGCAGAGTTCTGTCCTACTATCCAGGTCTGTACCCAAACAATTTGAACTTCTACTTCTAAAAATCTACCTCTCTAAAAACAAGTCTCTCACCGTTGCCACCTGCTATAGAGCGTTGCCACCTGCTATACCACCCTCTGCCCCCAGCTGTGCTCTGGACACCATATGTGAACTGATTGCCCCCCATCTATCTTCAGAGCTCGTGCTGCTAGGCGACCTAAACTGGAACATGCTTAACACTCCAGCCATCCTACAATCTAAGCTTGATGCCCTCAATCTCACACAAATGATCAATGAACCTACCAGGTACCTTCCCAAAGCCGTAAACACGGGCACCCTCATAGATATCATCCTAACCAACTTGTCCTCTAAATACACCTCTGCTGTCTTCAACCAAGATCTCAGCGATCACTGCCTCATTGCCTGCATCTGTAATGGGTCAGCGGTCAAACTACCTCCACTCATCACTGTCAAACGCTCCCTGAAACACTTCAGTGAGCAGGCCTTTCTAATCGACCTGGCCGGTGTATCCTGGAAGGATATTGATCTCATCCCATCAGTAGAGGATGCCTGTTTTTTTTTTTTTAAATGCCTTCCTAACCATCTTAAATAAGCATGCCCCATTCAAGACATTTAGAACCAGGAACAGATATAGCCCTTGGTTCTCCCCAGACCTGATCGCCCTTAACCAACACAAAAACATCCTATGGCGTTCTGCATTAGCATCGAACAGCCCCCGTGATATGCAGCTGTTCAGGGAAGCTAGAAACCATTATACACAGGCAGTTAGAAAAGCCAAGGCTAGCTTTTTCAAGCAGAAATTTGCTTCCTGCAACAGAAACTCAAAAAAGTTCTGGGACACTGTAAAGTCCATGGAGGATAAGAGCACCTCCTCCCAGCTGCCCACTGCACCGAAGATAGGAAACACTGTCACCACTGATAAATCCACTATAATTGAGAATTTCAATAAGCATTTTTCTACAGCTGGCCATGCTTTCCACCTGGCTACCCCTACCCCAGTCAACAGCACTGCACCCCCCACATCAACTCGCCCAAGCCTTCCTCATTTCACCTTCTCCCAAATCCAGTCAGCTGATGTTCTGAAAGAGCTGCAAAATCTGGACCCCTACAAATCAGCCGGGCTAGACAATCTGGACCCTTTCTTTCTAAAATGATCTGCCGAAATTGTTGCCATCCCTATTACTAGCCTGTTCAACCTCTCTTTCGTGTCATCTGAGATTCCCAAAGATTGGAAAGCAGCTGCAGTCATCCCCCTCTTCAAAGGGGGGGACACTCTTAACCCAAACTGCTACAGACCTATACGTATACAGTACCAGTCAAAAAGATTGGATATACCTACTCATTCCAGTGTTTTTCTTTATTTTTTAAAACTATTTTCTACATAATAGTGGAATGAAATAACACATATGGGATCATGTAGTAACCAAAAAAGTGTTAAACAAATCAAAATCTATTTTATATTTGAGATTTTTCAAAGTAGCCACTCTTTGCCTTGATGACAGCTTTGCACACTCTTGGCATTCTCTGAACCAGTACCCTGGGAGCTGGTTCCAGCAACTGTCTGTGTACAATATTAATGCTATTATAAACTGGTTACCAACGTAATTTGAACAGTAAAAATAATAGTTTTGTCATACCCGTGGTACACAGTCTAATATACCACCACTTTCACAAATCAGCATTTAAGGCTCAAACCACCCAGTTTATAATTAAGCAATAACGCCATGGCTAAGGGTTGTTCTTAGCACAACGCAACGCAGAGTGCCTGGATACACAGCTGTGCTATATTGGTCATATACCACAAACCCCTGAGGTGCCTTATTGCTATTATAAACTGGTTACTGACGTAATTAGAGCAGTAAAAATACATGTTTTGTCATACCCGTGGTATGTGGTCTGATATACCACGGGTGTCAGCCAATCAGCATTCAGGGCTTGAACCACCCAGTTTATAATTGTAAATCATTCAAATTTCCGCATATGCACAACTAGATAAATCCAACAGGAGAGTTTGAGTGATGGAAGTTGGACATAGGATCTCGAAATCTCTTGGACGAACTTCAAAAAACAGATGTTAGGCTATTTTCTGTGCTGTTATTATGTGCCAGATGTCTAAAAACCATTATAAATGGCATATTTGCGAGATTGACTTGTTATTTCAATAGGCATGTCTACTGACAAAAATCTGTGTTTATAATTTCAATTCAACATTGCCATGGTTTGCTGAGCTAGATGCAGGTAGCCTATAGTCCCTGATAGGACAACATATAATTTAATGGAAAAGTCCACAATGAAACTGACATCGAATGTGGAGAATGATACATTTGCGATAGAGCTGTAACCATGGTCACAATTGATAACTTCCAATTTAATTAACTAAACATGGGCATTAATAATTGCATAATAACACAAGGCTACAACAACAAACGGAAGTGATATACTATTTATTATCTATCCATTTGCCAGCTCCAGCTAGGCTACACAAGTGGCACACATATATTTGGTATGATTCCAGTGATATCGTCATTTCAACATATGTATTTTATGAAATGGTAGGACATAGTAGCCTACATGGCATCAAAAGTAATAGGCTACTTTATGGCCAACAGATGCAAATATATCGTTCTCCACATTTAATGTCAATCTCATTGTGGACTTTTTCCCATAACAGAAGGACGTGAGGGAGTTCCATCATTTCCATTTCAAATTTCCACTTGTGCAGCGCTCGAGACCCAAGAACTGAGAATGCCTGAAACCCTTTGCTTCTCTTGATACGGTTTTCCATAAGAAAAGTCAACATTAGAATGTATTTGACAATTCTAAATAGCCTGCCTACAACTGGTAAAAAGTTGTGACTCTCAACTAGTGCTCTCAACACACACACCCCTCCGGCTCTCCCCCTCCCCACTCACGTACTCACTCACTCACGTACTCACTCACTCACGTACTCACTCACTCACGTACTCTCTCACTCACTCACTCACTCACTCACTCACTCACTCACTCACTCATTCACTCACTCACTCACTCACTCATTCACTCACTCACTCACGTACTCACTCACTCACGTACTCACTCACTCACTCACTCACTCACGTACTCACTCACTCACGTACTCACTCACTCACGTACTCACTCACTCACGTACTCACTCACTCACGTACTCACTCACTCACTCACTCACTCACTCACTCACTCACTCACTCACTCACCACACTCACTCACTCACTCACTCACTCATTCACTCACTCACTCACTCACTCACTCACTCATTCATTCACTCACTCACTCACTCACTCACTCACGTCATTCACTCACTCACCACTCACTCACTCACGTACTCACTCACTCACTCACTCACTCACTCACTCACGTACTCACTCACTCACGTACTCACTCACTCACTCACATACTCACTCACTCACGTACTCACTCACTCACGTACTCACGTACTCACTCACCAGTAACGGCCTGCCGCACTGCCTGATCGTCAGCAGCAGCAGGTCACAGTGAATATATATATATATTTTTAAAGAGAAACGCAATGTGTGTTGCAATTTAATATGAGCCCCAATTAACGTAACACCAATACATTTTCACCTGCGACATAGTTTTACGAAAACCTGCAGACATGGCAACCCTGAGCATAGTTGGCAGAACAAGCAAGGAGGTGGGCAAAGCCAAGCAAGAGCTATAGCGAGGTCTTATTGGCTTATTGTTGCATTTATTTGCATATTTCCGTCAGGGAATGACTCCTGAATTTCTGGTGTGTACAAAGTCAATTAGACTTTGCACTCCTAAACAATGTACTGTTTTTTTTTTGTCAAAGCATCAGGTCTATAAAACTTAGTGCACTGTGTTAGTAACAGATTCTAGTATGGGGAACAGAAACATTTATTGAGATCAGATGTTTCATCGATGAGTAAATTAGCAGAATGTGGGCCTAGTTTTTCACCTCATTCAATCCTCTCCCTGAGCAGAGTGTCTCTACTGTGTGTGTTGTATTGAGCAGAGTGTCTCTGTGTGTTGTATTGAGCAGAGTGTCTCTACTGTGTGTGTTGTATTGAGCAGAGTGTCTCTACTGTGTGTGTTGTATTGAGCAGAGTGTCTCTACTGTGTGTGTTGTATTGAGCAGTGTCTCTACTGTGTGTTGTATTGAGCAGAGTGTCTCTACTGTGTGTGTTGTATTGAGCAGAGTGTCTCTACTGTGTGTGTTGTATTGAGCAGAGTATCTACTGTGTGTTGTATTGAGCAGAGTGTCTCTACTGTGTGTGTTGTATTGAGCAGAGTATCTACTGTGTGTTGTATTGAGCAGAGTGTCTCTACTGTGTGTGTTGTATTGAGCAGTGTCTCTACTGTGTGTGTTGTATTGAGCAGAGTATCTACTGTGTGTTGTATTGAGCAGAGTGTCTCTACTGTGTGTTGTATTGAGCAGAGTGTCTCTACTGTGTGTGTTGTATTGAGCAGAGTGTCTCTACTGTGTGTTGTATTGAGCAGAGTATCTACTGTGTGTTGTATTGAGCAGTGTCTCTACTGTGTGTGTTGTATTGAGCAGAGTATCTACTGTGTGTTGTATTGAGCAGAGTGTCTCTACTGTGTGTGTTGTATTGAGCAGAGTGTCTCTACTGTGTGTGTTGTATTGAGCAGAGTATCTACTGTGTGTTGTATTGAGCAGAGTGTCTCTACTGTGTGTTGTATTGAGCAGAGTGTCTCTACTGTGTGTGTTGTATTGAGCAGAGTGTCTCTACTGTGTGTGTTGTATTGAGCAGAGTGTCTCTACTGTGTGTTGTGTTGAGCAGTGTCTCTACAGTGTGTCGTATTGAGCAGAGTGTCTCTACTGTGTGTGTTGTATTGAGCAGAGTGTCTCTACTGTGTGTGTTGTATTGAGCAGAGTGTCTCTACTGTGTGTTGTATTGAGCAGAGTGTCTCTACTGTGTGTTGTATTGAGCAGAGTGTCTCTACTGTGTGTTGTATTGAGCAGAGTGTCTCTACTGTGTGTTGTATTGAGCAGAGTGTCTCTACTGTGTGTTGTATTGAGCAGAGTGTCTCTACTGTGTGTGTTGTATTGAGCAGAGTGTACATGTATTAATCTGTTATGTATTTGATCTTTTGTCATCGTGTGGACTGTAAACATTTATACTAACATTACCAATCTGAGGTAAAAAGGACGTGTATCCCCCCCCAATTTGATGTCGTTAAAATGTGGGGTGTAAAGTAGTAACCTCTTCATGAAAAGTAGTGTAACATACATTTATTAGATATGGCAAAATGGTTCAATATCTTATATTAGGATGATGGTAATGAAGCAAACTCACAGGTTTCTTCAATAATCACATTTCACAATAGTTCAACCATTTTAGAGCTAAAACATGTTTATTCCTGAACACAGTTTAACCAGGCGATTTAGACTAGAGCGTCCAAAGGATCTGCAGCAGGCTGAACGTTAGACGTACCTAATAGAAGAGGTCTGTTAGTGGCCAGGTAAGGCTTATGTTAGTTCTCTGATCTGCCCCCATAGCACCACAGAGCTGCCGACCCCCAACCAGGAGACCAGCAGTGTCTCGGGAGTACCCCAGCCTGACAATCCTGCCACACCTGCTACACCTACAGTACAGGTAAGTGTTTTGTAAAGAAATACCTGCACATGTAACTGTTTTTAAAACACCTGCACAGGTGCATACTATTATATCTGGTGAGTTTTTGTTTCTCTTAAGCACTACACTAGCAGATACTGGTGCTCTCAAGGCGCTACGAAGTGTGAACCAATGAATTAAATGATTATGCCTTCAGAAAGTATTCATTCTCCTTGACTTATTCGAAATTTTGTTGTGTTATAGCCTTCATTCAAAATGGATTAAATATATATATACATCTACACACAATATCCTTTAATGATGAAGTGAAAACATGTTTTTAGAAATGTTAACAAATGCATTGAAAAGGAAAACCGAAATATACCATTTACATAAGTATACACAGCTGTGAGTGTTTCTGGGTAAGTGTCTAAGAGCTTTGCATACCTGGATTGTACTATATTTGCACATTCTTAAATTCTGTTAATTAAGTTGGTTGTTAATCATTGCTAGACAGCCATTTCCAAGTCTTGACATAGATTTTTCAAGACTATTTTTAAGTCAAAACTAACTAGGCCACTCTGGAACATTCAATGTTTTGTTAAGCAAATCCAGTTTAGATTTTGTGACGCCCTGATCTGTTTCACCTGTCCTTGTGCTTGTCTCCATCCCCCTCCAGGTGTTGCCCTTCTTCCCCACTTATCCCCTGGGTATTTATACCGGTGTTTTCTGTCTGTGTGCCAGTTCGTCTTGTTTGTTCAAGTCAACCAGCGTTTTGTCTCAGCTCCTGCTTTCCCCCAGTCTCTCTTTTTCTCGTCCTCCTGGTTTTGACCCTTGCCTGTCCTGACTGTGAGCCTGCCTGCCGTCCTGTGCCTTTGCCCATACTCTGGAATACCTACCTCTGCCTGACCTGACCCTGGGCCTGTCTGCCGTCCTGTACCTTGGCCCCTCTACTATGGATTATTAACTCCTGCCTGCCTTGACCTGTCATTTGCCTGCCTCTGTTGCAATAAACATTGTTACTTCAACACAGTCTGCACTTTGGTCTACCTGAAGCCTGATAGTGCAAACTGGCCATGACTGACCTAGCAGACCAGCTCTACAACGCCATCTCCTCCCAAGGAGCCCTCATTGGTACACACGAGGATTTGCGTCGTGGTCTGATGGTAGGGTTCCAGGACGTGGCCAAAAGTCACAACCTAGCATTGTACGCTTTGCGGGAACAATTCCGTGGGTTGGCTACTACGACGGTAAACTCCCAGCCCCTCAGTAACCCGGCTGGTAGCTGTACCATTTCCAGGGAATCTCGCTTACTTACCCCGGAGCGCTACGATGGAGATTCCAGAACCTGCTGGGCCTTTCTCTCCCAGTGCTCCCTCGTTTTCGAGCTGCAGCCTAATTCGTTCCCCTCGGTCCACTCGAAGATAGCGTACATTATTACGCTGATGTCCGGGAGGGCACTCCCCTGGGCCACGGTGGTGTGGGAGCAACAATCTGCCATCTGTCTCAGTCTGGAGGTATTCGTGGCAGAGGTGAGGAAAGTGTGAGGCTCCGGTGCCCAGCAGAGAGGCTGCCTGGAAGTTACTCCAGATTCGGCAGGATTCCCTCAGTGTGGCAGACTATGCAGTGGTTTTCCGCACGCTAGCAGCGGAGGGTCCCCAGAAGCGCTGTTTGACACATTCCTGCACGGATTATCGGCGAAAGTAAAAGACGAGCTTGCAGCCCGGGAACTACCAATGGATCTCGACTCACTCATCGCCTTAACCATCCGGGTCGATGTCGGCTATGGGAACGTAAGAGGGAGAAGTGGTCCGATTGCCGTCCCAATTGCTCACTCAAGGATCCCACCTTGCATCTGATGAACTCCGGGAGTTCCCGAGAGGATCAGAGCTTACCCGAGTTCCTCCAAGAGCCTCCGAAGACTGCCAAGTTGCCCCTTCCCGAGCCGATGCAGCTCGGCCGGGCTAGGCTGTCTCCAGCCGAATGCGTACGCAGACTTAACACCCAGAGTTGTCTGTATTGCGATACTGCCAGTCATTATGTGTCTACCTGTCCCTTCAAGAGAAATAGCTCATGGTTAGGAATGAGTACTCTGGTGGGTCTTAAGGATAATGTTGCTTCTTCCCCTACGCGCCCCCCTCTCCATGTCACCCTGCTGTGGGGCGACCAGTCCAAGTCTCTCCAGATACTCATCGACTCGGGGGTGGGGGGGCAATATGAGTATTATGGACGTTGCCCTGGCATCTGAGCTGGGCATCCCCACTCAACCCCTCTCCATTCCCATGAATGTTAGAGCACTGGGTGTGCTCTCTACAGTCATGACCAAAAGTTGAGAATGACACAAATATTAATTTTCACAAAGTCTGCTAACTCAGTTTGTGTAATGGCAATTTGCATATACTCCAGAATGTTATGAAGCGTGATCAGATGATTTGTAATTAATAGCAAAGTCCTTCTTTGCCGTGCAAATGAACTGAATCCCCCAAAAAACATTTCCACTGCATTTCAGCCCTGCCACAAATGGACCAGCTGACATGTCAGTGATTCTCTCGTTAACTCAGGTGTGAGTGTTGATGAGGACAAGGCTGGAGATCACTCTGTCAAGCTGATTGAGTTCGAATAACAGACTGGAAGCCTCAAAAGGAGGGTGATGCTTGGAATCATTGTTCTTCCTCTGTCTACCATGGTTACCTGGAAGGAAACATGTGCCGTCAACATTGCTTTGCACAAAAATGGCTTCACAGGCAAGGATATTGCTGCCAGTAAGATTGCACCTAAATCAACCATTTATCGGATCATCAAGAACTTCAAGGAGAGCGTTTCAATTGTTGTGAAGAAGGCTACAGGGTGCCCAAGAAAGTCCAGGAAGCTCCAGGAGCGTCTCCTAAAATTGATTCAGCTGCGGGATCAGGGCACCACCAGTACAGAGCTTGCTCAGGAATGGCAGCAGGCAGGTGTGAGTGCATCTGCACGCACAGTGAGGCGAAAACCTTTTGAGGATGGCCTGGTGTCAAGAAGGGCAGCAAAGAAGCCGCTTCTCTCTAGGAAAAACATCAGGGACAGACTGATATTCTGCAAAATGTACAGGGATTGGACTGCTGAGGACTGGGGTAAAGTCATTTTCTCTGATGAATCCACTTTACGATTGTTTGGGGCATCTGGAAAAAAGCTTGTCCGGAGGAGACAAGGTGAGCGCTACCATCAGTCCTGTGTCATGCCAACAGTAAAGCATCCTGAGGCCATTCATGTGTGGGGTTGCTTCTCAGCCAAGGGAGTGGGCTCACTCACAATTTTGCCTCAGAACACAGCCATGAATAAAGAACGGTACCAACACATCCTCCAAGAGCAACTTCTCCCAACCATCCAGAAACAGTTTGGTGACGAACAATGCCTTTTCCAGCATGATGGAGCACCTTGCCATAAGGCAAAAGTGATAACTAAGTGGCTCGGGGAACAAAACATTGATATTTTGGGTTCATGGCCAGGAAACTTACCTTAATCCCATTGAGAACTTGTGGTCAATCCTCAAGAGGTGAGTGGACAAACAAAATCCCACAAATTCTGACAAACTAAAAGTTTGAAATTAAGATTTGATGTGGTCTGAGAGAAAAGATGGGGCACATTGACTTAATCTAGCCACCATGTCAGATTTCAAAAAGGAAACCATGCTATTATCTGAGGACAGCACCCCATCACACAAACACATGACAATCATAATTCAACCCGCCAGGCGCGACACAAAACTCAGAAATAACGATATAATTCCTGCCTTACTTTTGAAGATCTTCTTCTGTTGGCACTCCAATATGTCCCATAAACATCATAAATGATCCTTTTGTTCAATAAATTCCATCGTTATATCTCCAATATTTCCATTTATTTGGCGCGTTTGATTCAGAAAAACACTGGTTCCAACTCGCGCAACGTGACTACAAAATATCTAATAAGTTACCTGTAATCTTGATCCAAACATTTCCAACAACTTTCCGAATACAACTTTGGGCCCCAACCCACAACAGCACTAGACTCGAACCTCATTCTGAACAGCCATACTTCTTCATTACTCAAAAGAAAAACATCAACACATTTCTAAAGACTGTTGACATCCAGTGGAAATGATGGGAATTGCAAGCAAGTGCCTTAGAAATCTAGATCCACATAGAAAACCCATTGTGAACACTGTCATCTCAAAAAATAAAATTCCTGGATGGTTTGTCCTCGGGGTTTCGCCTGCAAAATGTTCTGTTATCCTCACAGACATAATTTTAACAGTTTTCGAAACTTCAGAGTGTTTTCTATCCAAATCTACCAATTCTATGCATATCCTAGCTGGGCCTCCTAGCTATGCCTGAGTAGAAGGCAGTTTACTTTGGGTACGCTTTTCATCCAAAATTCTGAATGCTGCCCCCTATCCTAAAAAAATTAAGCGTGTGTGTGCATTGTCTGCACCAGGCCTGTCTAAGAGAGAGTGGCTGGAAAGGCAGAAAACACTGAACACATACAAGCACGGTAGAAACCTGAGAGACAGACCAAGAATAACTTACACAGAGGAGGAGGTCCCCAAAGATGACCACTACCTCTGTGAGTCATGTTATCTTTCTCAACCATTCAGTTTTTTTACATTTTGAATCCAATTTTGAGTCTTCATCATCATGATAACTGATGTTTAGTATGTTCTGTTTATCTTTCTCTCTCCCAGACTGTGAGGACTGGAAGTCTTTCTTCATGGAGGAGTGTGAGCTTCATGGTCCTGCCTTCTTCGTCCCTGACATCCCTGCCCCCTTAGGAGCCCCTGACAGGGCCAGACTCACCCTGCTGTCCGGCCTGGAGGTCAGGACATCAGGCATCCCTGAAGCAGGACTGGGAGTGTTCTACCAAGGAAACACTGTGCCTGCAGGAGCCCACTATGGACCTTATGAAGGAGAGATGACAGACAAGGACCAGGCCATGGAGAGTGTATACTCCTGGGTGGTGAGAGGAGTGTGTGTGTCATTGGGCTGTACTTACATATTTTCCAACCTGATCAAAACTGTAAATATGAATTGTTGTTTTCCTCAGATCTACAAGAGCAGACACTGGGACGACTACATCGATGCTGGGAGAGACACTCACTCCGACTGGATGAGGTGAGCAACACTGTGAAGCACAGAATTCTCACAGTCCTCTTCCTCCTCCTGTTTCTCTCTGTAAGTACAGAGGAAGTCTCACAGTCCTCTTCCTCCTCCTGTTTCTCTCTGTAAGTACAGAGGAAGTCTCACAGTCCTCTTCCTCCTCCTGTTTCTCTCTGTAAGTACAGAGGAAGTCTCACAGTCCTCTTCCTCCTCCTGTTTCTCTCTGTAAGTACAGAGGAAGTCTCACAGTCCTCTTCCTCCTCCTGTTTCTCTCTGTAAGTACAGAGGAAGTCTCACAGTCCTCTTCCTCCTCCTGTTTCTCTCTGTAAGTACAGAGGAATTCTCACAGTCCTCTTCCTCCTCCTGTTTCTGTAAGTACAGAGGAATTCTCACAGTCCTCTTCCTCCTGTTTCTCTCTGTAAGTACAGAGGAAGTCTCACAGTCCTCTTCCTCCTCCTGTTTCTGTAAGTACAGAGGAAGTCTCACAGTCCTCTTCCTCCTCCTGTTTCTGTAAGTCAGTCCTCTTCCTCCTCCTGTCTGTAAGTACAGAGGAAGTCTCACAGTCCTCTTCCTCCTCCTGTTTTTCTGTAAGTACAGAGGAAGTCTCACAGTCCTCTTCCTCCTGTTTCTCTGTAAGTACTCCTGTCCTCTTCTCCTCCTGTTTCTGTAAGTACAGAGGAAGTCTCACAGTCCTCTTCCTCCTCCTGTTTCTGTAAGTACAGAGGAATTCTCACAGTCCTCTTCCTCCTGTTTCTCTCTGTAAGTACAGAGGAAGTCTCACAGTCCTCTTCCTCCTCCTGTTTCTGTAAGTACAGAGGAAGTCTCACAGTCCTCTTCCTCCTCCTGTTTCTGTAAGTACAGAGGAAGTCTCACAGTCCTCTTCCTCCTCCTGTTTCTCTCTGTCTCAAGTCTCAATTTTCTTCCTCCTTTTTTCTCTATGTACCTAACTACCTGTCTCATACTCTATTTGATAGCTGCTAATCTTAATGTAGTTCTTCTACATAATTAACCCCCTACTTCTCTCCCCGGTATGTGAACTGTGCTCGTGGTGAAGAAGAACAGAACCAGGTGTCCTTCCAGTACAGAGGAGGGATTCTGTACCGCTGCTGTAAGCCCATAGCTGTTGGTTTGGTACGGAGGGGAGACGCCAGAGACCTGGGCATTGTCTTCAACTACCCCTGGGACAGAAAGAGCTCTGCTACAGGTACTCTCCCCTCTCTTCATCCCTCCCTCTCTTCCTCTGGAACAACAAGAGCACTCCCCTTACCTTGTCCTCCTCTCTTCATCCCTCCCTCTCTTCCTCTGGAACAACAAGAGCACTGCCCTTACCTTATCCTCCTCTCTTCATCCCTCTCTCTACTCCTCTGGAACAACAAGAGCACTCCCCTTACCTTATCCTCCTCTCTTCATCCCTCTCTATTCCTCTGAAACTGCCCTTACCTTATCCTCCTCTCTTCATCCCTCTCTATTCCTCTGAAACTGCCCTTACCTTATCCTCCTCTCTTCATCCCTCTCTCTACTCCTCTGGAACAACAAGAGCACTCCCCTTACCTTGTCCTCCTCTCTTCATCCCTCCCTCTCTTCCTCTGGAACAACAAGAGCACTGCCCTTACCTTGTCCTCCTCTCTTCATCCCCCCCTCTCTTCCTCTGGAACAACAAGAGCACTGCCCTTACCTTATCCTCCTCTCTTCATCCCTCTCTCTACTCCTCTGGAACAACAAGAGCACTGCCCTTACCTTATCCTCCTCTCTTCATCCCTCTCTCTACTCCTCTGGAACAACAAGAGCACTCCCCTTACCTTATCCTCCTCTCTTCATCCCTCTCTCTACTCCTCTGGAACAACAAGAGCACTGCCCTTACCTTGTCCTCCTCTCTTCATCCCTCCCTCTCTTCCTCTGGAACAACAAGAGCACTGCCCTTACCTTATCCTCCTCTCTTCATCCCTCTCTCTACTCCTCTGGAACAACAAGAGCACTCCCCTTACCTTGTCCTCCTCTCTTCATCCCTCCCTCTCTTCCTCTGGAACAACAAGAGCACTGCCCTTACCTTATCCTCCTCTCTTCATCCCTCTCTCTACTCCTCTGGAACAACAAGAGCACTCCCCTTACCTTGTCCTCCTCTCTTCATCCCTCCCTCTCTTCCTCTGGAACAACAAGAGCACTGCCCTTACCTTATCCTCCTCTCTTCATCCCTCTCTCTACTCCTCTGGAACAACAAGAGCACTCCCCTTACCTTATCCTCCTCTCTATTCCTCTGGAACAACAAGAGCACTGCCCTTACCTTGTCCTCCTCTCTTCATCCCCCCCTCTCTTCCTCTGGAACAACAAGAGCACTGCCCTTACCTTATCCTCCTCTCTTCATCCCTCTCTCTACTCCTCTGGAACAACAAGAGCACTCCCCTTACCTTATCCTCCTCTCTTCATAAACTCAGACAAAACAGAGATGCTTGTTCTAGGTCCCAAGAAACAAAGAGATCTTCTGTTGAATCTGACAATTAATCTTGATGGTTGTACAGTTGTCTCAAATAAAACTGTGAAGGACCTCGGCGTTACTCTGGACCCTGATCTCTCTTTTGAAGAACATATCAAGACCATTTCAAGGACAGCTTTTTTCCATCTACGTAACATTGCAAAAATCAAACTTTCTGTCCAAAAATGATGCAGAAAAATGAATCCATGCTTTTGTCACTTCTAGGTTAGACTACTGCAATCCTCTACTTTCCGGCTACCCGGATAAAGCACTAAATAAACTTCAGTTGGTGCTAAATACGGCTGCTAGAATCCTGACTAGAACCAACAAATTTGATCATATTACTCCAGTGCTAGCCTCTCTACACTGGCTTCCTGTCAAAGCAAGGGCTGATTTCAAGGTTTTACTGCTAACCTACAAAGCATTACATGGGCTTCCTCTTACCTATCTCTCTGATTTGGTCCTGCCGTACATACCTACACGTACGCTACGGTCACAAGACGCAGGCCTCCTAATTGTCCTTAGAATTTCTAAGCAAACAGCTGGAGGCAGGGCTTTCTCCTATAGAGCTCCATTTTTATGGAATGGTCTGCCTACCCATGTCAGAGACGCAAACTCGGTCTCAACCTTTAAGTCTTTACTGAAGACTCATCTCTTCAGTGGGTCATATGATTGAGTGTAGTCTGGCCCAGGAGTGGGAAGGTGAACGGAAAGGCTCTGGAGCAACGAACCACCCTTGCTGTCTTTGCCTGGCCGGTTCCCCTCTTTCCACTGGGATTCTCTGCCTCTAACCCTATTACAGGGGCTGAGTCACTGGCTTACTGGGGCTCTCTCATGCCGTCCCTGGAAGGGGTGCGTCACCTGAGTGGGTTGATTCACTGATGTGGTCATCCTGTCTGGGTTGGCGCCCCCCCTTGGGTTGTGCCATGGCAGAGATCTTTGTGGGCTATACTCAGCCTTGTCTCAGGATGGTAAGTTGGTGGTTGAAGATATCCCTCTAGTGGTGTGGGGGCTGTGCTTTGGCAAAGTGGGTGGGGTTATATCCTTCCTGTTTGGCCCTGTCCGGGGGTGTCCTCGGATGGGGCCACAGTGTCTCCTGACCCCTCCTGTCTCAGCCTCCAGTATTTATGCTGCAGTAGTTTGTGTGTCGGGGGGCTAGGATCAGTTTGTTATATCTGGAGTACTTCTCCTGTCCTATTCGGTGTCCTGTGTGAATTCTCTAATTCTCTCTTTCTTTCTCTCTCTCGGAGGACCTGAGCCCTAGGACCATGCCCCAGGACTACCTGACATGATGACTCCTTGCTGTCCCCAGTCCATCTGACCGTGCTGCTGCTCCAGTTTCAACTGTTCTGCCTTATTATTATTCGACCATGCTGGTCATTTATGAACATTTGAACATCTTGGCCATGTTCTGTTATAATCTCCACCCAGCACAGCCAGAAGAGGACTGGCCACCCCACATAGCCTGGTTCCTCTCTAGGTTTCTTCCTAGGTTTGGGCCTTTCTAGGGAGTTTTTCCTAGCCACCGTGCTTCTACACCTGCATTGCTTGCTGTTGGGGGTTTTAGGCTGGGTTTCTGTACAGCACTTTGAGATATCAGCTGATGTACGAAGGGCTATATAAATACATTTGATTTGATTTGATCCCTCCCTCTATTCCTCTGAAACTGCCCTTACCTTATCCTCCTCTCTTCATCCCTCTCTATTCCTCTGAAACTGCCCTTACCTTATCCTCCTCTCTTCATCCCTCCCTCTATTCCTCTGAAACTGCCCTTACCTTATCCTCCTCTCTTCATCCCTCTCTATTCCTCTGAAACTGCCCTTACCTTATCCTCCTCTCTTCATCCCTCTCTCTATTCCTCTGAAACTGCCCTTACCTTATCCTCCTCTCTTCATCCCTCTCTATTCCTCTGAAACTGCCCTTACCTTATCCTCCTCTCTTCATCCCTCTCTATTCCTCTGAAACTGCCCTTACCTTAACCTCCTCTCTTCATCCCTCTCTATTCCTCTGAAACTGCCCTTACCTTATCCTCCTCTCTTCATCCCTCTCTCTATTCCTCTGAAACTGCCCTTACCTTATCCTCCTCTCTTCATCCCTCTCTCTATTCCTCTGAAACTGCCCTTACCTTATCCTCCTCTCTTCATCCCTCTCTCTATTCCTCTGAAACTGCCCTTACCTTATCCTCCTCTCTTCATCCCTCTCTATTCCTCTGAAACTGCCCTTACCTTATCCTCCTCTCTTCATCCCTCTCTATTCCTCTGAAACTGCCCTTACCTTAACCTCCTCTCTTCATCCCTCTCTATTCCTCTGAAACTGCCCTTACCTTATCCTCCTCTCTTCATCCCTCTCTCTATTCCTCTGAAACTGCCCTTACCTTATCCTCCTCTCTTCATCCCTCTCTATTCCTCTGAAACTGCCCTTACCTTATCCTCCTCTCTTCATCCCTCTCTATTCCTCTGAAACTGCCCTTACCTTATCCTCCCTCTTCATCCCTCTCTATTCCTCTGAAACTGTTACCTTATCCTCCTCCTCTTCATGCCTCTCTCTATTCCTCTGAAACTGCCCTTACCTTATCCTCCTCTCTTCATCCCTCTCTATTCCTCTGAAACTGCCCTTACCTTATCCTCCTCTCTTCATCCCTCTCTATTCCTCTGAAACTGCCCTTACCTTATCCTCCTCTCTTCATCCCTCTCTATTCCTCTGAAACTGCCCTTACCTTATCCTCCTCTCTTCATCCCTCTCTCTATTCCTCTGAAACTGCACTTACCTTATCCTCCTCTCTTCATCCCTCTCTATTCCTGTGAAACTGCCCTTACCTTATCCTCCTCTCTTCATCCCCCTCTCTTCCTCTGGAACAACAAGATAACTCCCCTTACCTTATCCTCCTCTCTTCATCCCTCTCTATTCCTCTGAAACTCCCCTTACCTTATCCTCCTCTCTTCATCCCTCCCTCTATTCCTCTGAAACTGCCCTTGCTACATCCTCCTCAGTTCACTCCTCTTACATTCATTTTTTTACTTCCTATTACATAATTAATACTAATTTCTCAAATGAAACTCCTCATTGATGTTAAATATATTTTGTGCTGTGTATTATCATACTGACCATACTGGAGTTTTCTCTGTTCATGTCAGGTGTGTTAGAAAAATAATGATCATGTGAACTTAGTTTCCCTTATTTTAATTACTCTCTTTCTCTCTTTCTCTCTCCCCTCCATCTCTCTCTTAGCTGTGAACATTGAGTCTTTCCAGATCTTCTCGTGCTCTGGCTGTCCGTTCTCCTTCACCTCTCAGATCATCCTCCTCAAGCACATAAAGAGATGTCACCATGATGAGTATGTCAGACTGTTGAGGAGTGGAGAGATCAGATCAGAGAGTCTCATGTCCTCCAGCAGCTCACAACACCATGGAACCACCACAGCTTTATTCAACCCAGCTCCCACCAGGAAACGGAGAGAGATGGACGAGCCATGACCACACTGTTCTCAGTGTGGGGAGAGCTTCACAACAGGGAGAAATCTCATCAGACACCAGCCCATTCACACGGGAGAAAAGCTGTTCTACTGCTCCCCGTGTGGAAAGAGTTTCAGTCGGTCAGGAAAGTTAAAGACACCAGTGTTCTAAAAAGAGGAAAGAACTTTTGATTTCTCTTGAAATTGGGACGGTGATGTAACACTGATTGAACATTACACCTACATCACTGTATATAATATACAAATATAAAATATGTATTTTCTTTTACATAGGTACTGATTAATTATGATATTCTTGGAACTTTCAACACTAACCATTTTTAAAAAATTTGTTAGGCATAAATGTAAATGAAATCTTGCATAAATGTTATATGTGTAAATACTAAGGAAAGTCTTTATTAAACTGAAATATATACCTTCCAAGTTATAAACATGACAAGGTTTTAATCCATATCTATGTGATACTAAAATATGCCTCTGGTTAATCTTGTGTAATTAGTGTCAGATATTAACAACTCACCCAGAGGAGGATTCAGTAATCTTCTTCATCCTAATCATTCCGTTAATTCACTTTGAACTTCCTGATGATGATGCGCACTCCATAAGTACATTTAAACTTTGATGATCCATGTTTACTAGAAGTGTAAGGGATCTCGTCCTCCTCTTCTGAGGAGGAGTAGCGAGAAGGATCGGAGGACCAAAACGCAGCGTGGTAAGTGTCCATAATTTAATGAAGCAAAATGAACACTGAACAAAAACAATAAACAACAAACGAAAAGTCCCGTAAGGTGAATGACAAAACACTAATCAGAAAATAAACACCCACGAAATACTGCATTGTTATTGATTACTACATTGTTATTGATTACTGCATTGTTATTGATTACTGCATTGTTATTGATTACTACATTGTTATTGATTACTGCATTGTTATTGATTACTGCATTGTTATTGATTACTACATTGTTATTGATTACTGCATTGTTATTGATTACTACATTGTTATTGATTACTACATTGTTATTGATTACTACATTATTATTGATTACTACATTGTTGGGTTTAGAGCTTGCAAGAAAGGCATTTCACTGTACTTGTGCACGTGACATTAAAACACAAAAGTTGAAACCTGATCCTAGATCAGCACTCTTACTCTGAGGCGCTTGATACATATATCACCTAGTCAGGAATGGGTCCAGGGTAAGCCTGTATTGAGCTTGGGAGAGAGGGAAGGAGAGATAGATACAGGGTAGAGAAAGGAGATGAATGGGCAGAGAACCATAGAGATGAGAGAGGAATGGACAGAGAACCAGAGTGATGGGAGAGAGGAATGGACAAAGAACCAGAGAGATGAGAGGGGAATGGACAGAGAACCAGAGAGATGAGAGAGAGGAATGGACAGAGAACCAGAGAGATGAGAGAGACGAATGGACAGAGAACCAGAGAGATGAGAGAGAGGAATGGACAGAGAACCAGAGAGATGAGAGAGAGGAATGGACAAAGAACCAGAGAGATGAGAGGGGAATGGACAGAGAACCAGAGAGATGAGAGGGGAATGGACAGAGAACCAGAGAGATGAGAGAGGAATGGACAGAGAACCAGAGAGATGAGAGAGAGGAATGGACAGAGAACCAGAGAGATGAGAGAGGAATGGGAACCAGAGAACCAGAGAGATGATGAGAGAGGAATGGGCAGAGAACCAGAGAGATGAGAGAGGAATGGGCAGAGAACCAGAGAGATGAGAGAGAGAATGGGCAGAGAGAGAGGAATGGGCAGAGAACCAGAGAGATGAGAGAGGAATGGGCAGAGAACCAGAGAGATGAGAGAGAGGAATGGGCAGAGAACCAGAGAGATGAGAGAGGAATGGGCAGAGAACCAGAGAGATGAGAGAGGAATGGGCAGAGAACCAGAGATGAGAGAGAGGAATGGAATGAGAACCAGAGAGATGGGCAGAGAACCAGAGAGAGAGGAATGCAGGAACCAGAGAGATGAGAGAGAGGAAGAGAACCAGAGAGATGAGAGAGGAATGGGCAGAGAACCAGAGAGATGAGAGAGGAATGGGCAGAGAACCAGAGAGAGATGAGAGAGGAATGGGCAGAGAACCAGAGAGATGAGAGAGGAATGGAAGAGAACCAGAGAGATGAGAGAGGAATGGGCAGAGAACCAGAGAGATGAGAGAGGAATGGACAGAGAACCAGAGAGATGAGAGAGAGGAATGGGCAGAGAACCAGAGAGATGGGCAGAGAACCAGAGAGATGATGAGAGAGGGGAGAGAACCAGAGAGATGAGAGAGAGGAATGGGCAGAGAACCAGAGAGATGAGAGAGAGGAATGGGCAGAGAACCAGAGAGATGAGAGAGGAATGGGCAGAGAACCAGAGAGATGAGAGAGAGGAATGGGCAGAGAACCAGAGAGATGAGAGAGGAATGGGAGAGAGGAATGGGCAGAGAACCAGAGAGATGAGAGAGGAATGGGAACCAGAGAACCAGAGAGATGATGGAGAGAGGAATGGGCAGAGAACCAGAGAGATGAGAGAGGAATGGGCAGAGAACCAGAGAGATGGGCAGAGAACCAGAGAGATGAGAGAGGAATGGGCAGAGAACCAGAGAGATGAGAGAGAGGAATGGAATGAGAACCAGAGAGATGAGAGAGAGGAATGGCAGAGAACCAGAGAGATGAGAGAGAGGAATGGGCAGAGAACCAGAGAGATGAGAGAGGAATGGGCAGAGAACCAGAGAGATGAGAGAGAGGAATGGGAGAGAGGAATGGGCAGAGAACCAGAGAGATGAGAGAGGAATGGAATGGGCAGAGAACCAGAGAGATGAGAGAGGAATGGGCAGAGAACCAGAGAGATGAGAGGAATGGACAGAGAACCAGAGAGAGATGAGAGAGGAATGGGCAGAGAACCAGAGAGATGAGAGAGGAATGGGCAGAGAACCAGAGAGAGAGAACCAGAGAGAATGAGAGAGAGAGAACCAGAGATGAGAGAGGGGCAGAGAACCAGAGAGATGAGAGAGGAATGGGCAGAGAACCAGAGAGATGAGAGAGGAATGGACAGAGAACCAGAGAGATGAGAGAGAGGAATGGACAAAGAACCAGAGAGATGAGAGAGGAATGGACAGAGAACCAGAGAGATGAGAGAGAGGAATGGACAAAGAACCAGAGAGATGAGAGAGAGGAATGGACAGAGAACCAGAGAGATGAGAGAGGAATGGGCAGAGAACCAGAGAGATGAGAGAGAGGAATGGGCAGAGAACCAGAGAGATGAGAGAGGAATGGGCAGAGAACCAGAGAGATGATGAGAGAGGAATGGGCAGAGAACCAGAGAGATGAGAGAGGAATGGACAGAGAACCAGAGAGATGAGAGAGGAATGGGCAGAGAACCAGAGAGATGAGAGAGGAATGGGCAGAGAACCAGAGAGATGAGAGAGACGAATGGGCAGAGAACCAGAGAGATGAGAGAGGAATGGACAGAGAACCAGAGAGATGAGAGAGAGGAATGGACAGAGAACCAGAGAGATGAGAGAGGAATGGACAGAGAACCAGAGAGATGAGAGAGAGGAATGAAATGAGAACCAGAGAGATGAGAGAGGAACGGGCAGAGAACCAGAGAGATGAGAGAGGTATGGGCAGAGAACCAGAGAGATGAGAGAGGAATGGACAGAGAACCAGAGAGATGAGAGAGGAATGGAATGAGAACCAGAGAGATGAGAGAGGAATGGGCAGAGAACCAGAGAGATGAGAGAGAGGAATGGGCAGGAAATGGGCAGAGAACCAGAGAGATGAGAGATGGACAGAGAACCAGAGAATGGACAGAGAACCAGATGGAGATGAGAGAGAGGAATGGGCAGAGAACCAGAGAGATGAGAGAGAGGAATGGAATGAGAACCAGAGAGATGAGAGAGAGGAATGGGCAGAGAACCAGAGAGATGAGAGAGAGGAATGGGCAGAGAACCAGAGAGATGAGAGAGAGGAATGGAATGGGCAGAGAACCAGAGAGATGAGAGAGAGGAATGGCAGAGAACCAGAGAGATGAGAGAGGAATGGACAGAGAACCAGAGAGATGCAGAGAGAGGAATGGAATGAGAACCAGAGAGAGAGAGAGGAATGGAAGAGAACCAGAGAGATGAGAGAGAGGAATGGACAGAGAACCAGAGAGATGAGAGAGAGGAATGGAACCAGAGAGAGAGAACCAGAGAGATGAGAGAGAACCAGAGAGATGAGAGAGAGGAATGGGCAGAGAACCAGAGAGATGAGAGAGAGGAATGGACAGAGAACCAGAGAGATGAGAGAGAGGAATGGAATGAGAACCAGAGAGATGAGAGAGGAATGGACAGAGAACCAGAGAGATGAGAGAGAGGAATGGAATGAGAACCAGAGAGATGAGAGAGAGGAATGGAATGAGAACCAGAGAGATGAGAGAGAGGAATGGACAGAGAACCAGAGAGATGAGAGAGAGGAATGGACAGAGAACCAGAGAGATGAGAGAGAGGAATGGACAGAGAACCAGAGAGATGATGAGAGAGGAATGGACAGAGAACCAGAGAGATGAGAGAGAGGAATGGAATGAGAACCAGAGAGATGAGAGAGGAATGGACAGAGAACCAGAGAGATGAGAGAGAGGAATGGACAGAGAACCAGAGAGATGAGAGAGGAATGGAATGAGAACCAGAGAGATGAGAGAGAGGAATGGACAGAGAACCAGAGAGATGAGAGGGGAATGGACAGAGAACCAGAGAGATGAGAGAGAGGAATGGACAGAGAACCAGAGAGATGAGAGGGGAATGGACAGAGAACCAGAGAGATGAGAGAGGAATGGGCAGAGAACCAGAGAGATGAGAGAGGAATGGACAGAGAACCAGAGAGATGAGAGAGGAATGGGCAGAGAACCAGAGAGATGAGAGAGAGGAATGGACAGAGAACCAGAGAGATGAGAGAGAGGAATGGGCAGAGAACCAGAGAGATGAGAGAGAGGAATGGACAGAGAACCAGAGAGATGAGAGAGGAATGGAATGAGAACCAGAGAGATGAGAGAGAGGAATGGACAGAGAACCAGAGAGATGAGAGGGGAATGGACAGAGAAAGTAACACGGTTAGAGAAATAACAAAGAGTTCCAGTGTTGCTCCAGCAGGGCTGTCTGCTGAACTAGCTGGGTGGCTCTATAGTACCATGGCTGGATTAGACTGGGCTATAGCGGAACACAGACATACAGGGCCAAGGTGGGTGTGTGTCTCGCCCTGTCCCATTGTGCCTTGGTTCATCTGAGTTTTTTTTTTATTTTTTATTTATTTCACCTTTATTTAACCAGGTAGGCTAGTTGAGAACAAGTTCTCATTTACAACCGCGACCTGGCCAAGATAAAGCATAGCAGTGTGAGCAGACAACACAGAGTTACACATGGAATAAACAAATTAACAAGTCAATAACACAGTAGAAAACAAAGGGGGAGTCTATATACAATGTACAATGTGTGCAAAAGGCATGAGGAGGTAGACGAATAGTTACAATTTTGCAGATTAACATTGGAGTGATATATGATCAGATGGTCGTGTACAGGTAGAGATATTGGTGTTCAAAAGAGCAGAAAAGTAAATAAATAAAAACAGTATGGGGATGAGGTAGGTGAAAATGGGTGGGCTATTTACCAATAGACTATGTACAGCTGCAGCGATCGGTTAGCTGCTCAGATAGCTGATGTTTGAAGTTGGTGAGGGAGATAAAAGTCTCCAACTTCAGCGATTTTGCAATTCGTTCCAGTCACAGGCAGCAGAGTACTGGAACGAAAGGCGGCCAAATGAGGTGTTGGCTTTAGGGATGATCAGTGAGATACACCTGCTGGAGCGCGTGCTACGGATGGGTGTTGCCATCGTGACCAGTGAACTGAGATAAGGCGGAGCTTTACCTAGCATGGACTTGTAGATGACCTGGAGCCAGTGGGTCTGGCGACGAATATGTAGCGAGGGCCAGCCGACTAGAGCATACAAGTCGCAGTGGTGGGTGGTATAAGGTGCTTTAGTGACAAAACGGATGGCACTGTGATATACCGCATCCAGTTTGCTGAGTAGAGTGTTGGAAGCCATTTTGTAGATGACATCGCCGAAGTCGAGGATTGGTAGGATAGTCAGTTTTACTAGGGTAAGCTTGGCGGCGTGAGTGAAGGAGGCTTTGTTGCGGAATAGAAAGCCGACTCTTGATTTGATTTTTGATTGGAGATGTTTGATATGAGTCTGGAAGGAGAGTTTGCAGTCTAGCCAGACACCTAGGTACTTATAGATGTCCACATATTCAAGGTCGGAACCATCCAGGGTGGTGATGCTAGTCGGGTATGCGGGTGCAGGCAGCGATCGGTTGAAAAGCATGCATTTGGTTTTACTAGCGTTTGAGAGCAGTTGGAGGCCACGGAAGGAGTGTTGTATGGCATTGAAGCTTGTTTGAGGTTAGATAGCACAGTGACCAATGACGGGCCGAAAGTGTATAGAATGGTGTCGTCTGCGTAGAGGTGGATCAGGGAATCGCCCGCAGCAAGAGCAACATCATTGATATACACAGAGAAAAGAGTCGGCCCGAGAATTGAACCCTGTGGTACCCCCATAGAGACTGCCAGAGGACCGGACAGCATGCCCTCCGATTTGACACACTGAACTCTGTCTGCAAAGTAATTGGTGAACCAGGCAAGGCAGTCATCCGAAAAACCGAGGCTACTGAGTCTGCCGATGAGAATATGGTGATTGACAGAGTCGAAAGCCTTGGCAAGGTCGATGAAGACGGCTGCACAGTACTGTCTTTTATCGATGGCGGTTATGATATCGTTTAGTACCTTGAGTGTGGCTGAGGTGCACCCGTGACCGGCTCGGAAGCCAGATTGCACAGCGGAGAAGGTACGGTGGGATTCGAGATGGTCAGTGACCTGTTTGTTGACTTGGCTTTCGAAGACCTTAGATAGGCAGGGCAGGATGGATATAGGTCTGTAACAGTTTGGGTCCAGGGTGTCTCCCCCTTTGAAGAGGGGGATGACTGCGGCAGCTTTCCAATCCTTGGGGATCTCAGACGATATGAAAGAGAGGTTGAACAGGCTGGTAATAGGGGTTGCGACAATGGCGGCGGATAGTTTCAGAAATAGGGGGTCCAGATTGTCAAGCCCAGCTGATTTGTACGGGTCCAGGTTTTGCAGCTCTTTCAGAACATCTGCTATCTGGATTTGGGTAAAGGAGAACCTGGAGAGGCTTGGGCGAGGAGCTGCTGGGGGGGCAGAGCTGTTGGCCGAGGTTGGAGTAGCCAGGCGGAAGGCATGGCCAGCCGTTGAGAAATGCTTATTGAAGTTTTCGATAATCATGGATTTATTGGTGGTGACCGTGTTACCTAGCCTCAGTGCAGTGGGCAGCTGGGAGGAGGTGCTCTTGTTCTCCATGGACTTCACAGTGTCCCAGAACTTTTTGGAGTTGGAGCTACAGGATGCAAACTTCTGCCTGAAGAAGCTGGCCTTAGCTTTCCTGACTGACTGCGTGTATTGGTTCCGGACTTCCCTGAACAGTTGCATATCACGGGGACTATTCGATGCTATTGCAGTCCGCCACAGGATGTTTTTGTGCTGGTCGAGGGCAGTCAGGTCTGGGGTGAACCAAGGACTGTATCTGTTCTTAGTTCTTAGTGGCGTCTGACATCACTGCTCTGTCTGAGGGTTTCAACAAATGTCCCAAATGGCACCCTATTTCCTACATAGTGCACTACTTTTGACCAGAGCCCTGTGGAACTTGGTTAAAAGTAGTGCACTATGTAAGGAATAGGATGCCATTTCGGACACCTTCTTAAACTAGCATTGTGTCAACATGATTTATCCCTATATTTAAACTGTATGAATCACAGCAACCACCAAGCATGATCCCTTTCATTCAACCTTGTTGGTTTTCAATTTAACAGCAGGTTATGCAATTTAATGAGATGAGGAGGGAGAAGGGAGAGGGAGTGAGGGGAGAGAGAGAGGATTGAGATTGAGAGGGATAGATGGGGTAGAGACAGAGGGAGTGAGGGGAGACTAGGAGAGCGATATAGAGGAAGAGAGAGGGACAGACAGACAGAGAGAGTGGCTGGGAGACAAATAAGGGAGAGAGAGATTTAACTACAAAAATCAATTGTGTTTTGACGTGATGACATTGGAAGAGTGGGTTCTCATGAATGAAAATTAATGGGGGAAGGCCGTGATTATTTTATATTACCATAATCCCCCTCTGCCTCTCTGTCCCCCTCTCTTCCTTTCTCCCTATTTCTCTCACTCTCTCTCTCTGCCTCTCTCCCTCTCTCCCCTTCTTATTCTCTCCCTCCCGCCCTTTCTCACTGCGGATCCTCTCACTCAATATTATTGAGAGGGAGATAATAAGAAGGGGAGAGAGGGAGAGAAGAAGAGGGGGAGAGAGGGAGAGAAGAAGAGGGTGAGAGAGGGAGAGAAGAAGAGGGAGATAATAAGAAGGGGAGAGAGGGAGAGAAGAAGAGGGGGAGAGAGGGAGAGAAGAAGAGGGTGAGAGAGGGAGAGAAGAAGAGGGAGATAATAAGAAGGGGAGAGAGGGAGAGAAGAAGAGGGAAAGAAGAAGAGGGGGAGAGAGCTACATTCAGAGAAGGGGAACCTGTCCCAGCATGGTTAAACACAGCAGGGAGATTGATCATATGGCTCTCCCTCCTCTCTCACTCTCCATCCTCTCTCTCTCACTCACCCTCCATTCTCACTCTCCCTCTCTCTCTCTCCTTCCTCTCTCACTCACCCTCTCTCACTCACTCTCCCTCCTCTCTCACTCTCACTATCCCTCATCTCTCACTCACTCACCCTCTCTCACACCCTCCATTCTCACTCTCCCTCCTCTCTCACTCTCCTTCCTCTCTCTCTCACTCTCCTTCCTCTCTCACTCACTCTCCCTCCTCACTCACTCTCCCTACTCTCTCACTCTCCCTCCTCTCTCATTCCCCTCTCCCCAGAGTGAATAACAAGTTATAGAAATGGAATGCAGAAGGGGTAATTGTGCAGGCTGATGTTTATTGTCATGAATATCGCCCTGCAGGCAGAACTGAGCGATTTCCGCTAGATGGGCCATCGTAAAAATTCTAGAAAATAAAAAGCTTTTTGGTCTTAATTTAAGGTTAGGGTTAGCCATTAGGGTTAGCAGTGTGGTTAAGGTTAGGGTTAGCCATTAGGGTTAGCAGTGTGGTTAAGGTTAGGGTTAGGCATTAGGGTTAGCGGTGTGGTTAAGGTTAGGGTTAGCCATTAGGGTTAGCAGTGTGGTTAAGGTTAGGGTTAGCCGTTAGGGTAGCGGTGTGCTTAAGGTTAGGATGAGCCATTAGGGTTAGCAGTGTGGTTAAGGTTAGGGTTAGGCATTAGGGTTAGCGGTGTGGTTAAGGTTAGGTTAGCCATTAGGGTTAGCAGTGTGGTTAAGGTTAGGGTTAGCCATTAGGGTTAGCGGTGTGGTTAAGGTTAGGGTTAGGCATTAGGGTTAGCGGTGTGGTTAAGGTTAGGGTTAGGCATTAGGGTTAGCGGTGTGGTTAAGGTTAGGGTTAGCCATTAGGGTTAGCAGTGCGGTTAAGGTTAGGGTTAGCCATTAGGGTTAGCAGTGTGGTTAAGGTTAGGGTTAGCCATTAGGGTTAGCGGTGTGGTTAAGGTTAGGGTTAGGCATTAGGGTTAGCGGTGTGGTTACGGTTAGGGTTAGCCATTAGGGTTAGCAGTGTGGTTAAGGTTAGGGTTAGCCATTAGGGTTAGCGGTGTGGTTAAGGTTAGGGTTAGGCATTAGGGTTAGCGGTGTGGTTAAGGTTAGGGTTAGCCATTAGGGTTAGCAGTGTGGTTAAGGTTAGGGTTAGGCATTAGGGTTAGCGGTGTGGTTAAGGTTAGGGTTAGCCATTAGGGTTAGCAGTGTGGTTAAGGTTAGGGTTAGGCATTAGGGTTAGCAGTGTGGTTAAGGTTAGGGTTAGCCATTAGGTTTAGCGGTGCAGTTAAGGTTAGGGTTAGCCATTAGGGTTAGCAGTGTGGTTAAGGTTAGGGTTAGCAGTGTGGTTGAGGTTAGGGTTAGCCATTAGGGTTAGCAGTGTGGTTAAGGTTAGGGTTAGCCATTAGGGTTAGCAGTGTGGTTAAGGTTAGGGTTAGGCATTAGGGTTAGCGGTGTGGTTAAGGTTAGGGTTAGCCATTAGGGTTAGCGGTGTGGTTAAGGTTAGGGTTAGCCATTAGGGTTAGCAGTGTGGTTAAGGTTAGGGTTAGCAGTGTGGTTAAGGTTAGGGTTAGCCATTAGGGTTAGCAGTGTGGTTAAGGTTAGGGTTAGCCATTAGGGTTAGCAGTGTGGTTAAGGTTAGGGTTAGGCAGCGGTGTGGTTAAGGTTAGGGTTAGCCATTAGGGTTAGCAGTGTGGTTAAGGTTAGGGTTAGCCATTAGGTTTAGCGGTGCAGTTAAGGTTAGGGTTAGCCATTAGGGTTAGCAGTGTGGTTAAGGTTAGGGTTAGCAGTGTGGTTGAGGTTGAGGTTAGGGTTAGCCATTAGGGTTAGCGGTGTGGTTAAGGTTAGGATGAGCCATTAGGGTTAGCGGTGCGGTTAAGGTTAGGGTTAGCCATTAGGGTTAGCAGTGTGGTTAAGGTTAGGGTTAGGCATTAGGGTTAGCAGTGCGGTTAAGGTTAGGGTTTGCCCTTAGGGTTAGCGGTGTGGTTAAGGTTAGGGTTAGCCATTAGGGTTAGCAGTGTGGTTAAGGTTAGGGTTAGGCATTAGGGTTAGCAGTGTGGTTAAGGTTAGGGTTAGCCATTAGGTTTAGCGGTGCAGTTAAGGTTAGGTTAGCCATTAGGGTTAGCAGTGTGGTTAAGGTTAGGGTTAGCAGTGTGGTTGAGGTTAGGGTTAGCCATTAGGGTTAGCAGTGTGGTTAAGGTTAGGGTTAGGCATTAGGGTTAGCGGTGTGGTTAGGGTTAGGGTTAGGGTTATGGTTAGGGAGGGAGAGAAGAAGAGGGAGATAATAAGAAGGGGAGAGAGGGGAGAGAAGAAGAGGGGGAGAGAGGGAGAGAAGAAGAGGGTGAGAGAGGGAGAGAAGAAGAGGGAGATAATAAGAAGGGGAGAGAGGAGAGAAGAAGAGGGAAAGAAGAAGAGGGGGAGAGAGCTACATTCAGAGAAGGGGAACCTGTCCCAGCATGGTTAAACACAGCAGGGAGATTGATCATATGGCTCTCCCTCCTCTCTCACTCTCCATCCTCTCTCTCTCACTCACCCTCCATTCTCACTCTCCCTCTCTCTCTCTCCTTCCTCTCTCACTCACCCTCTCTCACTCACTCTCCCTCCTCTCTCACTCTCACTATCCCTCATCTCTCACTCACTCACCCTCTCTCACACCCTCCATTCTCACTCTCCCTCCTCTCTCACTCTCCTTCCTCTCTCTCTCACTCTCCTTCCTCTCTCACTCACTCTCCCTCCTCACTCACTCTCCCTACTCTCTCACTCTCCCTCCTCTCTCATTCCCCCTCTCCCCCAGAGTGAATAACAAGTTATAGAAATGGAATGCAGAAGGGGTAATTGTGCAGGCTGATGTTTATTGTCATGAATATCGCCCTGCAGGCAGAACTGAGCGATTTCCGCTAGATGGGCCATCGTAAAAATTCTAGAAAATAAAAAGCTTTTTGGTCTTAATTTAAGGTTAGGGTTAGCCATTAGGGTTAGCAGTGTGGTTAAGGTTAGGGTTAGCCATTAGGGTTAGCAGTGTGGTTAAGGTTAGGGTTAGGCATTAGGGTTAGCGGTGTGGTTAAGGTTAGGGTTAGCCGTTAGGGTTAGCGGTGTGGTTAAGGTTAGGATGAGCCATTAGGGTTAGCAGTGTGGTTAAGGTTAGGGTTAGGCATTAGGGTTAGCGGTGTGGTTAAGGTTAGGGTTAGCCATTAGGGTTAGCAGTGTGGTTAAGGTTAGGGTTAGCCATTAGGGTTAGCAGTGTGGTTAAGGTTAGGGTTAGCCGTTAGGGTTAGCGGTGTGGTTAAGGTTAGGATGAGCCATTAGGGTTAGCAGTGTGGTTAAGGTTAGGGTTAGGCATTAGGGTTAGCGGTGTGGTTAAGGTTAGGGTTAGCCATTAGGGTTAGCAGTGTGGTTAAGGTTAGGGTTAGCCATTAGGGTTAGCGGTGTGGTTAAGGTTAGGGTTAGGCATTAGGGTTAGCGGTGTGGTTAAGGTTAGGGTTAGGCATTAGGGTTAGCGGTGTGGTTAAGGTTAGGGTTAGCCATTAGGGTTAGCAGTGCGGTTAAGGTTAGGGTTAGCCATTAGGGTTAGGCATTAGGTTTAGCGGTGTGGTTAAGGTTAGGGTTAGGCATTAGGGTTAGCGGTGTGGTTAAGGTTAGGGTTAGGCATTAGGGTTAGCAGTGTGGTTAAGGTTAGGGTTAGCCATTAGGGTTAGCGGTGTGGTTAAGGTTAGGGTTAGGCATTAGGGTTAGCGGTGTGGTTAAGGTTAGGGTTAGCCATTAGGGTTAGCAGTGTGGTTAAGGTTAGGGTTAGGCATTAGGGTTAGCGGTGTGGTTAAGGTTAGGGTTAGCCATTAGGGTTAGCAGTGTGGTTAAGGTTAGGGTTAGGCATTAGGGTTAGCAGTGTGGTTAAGGTTAGGGTTAGCCATTAGGTTTAGCGGTGCAGTTAAGGTTAGGGTTAGCCATTAGGGTTAGCAGTGTGGTTAAGGTTAGGGTTAGCAGTGTGGTTGAGGTTAGGGTTAGCCATTAGGGTTAGCGGTGTGGTTAATGTTAGGGTTAGCCATTAGGGTTAGCAGTGTGGTTAAGGTTAGGGTTAGCCATTAGGGTTAGCAGTGTGGTTAAGGTTAGGGTTAGGCATTAGGGTTAGCGGTGTGGTTAAGGTTAGGGTTAGCCATTAGGGTTAGCGGTGTGGTTAAGGTTAGGGTTAGCCATTAGGGTTAGCAGTGTGGTTAACGTTAGGGTTAGCAGTGTGGTTAAGGTTAGGGTTAGCCATTAGGGTTAGCAGTGTGGTTAAGGTTAGGGTTAGCCATTAGGGTTAGCAGTGTGGTTAAGGTTAGGGTTAGGCATTAGGGTTAGCGGTGTGGTTAAGGTTAGGGTTAGCCATTAGGGTTAGCAGTGTGGTTAAGGTTAGGGTTAGCCATTAGGTTTAGCGGTGCAGTTAAGGTTAGGGTTAGCCATTAGGGTTAGCAGTGTGGTTAAGGTTAGGGTTAGCAGTGTGGTTGAGGTTAGGGTTAGCCATTAGGGTTAGCGGTGTAGTTAAGGTTAGGATGAGCCATTAGGGTTAGCAGTGCGGTTAAGGTTAGGGTTAGCCATTAGGGTTAGCAGTGTGGTTAAGGTTAGGGTTAGGCATTAGGGTTAGCGGTGTGGTTAAGGTTAGGGTTGGGCATTAGGGTTAGCGGTGTGGTTAAGGTTAGGGTTAGCATTAGGGTTAGCAGTGTGGTTAAGGTTAGGGTTAGGCATTAGGGTTGGCAGTGTGGTTAAGGTTAGGGTTAGCCATTAGGTTTAGCGGTGCAGTTAAGGTTAGGGTTAGCCATTAGGGTTAGCAGTGTGGTTAAGGTTAGGGTTAGCAGTGTGGTTGAGGTTAGGGTTAGCCATTAGGGTTAGCAGTGTGGTTAAGGTTAGGGTTAGGCATTGGTTAGCGGTGTGGTTAAGGTTAGGGTTAGCCATTAGGGTTAGCAGTGTGGTTAAGGTTAGGGTTAGGCATTAGGGTTAGCAGTGCGGTTAAGGTTAGGGTTTGCCCTTAGGGTTAGCAGTGTGGTTAAGGTTAGGGTTAGCCATTAGGGTTAGCGGTGTGGTTAAGGTTAGGGTTAGGCATTAGGGTTAGCAGTGCGGTTAAGGTTAGGGTTAGCCATTAGGGTTAGCAGTGTGGTTAAGGTTAAGGTTAGCCATTAGGGTTAGCGGTGTGGTTAAGGTTAGGGTTAGGCATTAGGGTTAGCCATTAGGGTTAGCAGTGTGGTTAAGGTTAGGGTTAGGCATTAGGGTTAGCGGTGTGGTTAAGGTTAGGGTTAGCCATTAGGGTTAGCAGTGTGGTTAAGGTTAGGGTTAGCCATTAGGGTTAGCGGTGTGGTTAAGGTTAGGGTTAGCCATTAGGGTTAGCAGTGTGGTTAAGGTTAGGGTTAGCCATTAGGGTTAGCAGTGTGGTTAAGGTTAGGGTTAGGCATTAGGGTTAGCGGTGTGGTTAAGGTTAGGGTTAGCCATTAGGGTTAGCAGTGTGGTTAAGGTTAGGGTTAGCCATTAGGGTTAGCGGTGTGGTTAAGGTTAGGGTTAGCCATTAGGGTTAGCAGTGTGGTTAAGGTTAGGGTTAGCCATTAGGGTTAGCGGTGTGGTTAAGGTTAGGGTTAGCCATTCGGGTTAGCAGTGTGGATAAGGTTAGGGTTAGCAGTGTGGTTAAGGTTAGGGTTAGCCATTAGGGTTAGCAGTGTGGTTAAGGTTAGGGTTAGCCATTAGTGTTAGCAGTGTGGTTAAGGTTAGGGTTAGCCATTAGGTTTAGCGGTGCAGTTAAGGTTAGGGTTAGCCATTAGGGTTAGCAGTGTGGTTAAGGTTAGGGTTAGCAGTGTGGTTGAGGTTAGGGTTAGCCATTAGGGTTAGCAGTGTGGTTAAGGTTTAGGGTTAGGCATTAGGGTTAGCGGTGTGGTTAAGGTTAGGGTTAGCCATTAGGGTTAGCGGTGTGGTTAAGGTTAGGGTTAGGCATTAGGGTTAGCCATTAGGGTTAGCAGTGTTTTTAAGGTTAGGGTTAGGCATTAGGGTTAGCGGTGTGGTTAAGGTTAGGGTTAGCCATTAGGGTTAGCAGTGTGGTTAAGTTTAGGGTTAGGCATTAGGGTTAGCGGTGTGGTTAAGGTTAGGGTTAGCCATTAGGGTTAGCGGTGTGGTTAAGGTTAGGGTTAGCCATTAGGGTTAGCAGTGTGGTTAAGGTTAGGGTTAGCCATTAGGGTTAGCGGTGTGGTTAAGGTTAGGGTTAGCCATTAGGGTTAGCGGTGTGGTTAAGGTTAGGGTTAGGCATTAGGGTTAGCCATTAGGGTTAGCAGTGTTTTTAAGGTTAGGGTTAGGCATTAGGGTTAGCAGTGTGGTTAAGGTTAGGGTTAGCCATTAGGGTTAGCAGTGTGGTTAAGGTTAGGGTTAGCCATTAGGTTTAGCGGTGCAGTTAAGGTTAGGGTTAGCCATTAGGGTTAGCAGTGTTGGTTAGGTTAGGGTTAGCAGTGTGGTTGAGGTTAGGGTTAGCCATTAGGGTTAGCAGTGTGGTTAAGGTTAGGGTTAGGCATTAGGCTTAGCGGTGTGGTTAAGGTTAGGGTTAGCCATTAGGGTTAGCAGTGTGTGGTTAAGGTTAGGGTTAGGCATTAGGGTTAGCAGTGCGGTTAAGGTTAGGGTTAGCCATTAGGGTTAGCAGTGTGGTTAAGGTTAGGGTTAGCCATTAGGGTTAGCAGTGTGGTTAAGGTTAGGGTTAGGCATTAGGGTTAGCAGTGCGGTTAAGGTTAGGGTTAGCCATTAGGGTTAGCAGTGTGGTTAAGGTTAGGGTTAGCCATTAGGGTTAGCGGTGTGGTTAAGGTTAGGGTTAGGCATTAGGGTTAGCCATTAGGGTTAGCAGTGTGGTTAAGGTTAGGGTTAGGCATTAGGGTTAGCGGTGTGGTTAAGGTTAGGGTTAGCCATTAGGGTTAGCAGTGTGGTTAAGGTTAGGGTTAGCCATTAGGGTTAGCGGTGTGGTTAAGGTTAGGGTTAGCCATTAGGGTTAGCAGTGTGGTTAAGGTTAGGGTTAGCCATTAGGGTTAGCAGTGTGGTTAAGGTTAGGGTTAGGCATTAGGGTTAGCGGTGTGGTTAAGGTTAGGGTTAGCCATTAGGGTTAGCAGTGTGGTTAAGGTTAGGGTTAGCCATTAGGGTTAGCAGTGTGGT
>NC_056449.1:33210352-33227852 GCF_018296145.1 Oncorhynchus tshawytscha
GCGATTGTATGTAATGTGTGTACAGAGTCATGCTAGGGGGTGTGTATCCAGTGTAGATGTAACACCTCTATTATGTTCTAGTTGTCTGCCCACAGCCGCTCTGAGGGTTATAGACTTCTCTGAAGTGTCCGCTACGTGTGTGTGCTTGCAGATGTAAGATCTTAATTTGAGGCAGTTTGCTACAGCACGAAAATAGTCCTGCAGCATCAAGACATTTGAATTATTATGTGGATTATAATTCCTGGATTTTTTTTAGGAATTGATACATTTTTCGTAAGGGAAAATTAAGTCTGAAATTCTAAAGTGGAAATTACAAACTTCAGAAGCATTTTTTAAACCTCAAACACACTACAAAATGTCCACTACAAAGTTCTACAGCAACAGGGTGATCAAATTAAGATCCTAAGTAACCTCACTAGGGACTCACTCCTACCTGACCGTGCATTCTACAACACTAATAACTGCCCTGAAAATCGCACACAGAGGGTAAGGCTAATTTGTGTGACACACCCACACACAGACACACACACACACACATAGGCAGGCAGACACTCAATAGAATGTGCGAAGAAAAGAAAAGGCCAGAGACGAGGGAACACTTTATATTCCAAAGCAATTGTGCTCTTGGGAGCTGCCTGAATGAAAGGTGTGTAGACAACACTCTGGCCCAAAACATGGTCTTTCCTGTTTCATACAGAAACCTTCCTTTCATACAGAAACCTTCCTTTGATTTCAAGGGACTGTAAATGGCTGTGGTGGGAATTAGAGAGAGAAAGTACCTTATCAATACCCTGCCTGCCTATGCTTTGGGTTTCCTCTTGGCTCCTCTCAGAGGGAGAACACTGGTGGGGATGATAACGGTGCTGCTCAATGACATTTTCACCTCCAGTTATAAAGGACGGATTATCATTCCCACACGGGAACGGAGGAAAGGAGAGTGGGAGAGAGAGAGAGAGAGAGATAGAGAGAGAGAGATGTTTGGTTGTAGTTTCTTGGTGTAGGTTTTATGAGGTAAAGTCCCTGACATGTACCAAGCACCGGGTCCTAAGTGATATTGTATGAGGTGATGCAAAATGCAGTACAATAGTAATGTTGCTGGAGGAGTTTTGATTGTTCAAGGTTGGAAGGGAGCTTGTTGCAGTATCTGTTAATAAAAACGTACACTATACAGTATATATTAAAAAGTATGTGGACACCACTTAAAATCAGGAGATTCAGCTATTTCAGGCACAAATATGGCTGATAGGTGTATAAAATCGAGCACACAGCTATGCAATCTCCATAGACAAACATTGGCAGTAAAATGGCCTAAAGAGCTCAGTGGCCTTCAATGTGGCACCGTCATAGGACGCTACCTTTCCACCAAGTCAATTCGTCAAATTTGTGCCTTGCTAGAGCTTCCCAGTTCAACTGTAAGTGCTCTTATTGTGAAGTGGACAAGTCTAGGAGCAATAACTGCTCAGCCGCGAAGTGGTAGGCCACAGAAGCTCACAGAAAGGGACGGCCGAGTGCTGAAGCGCGTAACGGGGAAAAATAATCTGTCCTCGGTTGCAACACTCACTACCGAGTTCCAAACTGCCAGTGGAAGCAACTTCAGCACAATAACTGTTCGTCTGGATCTTCATGAAATGGGTTTCCATGGCCGAGCAGCTTCACACAAGCCTATGCTTCACCCTCTGGCAGTCCTACGGACGAATATGGGTTTGGCGAATGCCAGGAGAATGCTACCTGCCCCAATACATAGTGGCAACTGTAAAGTTTGGTGGAGGAGGAATAATGGTCTAGGACTGTTTTTCATGGTTCAGGCTCGGCCCCTTATTTCCAGTGAAGGGAAATCGTAACACTGCAGCACAACACTGTAGCAACAGTTTGGGGAAGGCCCTTTCCTGTTTCAGCATGACAATGCCCCCATGCACAAAGTGAGGTCCATAGACAAATGGTTTGTTGAAATCGCAGTGGAATAACTTGACTGGCCTGCACAGAGCCCTGACCTAGACCGCATCGAACACCATTGGGATGAATTGCAACGCCGACTACGAGCCAGGCCTAATTGCCCAACATCAGTGCCTGACCTCACTAATGCTCTTGTGGCTGAATGGAAGCAAGTCCCCGCAGCAATGTTCCAACATCTCGTAGAAAGCCTTCCCAGAAGAGTAGAGGCTGTTATAGCAGCAAAGGGGGGACCAACTCCATATTAATGCCCATGATTTTCGAATGAGCTGTTTGACGAGCAGGTGTCCACATACTTTTGGTCATGTAGTGTACCTTATTAACTATACTATACAATAATTCACAACAAACACAATGACAGCAGCAACAGCTCTATACAATGAGAGTGGGTTATGTTACTGTAGAAATGTGTTGTGCATACAGCCGTGTTCACACACAGAGCTGCTGTGCAGTGTTTAATAATGCAAGGGACATCGTTTTCACTCTAAAACTGTTTGTGTTCCAAATGGCACCCTATTCCCTATATAGTGCACTACTTTTGACCAGAGCTCTACGAGTAGTGCACTAGGGAATAGGGTGCCAGACGCACCCACTGTGAGTTAATGGACTGGATCTTTCTATTGGAATGACTTAATTAGCAGAAACAGGCGCTAATTACTAAGAGAGAAACCAACATTAAAGCCTAAACTTGAAAACAGGCTGATATGACCATAAAACACATTTCTTCCTAATTCTGTGTGATCATATCAAGCCCTCAAGCCATTCCCTGCTTGGTGACAATGGTTCTGTGTTTAGGAAAAACACACCCATTACAGAAGCTAATTCCTTAAATAAATGAGTGAACTTGAGGAGTAATTTCAGCTGATTGCCAGCTTTAATGAATTTATGTGCTCAGATAATGAAGGATTTAAACAATTGATTGATTGCACATTTTTCAAATTTCTCTTGATGCTCAGGGGTAGAGGCGGGTTGAAGAGCGGAACTCTGACAATCACAACAGAGTTTTTAGGACACAGTTTTCTAGATTGAGTGGGGTGGCAGGTAGGGGTTGGCAGGTAGCCTAGCGGTTAGAGGGGGTGGCAGGTAGCCTAGTGGTTAGAGGGGGGTGGCAGGTAGCCTAGTGGTTAGAGTGTTGGGCCAGTAACCCAAAGATTGCTGGATTGAATCCCTGACCTGACAAGGTAAACATCTGTAATTTTGCCCCTGAACAAGGCAGTTAACACACTCTTCTCCGGTAACTGACTTGCCCAGTTGAAACATTTTTTAAAGATATAACCCCAGAGACCTCAGGACAAAGTAAAACAACAGCACTTGGCAGAAATGCTTCCAGAAAGGTCTCCAATAAAACGCTAATTTCAGGCTGAATAGAGCCATTACACCAAAAAGAATAAGGCCCAACGCCTGGAAGGAGACGAGATCTGAAAGAAGAAAGGTATCTTAGTAAGAGACAGGATAGAAGACAGATAGTGGGTAGAAGACAGATAGTAGATAGAAGACATATAGTGGATAGAAGACAGATAGTGGATAGAAGACATATAGTGGATAGAAGACAGATAGTGGATAGAAGACAGAATAGAAGACAGATAGTGGATAGAAGACATAGTGAATAGAAGACAGATAGGGGTGTCATGACGTTGGCCTGGGGGGTAGGTTTATGACAGTCATAAATACCTCTTCCCCCCCTGTTTCCTCTCTCTAACCTACTGATGTGAAATTTGAAAACCCCTTGGTTAACATAGAGATTCTGGGAACATCAGTATGTGGGGGGAAATGAGCTATATTCTGGTAATCTGACCAATTGAACATATGCAGTGGTACTTAATGAATATGATGTCAGTTCGGTTGTCATCTGAGACATTCTCATCAATGATAGGATGACATAAACTCTACAGTGGAAATTCTGCACATTGTAGTTATCGGATTCACATGGAATTGTTGTTCAATTTAAATGTTTGAATATAAAATTATTGGTGAAGAGATGAAATGTGCTTTTAGCTTCCAAATGAGAGATTTGGGTTTTCATAAGGTTAGGGCTCTGCTCAATTAGTGGCCCGCCCCTTTGAAGGGACATGGGTTATAAAACTTTTCAAACACGCCCTCCTCTCCCTTCCTATATAAAGCCTTGACGACAATATAACCTCCTGTTCTGAGGATGTGAGGACGACGGTCCGATGTCAGAATGGTTCAGATAATAACTACAGAACGAAGCCAACATCCGCGTGAGCTTTGGTTGCGAATGGTATGAACTTTGAACTCTTATTCACTACAGAAGTGATACCTCCTAGCCATTGAGTTAGCATCAGCAGCTGCAAACAAGGGTTAGGAAGGAACAGACAGAGTATCCCGTCTATCACACAACAATGTTACTACAACGTATCCAATTGACCAGAGACATTCTTCAAAGGACAAAGGACTCGGTTTGGCAACACGGCCTTCCATCTACCACCAATCTACCGAAGCAGCTTTGAGTAAATATTTATTGCATTTTCCTTTTCCAAATGGGCGGTCATTTAGAATGCATAAAATGCTGTCTTTACGATAGCACAGCTCCTCCCTTTGTCTCTCAGTCTTCCTGCTCTTTCACTCAAACCCAGCCGTTTTCTTTTGTGTAACCAGCTGTCATATCTGTTCCGCCCGCTAGGGACGTTTTCCTTTATGACGTAATTTGTAATCAAGTTATGATTAATTATGTGTATGTGTAATTCTGTGTGATTAGTTCGGTATTTAGTAAATAAATAATGAAACCCAATTTTATATTGCTGATTCAACTTGTTAGCCAGGGTTTGTTTAGATAACCAAGAATTTACAACTTTCAGATGAGACTGAATTAAGGTGACGATTAATATTGACTGCTATTGACGTAAAATATTACTAGGTCTTTAAGAGTTTATTCGGAAGATAACAGCTCTATGAATATTATTTTGTGGTGCCCCGACTCAGTAGTTAATTACATTTACATGATTAGCTCAATCAGGTAATATTCATTACGGAGAAAGGATTTTATGGAATAGCATGTCGTATCACCTAATCCGGCATAGCCAAAGACACGACAATGGATAGAAGACAGATAGTAGATAGAAGACAGATAGTGTATAGAAGACAGATAGTGGATAGAAGACAGAAAGTCAATAGGAGACAGATAGTGGATAGAAGACAGATAGTGGATAGAAGACAGATAGTGGATAGAAGACAGAGAGTGAAAAGGAGACAGATAGTGGATAGAAGACAGATAGTGGATAGAAGACAGATGGTGGATAGAAGACAGAAAGTGAATAGGAGACATAGTGGATAGAAGACAGATAGTGGATAGAAGACAGATAGTGGATAGAAGACAGAAAGTGAATAGGAGACAGATAGTGGATAGAAGACAGATAGTGGATAGAAGACAGATAGTGGATAGAAGACAGATAGTGGATAGAAGACAGAAAGTGAATAGGAGACAGATAGTGGATAGAAGACAGAAAGTGAATAGGAGACATATAGTAGGTGGAATACAGATGGTGAATACAGTGGCTTCCCGAAGTATTCACCCCCTTGTCATTTTCGCTATTTTGTTGCCTTATAACCTGGAATTACATTTTGGGGGGGTTTGTATCATTTGATTTACGCAACATGCCTATCACTTTGATGACCCAAAATATTTTTTCTTGTGAAACAAACAAGAAATAAGACAAGAAAACAGAAAACTTGAGTGTGCATAACTATTCACCCTCCCAAAGTCAATACTTTGCAGAGCCACCTTTTGCAGCAATTACAGCTGCAAGTCTCTTGGGGTATGTCTCTATAAGCTTGGCACATCGAGCCACTGGGATTTTTGCCTATTCTTCAAGGGAAAACTGCTCCAGCTCCTTCAAGTCGGATGGGTTCTGCTGGTGTATAGCAATCTTTAAATCATACCACAGATTCTCAATTGGATTGAGGTCTGGGCTTTGACTAGGCCATTCCAAGACATTTACATGTTTCCCCTTAAATCACTCGAGTGTTGGTTTAGCAGTATGCTTAGGGTCATTGTCCTGCTGGAAGGTGAACCTCCGTCCCAGTCTCAAATCTCTTGAAGACTGAAACAGGATTCCCTCAAGAATTTCCCTGTATTTAGCACCATTCATCATTCCTTCAATTCTGACTAGTTTCCCGGTCCCTGCCGATGAAAAACATACCCACAGCATGATACTGCCACCACCATGCTTCACTCTGGGGGTCTTGTTCTCGGGGTGATGTGAGGTGTTGGGTTTGCGCCAGACATAGCATTTTCCTTGATGGCCCAAAAGCTCAATTTTAGTCTCATCTGACCAGAGTACCTTCTTCTATATGTTTGGGGAGTCTCCCACATGCCTTTTGGTGAACACCAAACGTGTTTGCTTTATTTTTTTCCTTAAGAAATTGCTTTTTTGTCTGGGCACTCTTCCGTAAAGCCCAGCTCTGTGGAGTGTACGGCTTAAAGTGGTCCTATGGAAAGATACTCAAATCTCTGCTGTGGAGCTTTGCAGCTCCTTCTGGGTTATCCTTGGTTCCTATGTTGCCTTTCTGATTAATGCCCTCCTTGCCTGGTCTGTGAGTTTTGGTGCGCGGCCCTCTCTTGGCAGGTTTGTTGTGGTGCCCTATTCTTTCCATTTTCTTATAATGGATTTAATGGTGCTCTGTGGGATGTTCAAAGTTTCAGATATTTTTTTTTAACCCAACCCTGATTTGTACTTCTCCACAACTTTGTCCCTGACCTGTTTGGAGAGCTCATTGGTCTTCATGGTGCCGCTTGCTTGGTGGTGCCCCTTGCTTATGCACTACACACAATACTGCAGATATAATTATACACCGCAGAAAATACTACAGATTTAATTATACACTACACACAATAATTCAAAGTAGTCAAATAAACCCTATTATCTGAAGAAATGAATCAAGAGATCACTGGACTTTGAGATCCAATGAAAGAACCTCTAGCACGTCATATCTACTGATTTGATTTTTGATTGGTGTTATATGATAATAGTGTTTTAGTTGTATAGATGTCTCTACAATTTTTTATATATTTTTTCACCTTTATTTAACCAGGTAGGCAAGTTGAGAACAAGTTCTCATTTACAATTGCGACCTGGCCAAGATAAAGCAAAGCATTTTGACACAAACAACGACACAGAGTTACACATGTAGTAAAACAAACATACAGTCAATAATACAGTATAAACAAGTCTATATACGATGTGAGCAAATGAGGTGAGATAAGGGAGGTAAAGGCAAAAAAAGGCCATGGTGGCAAAGTAAATACAATATAGCAAGTAAAACACTGGAATGGTAGATTTGCAGTGGAAGAATGTGCAAAGTAGAAATAAAAATAGTGGGGTGCAAAGGAGCAAAATAAATAAATAAATAAATAAAATAAATACAGTAAGGAAAGAGGTAGTTTGGACTAAATTATAGGTGGGCTATGTACAGGTGCAGTAATCTGTGAGCTGCTCTGACAGTTGGTGCTTAAAGCTAGTGAGGGAGATAAGTGTTTCCAGTTTCAGAGATTTTTGTAGTTCGTTCCAGTCATTGGCAGCAGAGAACTGGAAGGAGAGGTGGCCAAAGAAAGAATTGGTTTTGGGGGTGACTAGAGAGATATACCTGCTGGAGTGTGTGCTACAGGTGGGTGATGCTATGGTGAACAGCGAGCTGAGATAAGGGGGGACTTTACCTAACAGGGTCTTATAGATGACATGAAGCCAGTGGGTTTGGCGATGAGTATGAAGCGAGGGCCAGCCAACGAGAGCATACAGGTCGCAATGGTGGGTAGTATATGGGGCTTTGGTGACAAAACGGATTGCACTGTGATAGACTGCATCCAATTTGTTGAGTAGGGTATTGGAGGCTATATTATAAATGACATCGCCGAAGTCGATGATTGGTAGGATGGTCAGTTTTACAAGGGTATGTTTGGCAGCATGAGTGAAGGATGCTTTGTTGTGAAATAGGATGCCAATTCTAGATTTAACTTTGGATTGGAGATGTTTGATGTGGGTCTGGAAGGAGAGTTTACAGTCTAACCAGACACCTAGGTATTTGTAGTTGTCCACGTATTCTAAGTCAGAGCCGTCCAGAGTAGTGATGTTGGACAGGCGGTCAGGTGCAGGCAGCGATCGGTTGAAGAGCATGCATTTAGTTTTACTTGTATTTAAGAGCAATTGGAGGCCACGGAAGGAGAGTTGTATGGCATTGAAGCTTGCCTGGAGGGTTGTTAACACAGTGTCCAAAGAAGGGCCAGAAGTATACAGAATGGTGTCGTCTGCGTAGAGGTGGATCAGAGACTCACCAGCAGCAAGAGCGACATCATTGATGTATACAGAGAAGAGAGTCGGTCCAAGAATTGAACCCTGTGGCACCCCCATAGAGACTGCCAGAGGTCCGGAGAGCAGACCCTCCGATTTGACACACTGAACTCTATCAGAGAAGTAGTTGGTGAACCAGGCGAGGCAATCATTTGAGAAACCAAGGCTGTCGAGTCTGCCGATGAGGATGTGGTGATTGACAGAGTCGAAAGCCTTGGCCAGATCAATGAATACGGCTGCACAGTAATGTTTCTTATCGATGGCGGTTAAGATATCGTTTAGGACCTTGAGCGTGGCTGAGGTGCACCCATGGCCAGCTCTGAAACCAGATTGCATAGCAGAGAAGCTTTGGTGAGATTCGAAATGGTCGGTAATCTGTTTGTTGACTTGGCTTTCGAAGACCTTAGAAAGCCAGGGTAGGATAGATATAGGTCTGTAGCAGTTTGGGTCTAGAGTGACCCCCCTTTGAAGAGGGGGATGACCGCGGCAGCTTTCCAATCTTTGGGAATCTCAGAAAGAGAGGTTGAACAGGCTAGTAATAGGGGTGGCAAGAACTTCGGCAAATAATTTTTAGAAAGAAAGGGTCCAGATTGTCTAGCCCGGGTGATTTGTAGGGGTCCAGATTTTGCAGCTCTTTCAGAACATCAGCTGACTGGATTTGGGAGAAGGAGAAATGGGGAAGGCTTGGGCGAGTTAATGTGGGGGGTGCAGTGCTGTTGACCGGGGTAGGAGTAGCCAGGTGGAAAGCATGGCCAGCCGTAGAAAAATGCTTATTGAAATTCTCAATTATAGTGGATTTATCAGTGGTGACAGTGTTTCCTATCTTCAGTGCAGTGGGCAGCTGGGAGGAGGTGTTCTTATTCTCCATGGACTTTACAGTGTCCCATAACTTTTTGGAGTTAGTGTTGCAGGAAGCAAATTTCTGCTTGAAAAAGCTAGCCTTGGCTTTTCTAACTGCCTGAGTATAATGGTTTCTAGCTTCCTTGAACAGCTGCATATCACAAGGGTTGTTCGATGCTAATGCAGAACGCCATAGGATGTTTTTGTGTTGGTTAAGGGCAGTCTGGGAGAACCAAGGGCTATATCTGTTCCTGGTTCTAAATTTCTTGAATGGGGCATGCTTATTTAAGATGGTTAGGAAGGCATTTAAAAAAAATTACCAGGCATCCTCTACTGACGGAATGAGATCAATATCCTTCCAGGATACCCCGGCCAGGTCGATTAGAAAGGCCTGCTCGCTGAAGTGTTTCAGGGAGCGTTTGACAGTGATGAGTGAAGGTTGTTTGACCGCTGACCCATTACGGATGCAGGCAATGAGGCAGTGATCGCTGAGATCTTGGTTGAAGACAGCAGAGGTGTATTTAGAGGGCAAGTTGGTTAGGATGATATCTATGAGGGTGCCCGTGTTTAAGGCTTTCGGGAGGTACCTGGTAGGTTCATTTATAATTTGTGTGAGATTGAGGGCATCAAGCTTAGATTGTAGGATGGCTGGGGTGTTAAGCATGTTCCAGTTTAGGTCGCCTAGCAGCACAAGCTCTGAAGATAGATGGGGGGCAATCAGTTCACATATGGTGTCCAGAGCACAGCTGAGGGGCAGAGGGTGGTCTATAGCAGGCAGCAACGGTGAGAGACTTGTTTTTAGAGAGGTGGATTTTTAAAGTAGAAGTTCAAATTGTTTGGGTACAGACTTGGATAGTAGGACAGAACTCTGCAGGCTATATTTACAGTAGATTGCAACACTGCCCCCTTTGGCAGTTCTATCTTGTCTGAAAATGTTGTAGTTTGGGATGAAAATGTCAGAATTTTTGGTGGTCTTCCTAAGCCAGGATTCAGACACAGCTAGAACATCCAGGTTGGCAGAGTGTGCTAAACCAGTGAATAAAACAAACTTAGGGAGGAGGCTTCTAATGTTAACATGCATGAAACCAAGGCTATTACGGTTACAGAAGTCATCAAAAGAGAGCGCCTGGGGAATAGGAGTGGAGCTAGGCACTGCAGGGCCTGGATTCACCTCTACATCGCCAGAGGAACAGAGGAGGAGTAGGATAAGGGTATGGCTAAAAGCAATAAGAATTGGTCGTCTAGAACGTCTGGAACAGAGAGTAAAAGGAGGTTTCTGGGGGCGATAAAATAGCTTCAAGGTATAATGTACAGACAAAGGTATGTTAGGATGTGAATACAGTGGAGGTAAACCTAGGTATTGAGTGATGATGAGAGAGATATTGTCTCTAGAAACATCATTGAAACCAGGAGATGTCATCGCATGTGTGGGTGGTGGAACTAATAGGTTGGATAAGGTATAATGAGCAGGACTAGAGGCTCTACAGTGAAATAAGCCAATAAACACTAACCAGAACAGCAATGGACCAGGCATATTGACATTAAGGAGAGGCATGCTTAGTCGAGTGATCAAAAGGGTCCAGTGAGTAGTGAGGTTGGTTAGGTTCACGGCGATTCAGACAGCTAGCCTGGCCATCGGTAGCAAGCTAGCATAGGATGGAGGTCTGTTTTTAGCCACCTCGTGCGTTTCCGTCGGTAGGATTAGTGGGGTTCCGTGTGGTAGAGGGGATGAATCCAATTCGGCAAAAAAAAAAAAAAAATTGATATAGTTATAGAGGCCCAAGAAATTAAAAAAAAGAAATATAATAATTGTCCGATGGGTCTATTCAGATAGCAGCCGATAAGACAGCTAACAGTTAGCAGACCGCAGATGGGCGTTCAGGTAACGTCGCGACGGAGGAGCCAGCCGGATAATTCCCTCGGGTAGATAACGTTGGTAGTCCAGTTGAGAAGACCCGGTGGGGCTCCGCATTGGCAGTAAAACGGGTCCGGATAGGTGATTGTAGCCCAGGAGTGACTGATGGAACTCTTCAGCTGGCTAGCTCCGGGAATAATTGATGTTTGCTCCGGAATCGACGTAAGCCGATAGTCACACGGATAGCAGCTAGCTAGCTGCGAGATCCAGGTATAAATGTCCAGAGTTAGCGGTTGAAATCCGGGGACATGGAGAGAAAAATAGGGGCCGGTATGTTCTGGTCCGCGCCGCACAAAACTGGCGATAGATTTTCGAGCTAAAGGATAGCTGATGACCACAAACCGTGGTTAGCTGAATACTAACGATTAGCCAGTAAAGAAGCTAACTAGCTTCTGATTAGCTTCTGGTTCGCTTCAGGCTATCTTCTGGCTAGCTTCTGGATTAGCTTCTGGCTAGCTACTATGGAGGATTACAGATTGAGGTAAATATATATATATAAATATATATATATATATATATATATATTTACAACTTTCTTCGCATACCTTTTTATATCGATTTTTTATTTTCCATAAACTCATCTTCAAAACACTCTCCTGCAACCTGCCTCACCAATTTATATATTTTTTATATTTTTTATGGGTTTCCTTCAGACAAGTCCCCTGACACTTGTGGGGGTTGTAGAGCAAAAACGGAGAACACCATCGTGTTTGTGATATTAGTTTGTAGGCCAAACAGTTTGGACGTTACAGATAGAAGTTGGCACATCAGTGTTTTCGACTTCAGACGAGTCCCGTGGGGTTTGTAGGGGTCATAGTGTTCGTGAGAGTCTCATCTTTCGGAGGTTACAAACGTTTCTGTGAGAAGACCGATTTCGGGATGTCTCATGGTTTGACAAACACCACTGTTGCTCGGCCAACTTGCACCTCTGTTGCTCGGCCACCTTGCACCTCTGTTGCTAGGCCACCTTGCACCACTGTTGCTCGGCCACCTTGCACCTCTGTTGCTCGGCCACCTTGCACCTCTGTTGCTAGGCCACCTCGCACCACTGTTGCTCGGCCACCTTGCACCTCTGTTGCTCGGCCAACTTGAACCTCTGTTGCTAGGCCAACTTGCACCTCTGTTTCTAGGCCACCTAGCAACAGTGGTGCAAGGTGGCCTAGCAACAGTGGTGCAAGGTGGCCCGAGCAACAGTGGTGCAAGGTGGCCCGAGCAACAGAGGTGCAAGGTGGCCTAGCAACAGTGGTGCAAGGTTGCCCGAGCAACAGAGGTGCAAGGTGGCCGAGCAACAGAGGTGCAAGGTGGCCGAGCAACAGAGGTGCAAGGTGGCCTAGCAACAGTGGTGCAAGGTGGCCTAGCAACAGAGGTGCAAGGTGGCCTAGCAACAGAGGTGCAAGGTGGCCCGAGCAACAGAGGTGCAAGGTGGCCTAGCAACAGAGGTGCAAGGTGGCCCGAGCAACGGAGGTGCAAGGTGGCCTAGCAACAGTGGTGCAAGGTGGCCTAGCAACAGTGGTGCAAGGTGGCCTGAGCAACAGAGGTGCAAGGTGGCCTAGCAACAGTGGTGCAAGGTGGCCTAGCAACAGTGGTGCAAGGTGGCCTAGCAACAGTGGTGCAAGGTGGCCTAGCCACAGAGGTGCAAGGTGGCCTAGCCACAGAGGTGCAAGGTGGCCGAGCAACAGAGGTTCAAGTTGGCCGAGCAACAGAGGTGCAAGGTGGCCGAGCAACAGTGGTGCAAAGTGGTAGCAACAGAGGTGCAAGGTGGCTGAGCAACAGAGGTGCAAGGTGGCCGAGCAACAGAGGTGCAAGGTGGCCGAGCAACAGTGGTGCAAGGTGGCCTAGCAACAGAGGTGCAAGGTGGCCGAGCAACAGAGGTGCAAGGTGGCCGAGCAACAGAGGTGCAAGTTGGCCGAGCAACAGTGGTGCAAGTTGGCCGAGCAACAGTGGTGTTTGTCAAACCATGAGACATCCCGAAATCGGTCTTCTCACAGAAACGTTTGTAACCTCCGAAAGATGAGACTCTCACGAACACTATGACCCCTACAAACCCCACTGGACTGGTCTGAAGTCGAAAACACTGATGTGCCAACTTCTATCTGTAACGTCCAAACTGTTTGGCCTACAAACTAATATCACAAACACGATGGTATTCTCCGTTTTTGCTCTACAACCCCCACAAGTGTCAGGGGACTTGTCTGAAGGAAACCCATAAAAATGAATGGAAGTATGGAGGTATAGTTTTGTGCCAACAAAAATAAGGGTTTATATATAGGACAGACACTTCAAAAACGTATTCCTTATTCTTTATGATATTTTTTGACTGTCTTATAGAGGTGCAAGCAGTCTCCTCAGGAGTGTGGGCAGCAGGGAGCCAAGCAGTTATCAAAAGGTTGGTGGTTTGAGTCCCTGAGACGACTAGCTTCCCTTGAGCAATGCACTTAACCCTAATTGCTCCTGTAAGTTGCTCTAGATAAGACTGTCTGTAAAAAGGAGGGCCAAGTGGTTTATCCTGTTGCCAATCTGGTGTTATGCTAACAATAAGATGGTTTGTTCATAGGGAATTCACTATCATGTTGGGAATGTGAATTTACAATACCATAATTAACCTTAAGTTTTAAAATTGGCCAAAATATGTGTATTTACTCATGCTCTGGTAAGAAGACCCCATTATCAAAGTGATGAGTTACATTGTCTGAGACCTGAAGACCCATGTAAACTACCAGAGTTTATACCTACGCTTTAGCTCAGTTGGATTACAGTAAGGTTCAATATCTGGTCAGTTACACAAGTCTGTACAACATCTATCAAAACCTCAGTTTCCCCAGTGACTTCTCCACTTTTCTCCTCTTCACAGTTTTTAACTTCTATTAACTCAATAATGTACTGTTTTCTTCACAGGCATCCACCAATAGCATCACGTCCACCATGGATCCTACTGGTGATAACAGTCTTTACATTTAAATATAAAATGCTAAACAACTGGTTCTATCTGGCTCTGATTGGCTCAGACTGGTTATATCTGATTCTGACTGGCTCAGACTGGTTATATCTGATTCTGACTGGCTCAGACTGGTTATATCTGATTCTGACTGGCCCACGCTGGTTATATATGATTCTGACTGGCTCAGACTGGTTATATCTGATTCTGACTGGCTCAGACTGGTTATATCTGATTCTGACTGGCTCAGACTGGTTATATCTGATTCTGACTGGCTCAGACTGGTTATATCTGATTCTGACTAGCCCACACTGGTTATATCTGATTCTGACTGGCCCACGCTGGTTATATATGATTCTGACTGGCTCAGACTGGTTATACCTGATTCTGATTAGCTCAAACTGGTTCTATCTGATTCTGACTGGCTCAGACTGGTTCTATCTAACTCTGATATACTCAGACTGGTTCCATCTGGTTGTGATGGTACAACGTAGCAGGACGTTGACCGGAAGAGGAAAACATCCACAATAACAGCAGAATTTACTCTTATCATCAGAACCACTCTGTCCATTAAGCCTGTTTCCTGGTGGGGCTACCATCATTGTCTATGACTACATCCTCCCATAGACATATTTCTTTCCCCCTCTAACATGTCTTATTGCTACTCTGATGTGTCTTTTCAGGCTCAGTCAAACATTTGACCCATTATTAGTTAATGGCTGGCTGGATGCTTACTCATGTAGGAGTTGTTTGTGGTATCCAGACAGTGAAAGTGTTCCTGGTGTTTGCGGACATCTTCCACTGAACAGCAGTGGAGAATAGGTAGACACATTCTCTCTAAGGCTGTATCCAAAATGTCATCCTATTCCCTATAAAGTGCACTACTTTTGACCATAGCCCTATGACTAAGGTTCAGCTAATCAGTCAGATTGTATGGTCAGCATATACACATTTAGGTGGCCTTACTTGCTCTAGCATAATTGGCTGGTTCAATCACTGACCTCCTCTTCCCTGCTACCCTTCCCAAGGTCATGTTGATATGGGTTCCTCTCTGTATCCTTCACAGTGCACATCTAACAGTGGCAGAGGTCTACAGGAGAGTGGTCTGGGTCTGTGACCCAAACAGCACCCTACTTACTATGTAGTGCACTACTTGTGACTGGGGCACTATGGACCCTGGCCAAAAGTAGTGCACTAGATAGGGAATAGGATGTTTGTCTTCATTAACCCTCAGTATCTCCCTCAGACACCATAGGAGTACTTTAAAACACCATCCAAATTACAGCTAATACTAATTATAATCACTTATTTCCGCATTCTCCTACACCCACTTTCAACCACATATATCTCCTCTCTTCTTTGTCAGGAGGAAACTATGTTGGGGGGAAATACAATCACCTTTAAGGAAGATACAGTTCTACCACTGGCTGGCACAGTCCACTGGTACTCAGCATGAATTATATTCACCTCTCTCTCTCTCACACACACACGCCCCCCCCACACACACACACGTTTCCAAGGAATTTATTATGGTGACACCAGAATAGATCAGAGACTGAATTAATTGGAAGCCATAGATAGAGGGGTTACATGTATTTATTTTTCTATGCAGACTAATATGAATCTCCTATTCAAAAATAGCTCATTATTTCCTGAGATAAGAGGACACCTTTGAATGCCATTGTATTTTAATGTGCTATCTGCATGGGAAACATGAACTGGCAGTCAGCAGCCTAGTCGACAAGATAGGATTCTAGGATTCACTAACTCTCATTAGAATGTGACAATAAAATAATATATTTAGCTGCACTATTATCCAGAGTGACGTATGGTCATGCATGCATTTGACATATGAATGAAAAAGGCTTCCAAATTCTTGATGAAAGTTCTTTTTAATTGCATTCATCATTCCAAAGGTTCCCTCTGTTCCTGTATTCCACATTTAAGATGCATGAGAAGCCTCTGAATGACTGATTCATACCAGGACTGCTGATCAGTCACTTACTGACCATTTGCAGGCAGCAGAATTAGAGGAGATGTTTGCTGAGTTCTGGAAGAATGGAGGAATGGATGCATGCATGAATGAGTGAATGAATGAATTAATAAATTAATGAATAGAATAAATGAATAGAATAGATGAATGACGGAACACATGAATTGTAAGGACAGACGCATGGAGACGAGAAGCAAGTACAGGGAGAGCACATTTAATTCATAAACAGACATGAAACAAGACAGGACAGCGTCTGGATATAATGACATTAATGCTGACACAGGGAACAAACTGAGGAACAGACAGATATAGAAGGGGAAATCAACAACGTGAAGGAGTCCAGGTGAGTCCAATATTGCACTGGTACACATAATGATGGTGACAGGTGTGCGTAACGATTGGTAGCCTGGTGCCCTCGGGCGCCAAGGAGAGGGAGTGGGAGCAGGCGTGACATGAACAACTGAATTCAAGAGCCCAAAACCTAGAGCCCACTAGATCTAGCAGAGCAGACAATGTTAGGGACAGAATCAATACCAGAGCAGGAGAGTTGTAGTCTAACAGAACTAACAGAATTAAGACCAGGTCAGGAGAGCTCTAGTCTAACCTACTTAACAGAATCAATACCAGATCAGGAGAGCTCTAGTCTAACAGACCTAACAGAATCAATACCAGATCAGGAGAGCTCTAGTCTAACAGACCTAACATAATCAATAACAGTGCAGGAGAGCTCTAGTCTAACAGACCTAACAGAATCAATAACAGTGCAGGAGAGCTCTAGTCTAACAGAATCAATACCAGATCAGGAGAGTTGTAGTCTAACAGAACTAACAGAATTAAGACCAGGTCAGGAGAGCTCTAGTCTAACCTACTTAACAGAATCAATACCAGATCAGGAGAGCTCTAGTCTAACAGACCTAACAGAATCAATAACAGTGCAGGAGAGCTCTAGTCTAACAGAATCAATACCAGATCAGGAGAGCTCTAGTCTAACAGACCTAACAGAATCAATACCAGATCAGAAGAGCTCTAGTCTAACAGACCTAACAGAATCAATACCAGATCAGAAGAGCTCTAGTCTAACAGACCTAACAGAATCAATACCAGATCAGAAGAGCTCTAGTCTAACAGACCTAACAGAATCAATACCAGATCAGAAGAGCTCTAGTCTAACAGACCTAACATAATCAATACCAGATCAGGAGAGCTCTAGTCTAACAGACCTAACAGAATCAATAACAGTGCAGGAGAGCTCTAGTCTAACAGACCTAACAGAATCAATAACAGTGCAGGAGAGCTCTAGTCTAACAGACCTAACAGAATCAATAACAGTGCAGGAGAGCTCTAGTCTAACAGACCTAACAGAATCAATAACAGTGCAGGAGAGCTCTAGTCTAACAGACCTAACATAATCAATACCAGATCAGGAGAGCTCTAGTCTGACAGACCTAACAGAATCAATAACAGTGCAGGAGAGCTCTAGTCTAACAGACCTAACAGAATCAATAACAGTGCAGGAGAGCTCTAGTCTAACAGACCTAACAGAATCAATACCAGATCAGGAGAGC